>NW_024081060.1:1321064-1657071 GCF_003009895.1 Hyaena hyaena | reverse complement strand
CCCCCTGCCTCTCCCCCACTCAAACTCCCTCCCTCTCCCAAAAAAAAAAAAAAAAAAAAAAAAAAAAAAAAAAAATTAAACTAAGTGAGGACAAAGAGAGAAGCAAGAGAAAATACCTTTTTAAAACTATAGCCAGTATCTTAAAATATTAATGATGGGTTCTATAGAAAGAATTGAATCTCTTAAATTTGATAATCTAAAACAGAGATCAATCAACTTTTTCTATAAAAGGCCAGATGGTAAACATCTTAAGCTTCACAGGCCATACAATCTCTGTTGCAATCACTCAACCCTGTAATGGCAAAGCAGCCTTAGAGAATATATACAGGAAGAGGAGTGGCTGTGTTCCAATAAAACTCTATTTACAAAATTAGGTAGTGGCCATACTTGACCCACAGGCCACAGTTTGCCAACCTCTGATCTAAAGTAATGTATGTTATATTTTGGCCCAGCCTCAGAAATCATGTATTGACCCTGGTTATCTGAAACCCTCTGTACTGAACTGTGAGTTTGCCCATTTCTACCATAAACTCCTGGTTTCTCAAATGGAATTAATAAAATGAGTCAACGAGATAAAACAAAAAACAGGTCTATTAAGTGCAAATTAAAATAGCACCAAAATATTTTTGTGGTTATCCTAAATCATAAATTTAGACATGCCCTATGGAATAATTTCTGGTGGGACCCAATAAGTTACACTTCTGTCATTCCCTCCTTACCACAATGCACACAAATACAACCCTCCTCCACTAAAGTCCACAAATTAATAAAATCACACACACATCATACTCTGTGCATCACATTCCATAAGCATCACTATCAAACATTCTACGGACCTCAGTAACTCAATATGAACAAGTACAAAATCGAGGGAAGGCACCCACTAAATCTGTTATCACAAAAAAAAATCCAAGCAGCCAGAGTGAAAGCCGTTAACAGGATAAAAAGCAAAGCAGAGATTCTGGCAAACTCATGGCACTGGGGAGACAGAGTGAATGAAGTAGAGAAGGCATGAAGGAGCAGAGGTCTGGGTAAACACTCTAGGCACTGAGTCAAGACCCTTAAGGTGGACCAGCCCCACTTTGATCAAGGTGAAAGGTGGTATGTATGTCCACCAGAAAAAAAAAAAAAAAAAATGAATCCTCTTTGGAGATGGTGACATCATTCAGAGTTCTAATAGTTTTCAAACGTATCTGATATAAAAAAAAAAAAAAAGTCACCATACTGGCCAAGAAATCAGACATATAGCCTAAAAAATGGGTGGGGTGGGGAGTAGACAACAGAAACAGGCCACAAAGGGAACCAGATTTTTGAATCATCAGAAACAAACTTTAAAATAATTGTGACTAATGTGTCCTACAAATTAGGTGAAAAGAAGGAGAATTTCATCAGAAAATTGAAATTTATAGAAAAAGACAAACGTACTGTCCATGAAAGAAAGAAATAAAAGCCCTAATTTAACGTTGGCTCAAACGTATCAAAGATGCGCTGCAATCTCTAGGGAGTTCATGAATAGAACAGTGAAAAGAATACATAACTAGCAAGGGTACAGGGCAGGGGCTAAAATAACAATGACAAAAATGGAATGGTTAAAAAAGGGACCGCAAAAAGGGAGGCAAACTAGGAACAAAGAGAAACTGGAACAACAGACAATAAATAATACGATAACAGGCTTAAATTCAAATCTATCAAGCAATGACATTAAATATAAATGAGCTATAAGCTCCAACAATTACAAGAAAAATGATCGGACCAGATTTTTAAAACTTCTAAATGCCTGTAAGGTGTGCCTCATATAGCTGAACACAGGAAGATATTTTAAAAGAATGAAAAAGAAATACCACGGGCACACTGGCCAAAAGAAAGCTATGGGTAACTATATTTATATTTGACAAAGTAGATTTTAAGACAAAAGGCATATTAAAAATAGGGAGGATTATTTCATAAAGATAAAAGGTACCATGCAATAAGACACAACAATCCGACATTTGCAGAACACTGCCTGAACCTATAAAGCAAAACAGATAGAACTAAGGAAAAAAAGACAAGTCTACAATGAAGAGTTGGAGGTTTTAAAAGTAACAAATAGAACCAGTAGACAAAGAAACTAAATTGCATATATTGGAAAGAGTTAAACTGCACCATAACTAATTAACAGCATTAAGTGTACGCGGTAGGAAAGAACAAAGTCTGAAAATCAATATCCAGCATCAGCAGCGGATGCCGTGGGACGCCCTCCAGATAGCTTTTCAGGACAGAGGCGCTGGTTCTCCAAGCTGCAGGAAGTAATGGTTGCTAAGGGCTCACAGATGAGTCCCCTTCGAGGCAGCTGCATCCACTGACTGGTCACTGGGGGGGTAACAAAGGTCTAAACCCCTCGCATCAATCTGAGACAATCCTGAAGCACCATTCTAGCTCCTGAATGGTCCCACTGGATTGGCTCCGGCCTTTGTTGCAACCACAGTGCAATTCAGCTCCTTCTGCCTAGTCCTGCTTCCCTCCCACGTACTGTTCCCCAAAATATTAAACAAACAAAATAGGTGGTAAATGCAGATCTCTATCTCTGAGTCTGTTTCCTGTAAAGTTCTGTCAATGCTGGTTGCTAATAGGAGACATCCAGAAAGCAGACTCAGAGATGAGATTTCGCAGCTGGATCAGCTGGTAGGTGAAGAAGTGTGGATAGCCCCTCATGTGAATAGTAACGCAACTGCTAAAACTTTCACTAGTCATGAAATGGGAAAAGATACCAGCTAACGGAAATTTATTGCCAGGTGAAATAATCTCAGGCTTCTAAGAGGCTGACAGGAAGTAATAATTATAAGGTCTGTGGAATCAGCTGTTGCTGGGGCAGCAACAAATTGAGGGGGGGGGGGTGAAAACCTAAGAATGATTTGAGGTGACATGTGAAAAGTAAGAAGTCTTTTTTCATCTTCTGCAGTCAGAGAGCAGAAAGGGCAGAGGACTGGGCCTAGGAGCTAATTATCAGGGTAGCACATCATCAAAGAAAACTGGAATACTCAATCCTGAATACTCAACACCGCCAAGACTGCTACTCTGAAGGCAGAATCCTGCCTGGGAAGAACTGAGACTCTAAGACAAGGTAGGGACAATTGTCTCAATACTTAAAAGGCCTGAAACTCCAAATCACCTTAAACCTTCTGGGCCTGCAAAAGTGGCCCACTCCCTCCTCCACCTAACAGTACTGAAGCTTCTACCTTGTAGGACACACAAGCACCCTTCAGGATCTCTTCCCACCTCCCCTCATGATCATTAGACCAGACCGGTAAGAAGGGTCAAGGGAAGGCAGTAATGGCCAGAAGGGGGCACAAGGAAGGCTTCTACAGTGCTAGTAGTGTTTGGTATCTTCACCCGGGTGTTGGTCACACGAGTGTGTTCACTTTGTAAAAATTTACTGAGCTATACACTTAAATATCCTCCACTGTTTTTGATGCATTTGTATAAAGTTTTTTAAAGCAATTATAATTTACATTTTTAAAGAAAGTGATTTGAGACTTTTCCACAAATAACATTTATAGGAACAATACCCACCCATATTAGCATTCATACATCTCTATCTATCTAGTAAGGCAGATACCATATTAATTAAGACTATTCTTTTAGAAATGTTATTTGTCAAGAAAACAATGAACCTTCAATTACGCATTGACAAAATATAACAAAAGAATCAAACTGTAAACATTTCTATTTATGCTTGTATAATAAATACACTCAATCACTGCATATATTGAAAACAAAAGGGGATCTCATTTACAGGTTACTAAATGCCAAGCACTGGACTAAATGCCGTTAATGCATGGCTCATGTAATTCTTGTAGTAATCTTCATTTATTATTTCTGAGCAAAGACATCTATAAGATATTGTTCTAGATGTGAAAGGTTTAATAGAACACGAAAAGTCCAAGTCTCATGTAGTGGTGCTACTACTATTCCCAGGAGGAAACTGAGGCTTACTCAGGTTAGCTATAGCACCTGTGGTCACAAGGCAGCCATCACAGACTGACCAACCCCCACCCCCAATCCATTCCCAACTTCTCCCTTGCATATTTCTTCCACAGAAGCAATCTATAAAGCCACTTACTCATCTCCCAGGCTACCTTTCAGCTAATACTGATCATGGGACCTACTTTTCCAAACATAAACAAAAAAATCTCTTGTCCTTCCCCCAAAAATATCAAAGTCTCTTGTCCCAGTGAGAGTGGTTTCTGTCCTTCCTTTCTCCTTGCCTGCAATGTGGATGTGATGCCTCAAGCTGAAGCAGCCATGTTGTTTCACGAGAAAAGACAAAGAATCAAGAGATCATTACTGAACATTACACCAAAGCCAGCAGCTATCTACTTCCAGACTTCCAGAGTTTTCATTACATAAGAGAAATAAACCTTTTTTTTTGCTTATGCCACTGCTGTTACTTGAAGCTAAATGGCATTCCTAACAGATACCACACATGTAGTAAATAAGGAATGGAGATTCAAAACTAGGCCCACCTCCAAAGCATCAAACTGGATAATTTTTCTAGGAAGCTTACTTCAAGTATTTTCCACATATAAATGCTATTCCAAGCCAAACAACTATAATTTGTGGAAAAAAAAAAAAAAAAAAACCCACAACCCAAGAAGATAAATCGTCCAAGAATTCTGTTCTCTTGTCATTTTTTTACTTGATTGCTACACTGAATCAGCTTGTATGACTCTTTCCTCACCTTTAAGTATAGCTTTTTACATACTATCCTGTGAACAATAATGCCCTTTGAGCTGTTCAGAAGCATTAAGCTTTAGAATAATAACAGTAAACTTTTTCCAATTTTCCTAAAATACAGGGGTGCATATGAGTCTGGATTATTTTTAATTGGCAAGTTATTAACTTTTAATCTTCATATTAAGACCTAAATCAGAGAAGATAAATGCCTTCTGGAAACAGAAGCAGTAACAGAAGATACATATACAGCTACCCTTTCATTAAAAGAGGTTATCTCTGATAACTGAAAGGCAATTACTTTTTTCCTTAAATCAGTAGATTAACAAATTTCTTCAAACAAAACCTAGTGTTCAGGGGTGCCTGGGTGGCTTAGTCGGTTAAGGTCCAACTCTTGGTTTCAGCTCAGGTCATGATCTCATGCATGTTCAGAAGATTGAGCCCCACATCGGGCTCCAGGTTGACAGCACAAAGCCTGCTTGGAATTCTCTCTCCTTTTCTCTCTCTACTCCTCTCTTCCTCTCTCTCCCGCTCTCTCTCCCTCTTTCTCTCTCTCCCCCCGCCTTAAAATAAATAAACTTAAAGAAAAATAGTAGCTTATATTCAGGTTAAATTTAAAAATCAAAGGTCACCTGGGTGGCTCAGTCGGTTAAGCATCTGACTTCAGCTCAAGTCATCATCTCACATTTGTGAGTTCAAGTCCTGCGTCGGGCTCTGTACTGACAGTTCAGAGCCTGGAGCCTGCTGCAAATTCTGTGTCTTCCTCTCTCTGACCCTCCCCCCATTTGCACTGTGTGTGTGTGTGTGTGTGTCTCAAAAATAAACATTAAAAAAATTTTTAATCAAATTAAAACTTGATTTTAAAAAAGTCAATCCTTGCCCTCTCTGTACATTGAAGAAAAAAAATTCAGTTCACACCAATAAGGGAAATATTTTTATGGGTTAAAATTGGTAATTTTCTTGAATCCTCTAGGATGAGCACCCATAATACATTCCTGTTGAATCATGTATACATACACATGACCACACTGAAGGAGAGTCAACAGGGTTGATTCCACGCACACGTATCTAATGCTTTGACTGCAGTGGACGGAAGAGAAGGTAAAAGATTCCTGGTCCTTTCAGGCTAGTGAAAGAAATAAACATGTTAATTACTACAAACTATGCACAAGTACTCTTGGAAGTACAGAAGCCTTTAAAAGGAACTAAGAATGATGACAATATTACTGGAACCAAGAAGGCTCCCCACTGACCTACAATCACTGTGTCTTTCCTTCTTCCCACTACTCTCCACTATCTTTATCAAAATCAAACAGAAAATCACTCTCTCAGGCCCAGCCTCTCCCATACACAGCTCCACCTGGATTTCCTATAGACACCACAAATATTCAAAACTGAACTAAATATCTTCCCCCACAAACTGCCTCCAACTATTTTCCACTTCAACTGCTAAACACTACCATCCACCTGGTCACTCTGATGCAACCTGGAGTATTCTTTCATTCAACCCTGTCTCCCCCAAAACCTACTCAATCTCCAAGTTATAACAATAAGGAAAATAGAAAATAAAGACAAATAGATTCCACAAAACCAAAAGCTGGTTCTTAGGGAAAAAAATAAAATAAAATAAGAAAGACAGGCAAACCTATGGCAAAATTGATCCAGAAAAGGGAAGAACACAAAGATAAATAAAAAGAACGTCAGAGAGCATAACTATGAATCCAATAGAGTAAGGAATGTGGGGGAAAGGAGAGAAGAAAGAATACACATGATAATAACTTATGTCAGTAAATCTCAAAACGTTAGATGACATGCACGATTTCCTGAAAACAGTATGCATGTGTTTGTATGTCTACAAAACTAATTTTAAAATATGAAAGAAGAGCACCTGGATGGCTCAGTTGGTTAAGTGTCCGACTTTGACTCAGGTCATGATCTCATGGTTTGTGACTTTGAGCCCCAGATCGGCTCTGTGTTGACAGCTCGAAGCCTGGAGCCTCCTTCAGATTCTGTGTCTCCTTCTCTCTCTCTCTGCCCCTCACCCACTCATGCTGTCTCTATCTCTCATAAATAAATAAACTTTAAAAAGTTAAAAAAAAAAATAAAAAGAAAATGCGAAAGAAAAAGAAGCCAAAATTAGCCAAGAAATTTTCAAAAAAACACCACCAAGATAAAGGGCCTTATTGAAAGTACAACTGAAGCAGGAAAAATCAAGACCAAAGGAACAGAAAAAGAGCCAAAAAACAGAACTGCTCACATATGAAAACTTTGTATCTGATAGAACGAGCATTATGGATAAGAAAGTACAGACTGCTCATAAGTGCTTCGGGGGCAACTGCTTATCAATAGTTTTAAATAAAAAAATACACTTACATGCATCTGTACATAAGGAATTACCACTTTGCACTATACACAGTGGAATAAAGACCGAAATGTGAAAAGGATAACTTTAAAATTTTTTGAAGAAAATAGACAAGTTATCTTCAAAGCATCAAAATAGAAAAAAAAAAAAACATACTTCAGGATAAAAGATCTAACTATTAGACACTGGCAAATCCAGTCTATTCAGGAAGAGAACTGAGAACAGTGCAAAAAGAAGTTATAGACCAGAAAAAAAAGATACTCATAATACATACTACCAACTTAGAATTAACATCTAGAATTTGTGAAGAACTTAATAAACAAAATATAATCCAATTTTTTGAAAGACTGACCATTTGAATTTTCAAAAGAGCATTTGAAAAAGTAATCTCAGTATAAATCAAGGATATGCAAATTAAAATAACAACAGAATACCATGTGAGACCCATCATCAGGCTAAAAACTTTAATTCTCACAAAATAAAACCAAGCTATGGACCAACTGGAACCCTCATATACTGTAGATAAAGTGCAATGTCCCTATGATCTCCCAATTCCCCTCCTACGTAACATATTCCAGAGAAACTCCCACATGCCCACACAAAGACATACACAAGAATGTTTAGGGCAACAATGTTTATAATAGCAACATGTTGGAAAGAGCATTAGCTTTTGCCAACCCCTACCCCACAACTCCCAGAGGGGAATAACAGTTTAGGATTCCTTCATGAGTTAGTTTCCCAGTTTGAGGACTCCTAATCCACTGAGTTAAAATAAAAGTGACTTGCAAATTTAAATGTTGATCTCTGTTATTGTTTCAAAACACTTCATAAAAGTGATACTGTGAGATGCATCAAAGAAAATACAGCTAACGCACCAAAGAAACTACTGTATAAAATCTGTGACTACCTCTTGACTATTTATCTAATAGAAAACAGCAAAATCCTTCTGCTGAGTTAGAAAAGTCGATACTCTGATAGATTCCACTGGTTGGAAATAAAAAAAAATTATTGTCCTTCTCTTTGTGGGCCAACCTCCTAATATATGGTGGGCTTAAAGAACAAAATAAAATATTTCCAGGAAAAAAATACTAAATTCCTCAATTCTGAATTCCAATAAAAAATGATCATTTCATTTAGAAAAACTATTTTAATTCTAATATTTCATAAACCATATAGTCAGTATTAGTTTTGTTAAATCATTAGCCATCTAAAAGCACTAAAGAAAAATGGCATAAAATTTCCATCTGACAGTTTGAATTGGTTTGCCTGTTTGGGGAGAAAATATCAGGGTACAGATTCAGGAAGGTGAAGGCATGCTGAAATTTTCAGGGGTCTCTTAAGAGTCTATGGTTTTGTTACAACTGACTGAAAACTGGCAACATGTTCCCATATGACTACTCTAAAGTGAACTAAATTTCAGGTTTGCACAGTGGATTTTGACTGAATTCTGATCATAGTAGGGATTTGGGTTATTTTTTATACATTTTCAGGAAAAGGAAATAATGCTCAAGGACTGTTTTCATCAGAACATTTTCATCTGTCCCGTTTGTTTCAAGTATAATACAAGCACTTTTGAAAATAATAGGACTAAGAGTGTAGATAAAAATTATTCATGGTATTTGGAATGGTTAATTTCATGTGACAAGGTGACTGGGTCCTGGGATGCCCAGATATTGGTCAAGCATTATTTCCCAGTGTGTTCGGTGAGAGTATTTCTGGATGAGATTTAACATTTGAATTGGTAGACTAGGATCAAGTAGACTGTCTTCCCCAATGTGGGTGGGCCTCACCCAATCCATTGAGGACCTGAATAAAACAAAAAACCTGAGCAATGTAGAATTCATTCCTTCTGACTGACTATTGAGCTGGAACGCTGGTTTTCTCCTGCCCTTGGACTGGGACTTCTACCTCAGGCTCTCCTAGATCTCAGGCCTTCAGATTTAGACCAAAAGTTATACCACTGGCACTCTCCTGGTGCTCAGTCCTCAGGCCTTCACATTTGCACTAGATCTTACACCACTGCACTCTTGGTTCTCAGGCCTCCATGCTTACACTAGATCTTACACCACTGACATTCATTTTCCTCAGTCAGACCCTCATACTTGCACTAGAACATACAAAATGGGTTCTCCAGGTTCTCAGGCTGGTGAACTCTGACCAGAACACCACCAGCTTCCTGGGCCTCCAGCCTATAGCTTTCAGGACTCCCTAGCCTCCATAATCATGGGAGTCAATTCCTTACAATAAATGTGTGTGTGTGTGTGTGTGTGTGTGTGTGTGTGTGTGTGTGTGTTCCCGTTAGTTCTGTTTTTCTAGAGAACCCTAATACAATATTGTATTCTTGAATTAACATTTGTTTAGAAAGCAATACAAATCTAAGTAAACACAAAATAATGATCTCCCACTGTTTTTAAATCATTGAAACCTAAAGTTGAGTTTTAACTTTTACAGCAGTTAGTATACAGATTTTTATTCATTCTAACAACTTAAAATCAATTAAATGCTGTTTAATCAAGTTCTTACATTTTAAAATTTTTAAAAGCTTATCACCAGAGCTTAGTAGCTATTTTGAGTATAATTCTAAAAATATAATGCAGTCTCACAAGGAATGAATAAAATGTTTTTAAGTTGTTGATTCCAAAAGAATAAATATTTTGAAATATTTTGAAACAAAAAATTAACTTTCATCATAAAACCTCTTAACATTAATCTGAATGTTTAAAGAGGTTTGTAAGTGGGTCATGAGATATTTGCTCCCAGGCTGAAAATCTGTATACAAGTTGTTTCCTGGAAAGAATTTTCAACCAAAAGTTATAAAAACCAAAAGAAGGATTAATAATGGAAAGTCTGACCTAACAGCAGCCTGAATGCTATGATATTCTACTTGTTGTATCTTACGACTGTTCATTCTACTCAGAGTTAGAATGATCCTTAGTTCTTTTAGCTTGAGAGATGCCAGTATCTACTTTTTCTCTCAATTGTGCTTCATGTATAACTAACCAAATTATAAGATGTTGGTTCAAATTATCAGGGATTTATTATATCATAATTAACAAAAAATAACAAAAATTTTTAAAGTCTGTACCAAATGACATTCATTTTCATTCTCTTTTCCAATGTGACACTAGAAACAGTAAAGTCTTAATTCAGACATATTCAAAATATGTAATAAGCCACATATAAACCGAATTTTAACAATGACATATTTCCTAAGCAAACTGTTAATTTAGACCTTTGAAAAAATACTTGATAGTAATAATTTTACTGAAATACTCACTGGCATACTAATATTATCTATAATAAACAAATGATTATTTTCTACTCATTCAAGTAAACTTGGTTCAGGGTAGTATAAGAAAACGTGGGGAGCCTGGGTGGCTCAGGCAGTTGAACGTCCGACTTTGGCTCGGGTCATGATCTCATGGTTTGTGGGTTCAAGCCCCCCATCGGGCTCTGTGCTGACAGCTCAGAGCCTGGAGCCTGCGATAGACTCTATGTCTCCCTCTCTCTCTGCCCCTCCCCTCCCACTCATGCTCTGTCTCTCTCTGTCTCTCAAAATAAATAAACATTAAAAAATTAAAAAAAAAAAAAAAGAAAGAAAGAAAACATGAAAGTCAACTGACATGGATTCAAGATCTGGCTCCACTACTTACACATGTAACCTTCCATGTGTCACTGAACCTCTGTGAGCATTAGTTTTCTTCTTTTTGCAAAATGGAGATGATAACACTACAATGACCTACTTCACAGATAACTCAATGACATAAATTATGAATACATTTTATTAACTCTGAAACCAGAACTCCAAGGTAATAGATATTACTATGCTATTGCTTGTATATTATTTGAAAAATACATATTCTTAGAATATTTTAGATATTTACATGAATGATAGTGATGTCAGGAAAGCCAGTCTGTCGTGGGTCCCAAGTATGGTCTCACTGACACCAAACTACAAGGTGCACTTGACCTTGAGCCCTGTCTATAGCTAGTGATTAAGGTAACCATGGTGTAATTACAGGACAACTGCTCATTTCCTAGGTGAGGGAGATGGGTTCGGTTGCTACGTGCGACGAAAGATGCGGAGTCCTGGGTTCCTCGGCTGCCAACCAACTCACTGCAGGCAGGGCCACCATCCGAGTGTCACATAGCACCACGGTACTAGTGAGCAGGAGAACCAGCACTACTGCACTGATGCTCTTGCTGTCTGTGTGTTTTAAAAACTCTTGCTCTGATCACTAAGTCCCTGCATCTACTTTCACACCTACGATGAAGCTGTGGCAAACCAACCTGGTTGCTTACTTAGTCATTTCCTTTGGGATCTTGTTACTTCTTGCATTCTCTGTGAGGTTTGGGTTCTTCCCTAAATAAGCTGGTGCAAGCACTATGCTGACATGAGACAGACAATGACTTTGTGGAACATCTTCAAAAAGGCCCAGCTGCAAGACAATGTGGCTATGACTGTTAAGACAAGAGTTCCCTCAGAAGAGATGGATGGAATCAGCACCAAAGAAATTTGGTTCAGAAACTGATCTGTGGGAGCCCCAAAGCAAGCAACTGGTTGAAACCGATGCGCTTCTAGATTCCTCCACAGAAATCAATTCCCCACTACTGGAGGAACTACACAGCTGAACGGCAACCTTGTAACACATTACTACTTCAGTACCTCCACTACCTACCCCTGTGCCCTTGCACCCTGATTTGCCAGGCTTTAAAGAAAAGGGGGACCAGCAATGAAGCCAAGATCTCTCCATTCCCAGGGGAGAGCTGCAAGGGAAGAAAGGGCAGAAGCCACACAATCACTTGGCTGTGTCTGGAAACAGAATAAAAAGAATAGAAGTTACCAGAACAATCCATGTGGTGCCATTTTGGATCCCTGCCATGCCCTGCTGCTGCTGTTCCTCTCTGATCCCTGACTGTAGACTTGCTATTGACGTCTGGCATACTGCGTTTGTGCCGTGAATGCTCACTGAATCCAAGGGCCATTTTCTCAATTCGGAGGACAAGTGCTTGAAAGACCACCTCCTGAGGCAGTTCCCTCCTTGGTTACACAGAGACAACACACAATTCCAGAAGAAGAAAAAGACATCCCGATTTTGATTGAAGACCTAAAGGCAGCAAGAATATTGAGAGATGTGATGTTTCAATAAAATCGTCCTGTGTGGCCTTGTGAACAAGACTAATGGGAGCTGGCGGCCTACAGTGGATTCTAGCCAACTGAATTGAGTTGCTGCCCCCTGTGGCTCTGACTGTTCCAGACACTGTGACCGCGACTGAATCTACTGCATGAACTGGTAACACTGGGCATGGCTTCTTGGCCATTGCTATTGCCTCTCTCTCTCTCTCTCTCTCTCTCTCTCTCTCTCCTAAAGCCTCCTCTTTCCCAATCCCCTTGCTATCATAAGATAAAGATCAGTCTACCTTCACCTGACTACAGGTTCCAAGACTAGTTCACTAAATAACCTCAAGGGTACTTGAATTCTCTTGCCGAGTCCACCAATGCCATGCGGAACAAGCCCTTTCCCTTCAGGGATGACTTGGTTCCACTCCATTAATGGTATCATACTGACTGATAAGCTCAAACAAAGAGCAGGTGACAGCATCTCTGGAACAGAAGCTGATTCACATCAAAGCGTAGGGGTGGTTCAGGATTAATGAATTCAAGGGACTGGCAAATAATTCTTGGGAGCAATGTGGGCTACCGGGACTCAGTAAAGGAAAAATGACTCACCCTCTAGCCCCCACCTACCAAAAAGGAGGCCTGGCACTAAGTTGGACTGTGGATACTGGAGACAACATGTGCCCTGACCCTGCTAGGGTTACAGAGACTTCAGGTTCCATAAAGCAAGGCAAATACTGTTCCCCGGCAGTAGAGTTCATGCCCTAGAGGAAATGGTCAGGAAACCCTCCTTAATTTTAGCCAATGACACCATACAAGCTCTAAAAGATCCATAGGTCAGTTTAAACTCTCTTGCACAAGTCATAATGGATAATATTCCAGCCTTAAACTATATCCTGCCTGAGCAGACTATGTATGAATTAACACCACTAGACAGGAGGAGCAATCCACATACCCCATAGGAAAGGAAACTAAATGATTACTTGAAATAAGACCTGTCAGTACTCTCTGGGGCTTAATTCAGGTTGAATCCTGAATCTTGGGGTACCTAATTGAGATGAAAACTTCATGTTGGCTTCATCTTACTGATAATCACACTTATTAAGTGTTGCATGAGAACATTTGAAAGAATTTAGTCTCAGCACATCTAGCCTGAATTGCTGAAGGTGTAGGAAACTTATGTTAACATTTGAATTCGGCCAATGTTTAGGGCCAAAGGTGGACTATTAGAAAAAATGATCTATTGTGGACCCCAAGAGCCTCCCATACTTCCTCCTTACCAAGTGCACCAAACTACAAGTAGAGCAACCCAATCCTCTGTCCTTCAACCATTTCTGTAACTAGCCATGTAACCACAAACATGTCCCCCGACTGAGGGGGACAAGCTGTGCTATCATGAACTGTTTTGCTCTAATCTCTGGTCTTGCTGTCCACTGTCAGATCTATGGAGCTATGGCAAGCCACCCAGCATGCTTACTCTGTCATTTATTCTAAGAGTCTCAGCGCTCCTGGCCCGCCCATATGATCGCTAGCAAATGAAAATACAAAACAACAACCACAGTAACAACCTGTTCTGTACACAGTATCCTGGCATTTCAAACCTTTAAAAGGAATTGTAAAGGTAAGAGAAAGTTCAACAAGTCAGAATATTTACTTTGATGGGTTTAATATTTTATTTCACCAAACATCACAATCGATATGCCTTAACATCAACTGAATGTATTATTAAACAGAAAATTAAGCAGAAAGAGAATACTTCAGTTGCAATGGAAATAATTTCAATTATATCCTTTCACAAGTAAAAAATGATTTCCATTAATCATTTTACTGTTCTAAACATATTTACCATAGTTTACATAAAATGGCCATTAGAAAGGTGACCTGGTAACATAAATTTTCTAGCTAGTTAAAATAAAAAGAATTGCAGCATACATGATCTCTTTCCTGCATCCCTGAGCCCCTCTGAGATAGGGCCAGGATACGATGTACGTTTTAAGCAAAGAAAATGATTTACAGATTTTCATTTTCACTTTCAGGATTTCAGAATGTACCCGTTGGTACAGCCTCAGGAAACTGGCATGGAAATGACAACTTATTTGCAAGACGACCAGCAACCAATCACCAAACTGAGTAAGTCCTTCTTTCAACAAAACCCAGCTTAAATATTTGCATATAATTTTTTTTATGCAAACTCTGCTGAAACAAGTGACAATATACTACCTTTCTCCTCCCTCTGGTCCCTTTCATCCACTGCTATTCCCTCACCAATATGTAGTTAAGACCTAAACATTTATCACACAATGTGCAGAAAAACTATTGCGGTTCAGACTATATGAGGAAGGTATCTATTTTCTTATCAAATTCAACAATTTTCAACTTTCTAAGGCTGTTTCTCCAAGTGACATTTCACTTAGCATGAATGTGTTGGTCTCAATTTTTAACAATACAAGAAAAAATACACACATAAATTAACCTATACCTCACTGTGCTTTGCTCACAGGTATGTTTTGTACTCACTCTCATTAGTGTGAGAAAAATTTCAGAATAGTCTTTAGTGTTTAAATCCATTTGGGCACAATTAAGAAAAAGAAAAGGCACATTTAAAAAGAAAGAAATCTCTTTTGAGGTATGCTCCTGTTATATCTATACTATCAAACTTATTCCCACTGCTCACAAGACATCAAAAGGTCACTATACAAAGCAGTAAACAATAACAAAAATCGCTTTTAAATCCATCATACCCTGGGGGAAGGGAGAGATCAATGTTTTCCAAGAGAGGAAACCTAAAAATCAGCCACAATGTTTTGAGGAGACCCTGATCAGTAAAGCAAAGCAAAACTGCACATGCTAAAAAGCCAAGAATAGTTGTTAGAAAGACAATTTAGCTGTCACGTTAGCACATTTAATGCAGAGATAACCACAAACTTGGGATAAACATAAAACAAAACCACAGCTGATTTGGAGGAAGGCCCTGGTAAATTTATTTTAGGTGAAAATGCACAATGGGAAGCAAGTCAGTACAATTATAGATCAAATTTCCTAATGCAGTATGTCTTCTTTCAATTTTTGGCAAATCACATTATCATACCACCTTTTTCTTCTATTGTCTTTAGACTGACTCAATTTGTGCTTCACTCAATTTCATTGACACTGATATCATCAATGACACAAATTAAACTAAAAACCTTTAACCTAATCCATTTGAGTATTTTTATGTTTACATCCTTACCACATTATTTAAGGGTCTATGATATGCCAGGGACTATACCATGCGCTCGGCATACGCCCAGCACAAAACTGACATGGACTCTGTCCCCAAGGAGCTTGGAATCTAGTTAGAAAGATTGACTTTGATGGGTAGTGTGATAAATTTGACAAGTGAAAAATACAAGGTGATAAGGGAGCATATAACAGAGTTTGGGGGAAAGGGGGTGGGGGGTGTCAAGGATCTCTTCCCACTTCAGAAGTATTTTGAGCTGAGGCCTTGTGGATAAGTGGGATTTTATTCAGTAAGGGTACAGGGAATGGGGAGAAATGGAGTAGAGAAGGCATTCCAGGCAGCACTGTCTATAGAGAGTTCTTCTTCTATCCTCATACTCATTACATACATAAAGGTAACATTTCGTGGATGTTAACTTTCAATATGTCAGAACTTGGTATTTCTGAAATTTCTAATGTTTTATATTAGACCACTATAATTCAAGAAATGAAATTCTTAGTTCAAGTCAGAACACTTGAATAAGACTTTAATAGATCTATCAAGAGAGCTTTACCGAGGCACATCTTGAACTGGGAGAATTCATTCCCTCCCTCCAGAGAGATATAAAGTGAAAAATTTAGGTCTAGTTGCACAAATCTGGATCACACAGAAAGGGAGGCAATCATTGATAATGCTTCTTTAAAACAAAGTAGCTGCCAGAAAGCCTGGCTTATCTCAACTAATGGATACAATTCCCATTTGTGACACAGCAAAATTTAAACACAGATTCACTAAGCAAAAAAAACCCTCCTCTTTTGAGAAAATGAAAAATACAGAACATGGACAGTAACTGCTAAGTAAAAGGAAAACCTCAGAGAGGGAAGGTGGAAATCTATACTAATGTGCCCAGTGTCTCCATTAGCATGCTTGGATTTTAGAAACAGAAAAGTGAAGATACTATTTTTCATACAAATTTTTCTAGTACCTTTCAAAAGTGTCTTGTCCCCAGACTTTCCTAGAACCATTAGAAATATTCTATTTTGGCTTAGAATGTTTTGTCACTTCATTAATGAAGATAAGAATAATCTTGTTATCACTGTTGCCAACATTGTTGTGCTGTATGTATAAATGTTTTAAAGTTAGTAAAGTTACCTCTTTAATTTAAAGAGAGAGAGAGAGAGCATGTGCACATGATTGGGGGAGAGGGAGGGACTGAGACAGGGACAGAGGGAAAGAAGGAGAGACAGAGAGAATCTTAATTGGGCTCCACGCTCAGCATGGAGCCCAACACAGGGCTTGATCCCACAACCCTGGGATCATGACCTGAGCTAAAATCAATCAAGAGTTAGAGGCTCAAACGAATAAGCCACCCAGGCAGTCCCCCACTTTTTTTTTTTTTTTTTTTTTGGTAAAACTACTTTAAACACAAACCAAATTCCAGATTCTGGAATGATCTAGAAAAATAATAAAACAGCTCTATAAATATACAAGTAGTTTGACTATTTAAAATGGAAAAAAAATATGTAAAATACAATCTGAGTATTCTGAATATTCCAAAAATAGCCATGTAAAATTCATCTCTCAGTCAAATAGGTTGACAGGAGGAAAGGAACTGCACAGTGCTTTTTATTCACTCATTCAAAAAACACCACTTAGCTATAAGGTCATAGACTAATTACTAAAGAATTCTGATGTCTAAATAAGTAAAATACTATGCCCATTGATTTATAATAGATCTACCATTTGTGAAAACTGCCCAATGAGTAAAGGTAAAGCCTTGCATACTACTAGAGTACCTACTATACTGTAGATAATTAATGAGTATTGAGCAACACTAATATATTTTTTAAAAACTAAAATCTGGCATGTGCATATCTCATTAAATAATCATCTTAAAGAAAGCTACTGTTAACTATGCAAACTGTTAAATGGAACAGGTACCACCAACACACACAATGTACAAAGTCCAGGAGAAGCCTCTAAACTTCTAGATTTCTATGTGATGTCCCTTAGAAAAAAATAGAATACAAGAAAGAAAAAAACTTTTTTTCTCCATTTTCTTCATATGATTTTTGAACTAATTGAGAGTTCTTAAGGACACTAGACTATTTAAAATGCCTCCTGAAGTCATATGCTATGTTAATTTCATTAACACTGTGTTCCCAATGCTTGGAACATGGTAGATACACAGTAGGCACTCAAATAGTTGCTGAATGAATGAAAAACATAAGGCCTACCTATTTCTGCTTTGTCTTAGTGAACTTAAAAAACAATGGTTAAAAACTGACTCTTAATGCTAATTTAGAGTTAAAAAAGGGAATGCATCAGGAATTTGAAATTTTGTTCCATGAACTGACTGCTACACATATTTAGGACATCATTAACTATAAATGTGTATTTGCTGTAAGTCAGAGGTACTTCGGAGTAAAGTGTTTAGAAGGGTAGCATGCAAAATAACCAATTCATTGCAACTAATTACCATAGAATACCTTGCACTATACCTTTCACTATATCATTCTTTGGTTTAAAAACTAATTGTTCTCCACTATCTTTAGAATAAAGTCCAAATTCCTTAACCTGGATTGCAGGCCCCCATTTACTCAACAGCAACATCCTGACTTCCTTCTTCGAAAATGGCAGGTACTAAGGATAAAAAGATGAACGACAAATGGCCCCTTCCATTAAAGAGTTCACAACCCAGTGAAGAAGTATTCAGAAGCAAATGCCAAATATAGCCAGTAAAAAATCAAGAAAAGTCTCAAGTTTCAGGCTATTAGGTACAATCTCTTAAGACTGGTTCTCAAATGGGGAGTTATAGAGCTGTTTTTTCAATTTACAAATACCACCTTGGCAGGCTGTAAGGGGAATGAATCAGAGCCTCATGCCCCACTATTTTTGCCAAACTGGCCCATTTTGGAGCTTCAGAAATCCTAATTTCACCTACTGCAATAGCTTCCACTAAAAGCCCAGCACAAATCCCTGTGCTCTCATGGGACCTTCAAGGAATCCATTCAAAAGAGAACTCCCCTTTCTTTGGTGTCCCAGTAGCAGCCCTAAACTAGGGCATACTTCTGAGCCTCTAAGGACCTTCCTTATACTGTTAATGACACTATTTACTGAAACATTTGAGTGTCAAACTCTGTAAGTAGATGGTTAGCATTGAACAAAGAACAGAGTTTCAAAGTAACAGTTTCTAAGATCTGAAAACCAAAGTAGTATTTCCAAAAATTAACCCTAAAATTCCCGCATCGTTCTTCTCCAGATGGCTTAATTACTAATACATATAGCAATCAAAGCCACAGGTCTGGCAGCAAGAATACCAACCAGAAAACCAACCTCAACTCCTAATTCACAATTATAATCTTGGGCTATAATAAGAAAGCAGGCATACACAACTCTCTCTCTCTCTCTCTCTCTCTCTCTCTCACACACACACACACACACACACACAGGCATTTACTCACACCCATTTCCTTTCTCTCCAGTTCAAAGCCTAATTAAAACAGCCTTGGCCACTTTGAAATGGAGGCCAAACTGACCTACTTATTATTTAATATATGATTAAACCAAAGAGAAATATCTAGAATGGTGAAACCATTAATGTATATCCAACAACACCTCCCCAAATGAGAGCTGACCATTAGATTATGCACATCTCTAATTCTTCTGGAATATACAGTTTTGCAGGCAAAAAAATGTTCATTATAGTCAAGTATTTAGGAATTGATTACTCTGATACCCTGCTATTGACTTTTCCAGTTGCCTATCTTTTGATTATTTCTCTCTTTACTTCCATAAAACATAGATAAGCCTGAAGAACACCCACCCATATTTTGTTTAATATATCAAACATATAAAGACATTTCAAAATTGTACATTTTATCATTTTATATTAAAACATAAAACACACAGTGTCCTAACAAATGCAATTATTTCATTAATTGACATATTTCAATTCAAGCACTTATCCTTTAACATGTTATTTTTAAGAAACTGATTTGCTTTATACTGTTAAATGTTGAAGTTTAAATTCAATTTGTGGATTAGTCCACCATCCAGGTAACACTGAATAAACTCTAAGAATCATGCAACCCTACTCATTTAGAACTTAATTTTTATTGTTGTTGTTTACTTCTTTGGTAATCTTATCAATGTTATTGAGGAGAATATCACAAATATAAGGGGAAATATTGAAAGCAGATGCGATGCTCTAAGATTCCAATTTATTTATCTCATCAAAGTAACATGGGAACTATCATGTGTTTAAAGTTAACAGGAAAAACAAGTCACCTGGGTGGCTCAGCTGGTTAAGCGACCGACTTTGGCTCAGGTCAGGATCTCACCTTTAGAGGGTTCGGTTAGTGGGTTCGGAAGCCCACTTTGGGCTCTGTGCTGACAGCTCAGAGCCTGGAGCCTGCTTCAGATTCTGTGTCTCCCTCTTTCTCTACACCCTCCCCCACTCTTGCTTCGTGTGTGTGTGTGTGTGTGTGTGTGTGTGTCCCCCTCTCTCAAAAATAAACATTAAAAATATTAAAATAAAGTTAATGAAAAACTATATAAAACAGGTGACATTCTCAGTTTCATAACTTACTGTCTTCTAACCTTTCCCAGACAGATATTTCTCTCATATTAAAAGTCAACCATTTTATGAATGTATGTTTAAAGCATCATTACATAAGATATTTTATACGGTTTCCCCTATTATAAATCAACATTGAAAAAGTGTGAGCTATAAGCCCATTACTAATTCACACTTTCAGTAAACAAACTATATGAACATAAATTATTTAATAAGCCTGAGAATTTGTTTTCTGAAAATGAAAATTATATGTCCTCTTATTGTGGGTTCTCATTGTGATTCTTTAATTCGATATGCAAAAGCCACACATCATATGACTTTCTTCCTAAAAGATTATGATAATTACCAAAAATTACTACAAGGCCATTATTATCAGCAAGAAAATGCTGTACCCAAAGGGGAAAAATATGTTAGGTAACAACAAAAATTATGAATTCTAGCCCTGACTCTATCATCATCCAGCAAGTGCAAGTTTAGGAAATCCATTTGCCTTCTCAATGCCCTTCCTATGCCATCTGTCAAGTGAGGAAAACCCTGCCAGCTCCTCTAGCAAACTGTTAACAAAAAGAAAACTCATTCAAACCTCTTTTGTCATATTTTCATCTAGCTGCAGAGTTAAAACAACAGGTTTCAGTGTATATCCCGAATAAATTACTTTACAATAAGTAACAAAATGTCAGCAATATAAATACTGATTCTGAATCATTACCCAGCAACACTACAGATTGATTTTCTCTCTGTAATGCAAAGGCTTTTAAATGTTAGTTAAAACTGCATTCTTAATTTGTAACTGGAAACCCAGAGGAAAACGAGGGAACAAAAGATTTTCATGTTTCTCTACTGCCATGACTTCTGGGTTTACATGACTCTTCCAGTAAAATGAGTACCCGTACGTTTTACTGACAGCTTAAACTTGACAGTTTTTTGTACATTTAAAAAAGTTTCATGAGTATCTTCTCAAAACTCCACAGTGGAGTGAATGGGAAAGAATTTCCAGATTACAAATAATAAAATTCAATCTGGTCTGTAATTCCTAGATTGTAATCCAAGATTACAAAAGAAGAAAATACCAGAACTCAGATTTCCTGACTCCTGTATCAGTATCACATCCAGGCTATTGTGTGTGTTTACACACAGACACATGCAGACATGCACCCCAAGCCCCCTATAACTACAGCTTCTTCCTGGAAATTGAAAGAATGCAAAAATCTCCATATGAATGAAATTTTCTCAAGCCCTATAAAGCCAAGTTCTAGGCTAGGGTTTCACGGGCTGTAATACAGCACTCCTAAGACCACAGAAAAATTGTGGTTAGCTCAAGACCCAACCACATCCTGGAAAATTGTGAACCAGCCTCGGGTCCCAAATCCCTTGATTTTCCTACATGAACAAACAGTTCTGCCTTTATAAGAGTCCTCGTTATGCACCCTCCTTCACCAAGCAAAATACTTCTGGCCAGGATAAGCCTTGGGTTTTTTTCCAGCTTTACTGACCAATAATTGACATACATCACTGTATAAGTTTAAGGTGCACAGTATGGTAGATTTACATATATTGTGATATGATGACCACAATAGGTTCAGATAGCATCCATGATCTCATTTAGACACAATAAAAAGAAAAAAGAAAATCCCCTTGTGATGAGACTCTTTAGGATTTACTCTTCTACTAATGTTTCTATAGAGTGCTAACTATAGTCATGTTGGACGTTACAAGCCTAACATTTATCTTATAACTGGATGTTGATAACCTTTGACTACTTTCCTCCAATTCCCCTCCTCTGCCTCGGGTCACCATAAGTCTGATCTCTTTTTCTATGTATTTGGTTGCTTTTTGTTTTGTTGTTTTGTTTTTTAGACTCCACGTATAACTGAGACCATACCCTACTTGTCCCTCCCTGTCTGATTTATTTCACTTAGCATAATGCCTTCAAGGTCCATCCAAGTTGCTGCAAATGGAAATTAAAACCACAATGAGATATATCATTCATGCCTGTTAGAATGACCATCATCAAAAAGACAAGAGCTAACAAATGCTGGGTTGGATGTGGAGAAGCAGGATCCCACTGTGAGTGGAGCTATAAATTGGTACAGCCACTTTGGAAAATCCTAAAAAATTAAAATGGAGGACAGAGGAGTCTCAAAAAAATTCAAAAACAGAACTACCATGTGATCCAGCAATTCCACTTCTAGGAATATATCCAAAGGAAATGAAAGCCTTAACTTGAAAAGATATCTGTACCCCAATGTTCATAGCACCATTTTAATTTATAGAAGAATAATTATTACATATGTATAATTATATAACATATATAATGGAATACTATTCAGCCACTAAAAACCAGAATCCTTTTTTAAAATAGTATTTATAACATCTCTTTAATGTTCAATAATCTTTATAAACTTCCTGTCACCTAACTGTTAGACCAAATTTAAAGCCATCTTGAGAATTCAAAACTTGCTGGATAAATAAATAAAGCAAACATTAAGGCCCATCCTGAAGAATATATATTTCAGTTTTGAAAAATCATGTTTTACACTTACAAACGTGTATGGCTTACACTTCCAAAAATATTTTACATTGGGGCGCCTGGTTGGCTCAGTCAATAAAGCATTCAACTTAGGCTCAGGTCATGATCTCACAGTTCACGGGTTCGAGCCCCTCATCAAGCTCTGCACTGACAGCTCAGAGCCTAGAGCCTGGAGCCTGCTTTGGATTCTGTCTCCCTCTCTCTGCCACCCCCCCAAAATAAATAAACATTTTTAAAAAGGTTAAAAAGTAAAGAAAAATATCATTTTAAACACATTTTAATCTGAAAATTACATAAGGATATGCTTCCAAATGTTCTCAATTAACAGTTACAGAATGCTTACAATGCAAGGTTCTATATCAGAATGCGTGACAAAAAATAAACAAAAATCAACTTATTTCCTAACCCTCAAAGAGCTTAAAATACAGCAAATAAGATGTAATAAGGACAAACTTCCTTGGAATTGCAATAAATTCTGATATTGACTATATTCTATACCAAATGATATTCACAATTTTCTTAGAGGCTTTTTTATATTAAAAAAGGGGGGGGTTAGGTATCAAATGATATCAAATGATTTTCTGCTCTACGAAGCCTATTAAGTTTTCTTACGGAACCAAATGAGGTAATGAATCATATAACTAGATCTTTTCCATTAAACCATCTTTAAATGCTAGATAAAAATTCCTTAGTCATGATTAATGACACTTTAACTGTTCCATTAGTCTTAATTGTATTACAGATTTGTCAGCAATATTCATTACCTTTTTCCAAACTCCGTTCCTTAAAACACCAGGATCCCATAAACTGTTCACTGATATTCCAGGACAAACCCCCCCCCCCCCCAGCCCAAAAAAAGGAAGCTGTAAAATACTGAGCTAAACTTCTCAGGGGTCCTAATACACTATAGTGCACTATGAATCTCCAAAACAGCACCTGATGCAGATCTTTCCAAATTCGTCTAGCCACAAAGGTCTTCCATAGAACTTCTATTAATATCTAGGACAACTTTAGCAATCTGCTGAACAAAGCTTGGTCAGTAGTTGATCTAAATGTTCTCCTTTGGTCCAATTTTTGGTATACTATACTATAGACTATACTAACTCAAAAGCATGAATACGAAGATTCCCTCCGTTCATTTAATTTTAAAAAGCAAAAGTGTAAAACCCAGGCCTAGAAGTCTGTTGTGAAGGCAACTCACAGAACTTAAATTCTCCCATTGATATTGGTCTTTTAAGTTACCACATCTTAAGTCAATTTAAAAAACTGTTCTCGGGGTGCCCAGGTGGCTCAGTAGGTTTAGTGTCTGACTTTGGCTCAGGTCATGATCTTACAGTTTTTGGGCCCCGTGTCAGGCTTTGCGCTGACATCTCAGAGCCTGAGCCTGCTTCAGATTCTCTGCTTCAGATTCTGTGTCTCCCTCTCTCTGCTCTTCTTCCACCTGTGCTCCCTCTCAAAAATAAATAAACATTTTTTTAAAAACCTGTTCTTTATCTTATTTAGTGCTTTTCTTCATTAAGTTCTCCTTTGGAATTTTTACTGTTATTTGTCTGACTTTTCTGTGGTGTTTTCCCTACTAATCTTGCCCTACCTTTTTTTAATTTTTAACCTTCTAGGTTTATTTGTTCTAAGTATACCTTTTTTTTTTTTTTTTTTTTTTTTTTNTTACTTTATTACAGGATACAACTAGTTTTCTTTTAGTTATACTAAGAAACAAATTCAGATTTCGGTTCAGCTATCAGTGTCACAAGCACTGTATTCTAACCCTTTTTTTAGTAGATACATTTGGTAAAATTTACATTCTAAAAGTCTCAACCCCAGAGGAAAACTTTTCAGAATGGGAAAAAAATGGCTTCTTGATCGCTTAATGGCCATCTGTCTTAATATATTTATTTCTTAATACATAAGATTTAACAAACCAGAGTAAAATATGATCTATATCCATCCTATGATCAAATCTAGAACTTCTTCATGGTCCACTGTCTCATCTCAACGTAGGTTTTTTTTTTTTGTTTTTTGTAACAGTTAAGATTTGTTAGCCTGATCTCAACTTTAACAACTTCTGAAACTCATGTGTTAAGTTACAGCCCATAATAGGATACAGCTGCACAAGGGTGAGTTTCTAAGTCATGATTTTTCTGTTTAAATGATACGGTTTTACTGATTATGTGCTACAGATTGATTTAAGAAATGTAAGACAACTTTAGAAGCCTTTCATAAAGGAATCTTCTGTATTTAATACATTTCATATTGAAGTTTTAACCCCAAAGGCTCTTACTTCTTTGCTTCCATGTTCAAATGCTCATGTAAGTTTAGTCTGGCAAGGTAGTTAAAACAATCCTATTTTAAATGAAAAAGAAAAAAGAAGATTCTTATTGAAAGTTTAATATTGACAAAATAGTCAATTATTACACTCCCTGTAGTTCTCTATATTTTTTCTCCGGTGTCCATGGAATGCTATTTGAATTATGGTTTGGCTTTTTTTTTTTTCCCCTGCTGTGATGATAATCAGTTGATCCCTATTTTGATCTCATCCCATCAGGCAGCTGTGGGAACCCATCATTTGGTCACCACTCCTTTGGTGCTTATGGCCTGTAGTATAAAGTTTACATTTCTCTTGTGGACTATGAGTTTGCTGGCATGTTTTTGTCCATACCTAGGTTGTTAAGTCCTAAAGGGCAAAGCCATACCTTGCAGTTTCATGTGCTCTCCCACAGGGTCAGGCACCTAGCAGGTTCACAAAAGACATTTTTTGGTTGCTGATTTGTTGGTCTTCCTCACAAAAAGGAAGGAAGATTTTTCCTATTGTCGGGTGTCCTCCTTTATTATAAAATAAACTGTACCTGAACCTTCTAAAACATCACATACAGGGACACCTTAATCACAGCTTAACTGCATGCAGGGTTAAACTGACAACCATATGAAATAGGATGGAGGAAGAAAAGGCTCTGGAAATAAACAGCCACCTCAGACAACTTACCCATAGCACTCCCGGGGTTGGTCATGGAAGAGGACCTCAAATCATTCCATTTTCCACATTGGCACAATAACTTAGATTACCAATCCTTATATTCATCCTCAGGGTCTAACCTCCACCATGGGTCACCAAAGGCCGAGCACTATGCTCTTTAGGGCCAAATTCTGTCTAAGCCTCATACTTCTACATAAACCCTAGTTAGACAGCTATCACAGAATCTTGAGAGGCTTTTTTTTTTTTAATGTTTATTTATTTTTGAGAGAGAGAGAGGTGAGGAGGGGCAAGATACAAGGAGACATAGAATTCTAAGCAGGCTCCAGGCTCTGAGCTGTCAGCACAGTCTGATGGAGGGCCTATACTCGCTAGCCATGAGATCATGACCTGAGCCGAATAACCAACTAAGCCACCCAGGCACTCCAGGAAGGCTTTCTTATAATGACTATTCCTAGTAAAAGTTCTAAGTATACCTTTTGAAACAGCACATAGCTGAAGACTGTGCTTTAGTCTGAGTCAGTCTTTTACAAGGGAAATTTAAGACACTCTATGTCATAATTGTTTTATTGATATTTGTCTTTTAAAATCTTGTGGGTTTTTTTCCTTGCTAGTTTTTTTAATCTCTTGCCTTAATCTTGTCTAGCTATTTATAAAACAAGTCTAAATACTCTCCTGTTTTAAATTCTACTAACAGTGACTTCCCAGATTATTTTTATTGCCCTTCTTCAACGAGTTTTCAGCCTATTATATAAGGAAAAGGAAATTTATCTTAATGATACACAGTCCGATCCAGGTGGACCAAGGACTAATCATGCGGTTACAGTTTCCCCTAATACTCCGCTCCCAAGTTCTTAGATTAGAAGTCTTATAACCACAGCCTATCTTTCTTTCTAAGTTTTTTCCGGTACTCTGAACTATTTCCAATCTTCCAGAACAACCATTTAGTCTTACTTCTACATTTAATTTGTTTCCGTGCTTATTCCCAGTGCTTGTGGACAATGATGTCCTTTTCCCAAACTCTTAACTTTGACTTTTCTCATTTGACTTTTACTCATTTAAAAAAAATTTTTAAGGGCACATATGCAATATATTTCCTCTAACCCTTGAAAACCTAAAAATATCCTTCTATTTTCATCTCACATGAACCATAATTTGGCTGCAGATATAATTCTCTGGCCACAACCCTTTGTGTTTTGTTCTCTGCAGACCTGAAGCAATTGCTCCATTACTCCTTGCATTTTGTGTTACTGTGTTCAAAGTGCTCAAAGAGAACATTTTGATCCCTTCCAATGTCTTGGGTAAAAATACTAGTTCCAGTGACTTTTGTCAATTGTTGGTGAAGAAGTATGTAAGTATTCGCTACTACTTAACCTAGTACCACCTTGAAATAAATCAAGCTAGCGATGTGAATCACCACTATAAAGGGCATGATAGGATATTCTTTTATCTGTTTTCATTTCTACACAAAATGCATCCTTTGCTCTATGGTCAATAAATAATTCTGCTTATTCTCCTGCTCAGTTTCCTTTACTGATTAGTCCCTTGATTATTCAAATCAATAATCATGCATTTTAGCTGGCACATACCCTGCCTCCTACACTGATGATTTATGAACCAGTAGCTCCAAAATCTCATTTCCAACTCTACTGGATCTGTCAGCCTGATTGCCAAAACAGAAATGTCGAAAATCTTAACACCTCAAACCCATTCTACACTGTATTCCCTTTCTTAATGAATGGCATTGCCATCCATTCAACCCTTATAGTTCCTAGGTCATATCAGACCCTCTCACTCCCTCACTCACCTCCCTATGTCCCCTATTAATTTTACTTCCCAAACATCTCTCTGCATATCCCAGGCCCTCCTGATTCTATTTGCTACTATCACAACCTATTACCTATTTTGCCTGACTTTGGCAAAATTCCTACTTTATACACTCACCATAATGATCTATTTAAAATGAAAATCTAATTATGGCATATTCCTGCTTAAAATTCTTTAACGAATGAAACACACTTTTCTTAACCATGCTTCTTGTTTGCCAGTGCTTTCCTTCTTATAAATACTGTAGCCTGCTCTTAATAGTCAGGTGTACCTCCTCCAAATTCTAGGCTATTTCATACCTATGCACCTCTAACAAAGTACATGATGCCATCTTACTGCAATACCATTCCCAGATAGTCTGCCTGGCCAACCTTGCTTCGTAATCAGCGGTCCTTTGTAAAATACCTTAAGTATTATTCTAGTGAATAAGTTATCTGTCCAACTGAGGTCCTAATCATTAACTCCACTAGCAACTACCACTTAAAAACGGAATCCATTTCTTCCTTTTTTTTTTTCCACTTTCTACTACATTAAGTACTTTCTACTACATTAAGACCTAATAAATACTTTGTTGAATAACCAAATTTAGAGAATAAGAAGTTATAAAAAATACAAGTATAACAATCAGGTCCTCCTTAGTTCAAATTTATATGAGCATCTACTTCTGAATAATTAAAAACTAGTTATCCTCCCTAGGTCTCAGTTTACTTTCCTCTAAAGTTCATAATAAGCACACAGCATGTGATGACAGAGCAACGTCTAGAATCCTTATCTTAGAGTAACAAATACAGGAAACTTTCTATGGTAAACAAAGAGCTGGAAGAATAAAATATTAATGCTTCTCAAAAGTGTTAAGTGGTACACAAATGCAAGACAGTATTATTTTTTTCTGCTTAGCTTTAACAGAAGAATTTCTGTAAGAGGATGTAAAAGACAAGTGATCCCTACTCAGCCATTTACAGAACTTTGCCCAAAAAACTTTTAATAGACTTTATATGTGTTTAGTGTAACTGTAGGCATAGGATGCCATTACAAATGTAATTAATTTTCCCTTATATTTCTGCCATGTCATACAGTTACTCACATAGCAACAACTAAAGCCTGGCAAAAGCATACGATTACTAAGCCAACTATCCAACTGTAACACTAGAAAAATCATGACAACTGAACTATACCACTCACGGCAATAGACTGACATACATAAGAAGCTAACATAAATAGGTTGGACTCATGTCTCCAACCTGATTATAAAAAAACATTCTACTGAATTCCTTGTACTAAATAATTCATAGTAGTGAATTCTATCCTAACAAGCTGATAAGGTCCTATGGAATAAAGGCTGAAAGTTGGAAATGCTTCATTTCTATGAATTATTTATTATAAGGTCATTTGTTCACTAACCAAAATCTCATCACAAAAAAAATTAAAAACACTTCTCATTGAAATAAAGGGAAATTTTAATAGAGTTTTCTGAATTAACACAAGATTTTACAATTTACTCATATTTTAAAGAGCTTATTAATTGCTGCTTATTCGATTTTTTCTCATACCTAGTCTATAACCACTGTTCTATGCACTGATTATTCCTAAACTTCCAAAATCCTCTTTTCCTTTATATACTACAGTTTACAGTAACCATAAGATAGTTCTAAAAGATTTCCTATCAATTATTTTATTTTATTTCATTTTTTTTGATGCTCCTAAAAACTAAACAAGTAAACTGAGGCCTCAAACTAAGTGGTAAAGTAATGACTCCCTTCTCAGGTCTGGTGTCATCTCCAGTGAACTTTCCCATTTAACCCTTACCCAGGCCCCCACGACATTCTTGAGATGTGAATCAGTCATAACAACAGAGTCTGTTTAATGGATAATTAGGTTAGTGGGACAAAATCAATGTCTAACAAAACAAAGCTAGCGTGTTACTTTACTTCTAGGGAAACTCCGGCCTTTTCCTCCTCCTGCCTACACTCTTCTCCCCTCAAAAAAAAAAAAAAAAAAAAAGAATACCAATTCTATCTCTGGATTTGCCTGATCTCTTTTTTACTGCGCAGACTTCCAGTGCAAACCAAATTAAGAGAAGATTAAGAAAGATGGAGAAAAAGCAAGCATATAAAAGCCATTCGCTCACAGGTTACACAAAATTCTCCTAACTTTTAAGAGAAAGATTTTTCAGTGTACACAATTACTTATAAGGTAAATCATGGTTACATTCTGTACTTTAAAATTTACCTTCTAAGAAGTTGCTGCTGCTATATTATTCTTGGTATTAAATGGATTATACAAAGTTAACCAAGGCAGCTGCTAACCAAACTTTCTCACCAAACTCTGCCAAGTTACTGCAGCCCCGACCTGCACCATCCTGTAATCGCTCCCTTGCTCTTCTCCACAGACATCATGCCAAACTGTGTGTGTGTGTCTTTTAACAGATGCAAACATCTACTAGAAACAAATGTACCTTCTCTGGCACACTTATTAAGTGAAACTAGGATTTTCCAGAGATATTCTGCAAAGAATAAAGATTGTTATTTTAAATTAATAGTAGGAATAACAAACATAATGCTGTTTGTTCATCAGAAGCCATCTAGAAGTTTACATGACAGACCTTAAATATAAATAACTCACAAAAAAATTGAAAGTTAATATCGATTACAGACTTCACAAACACTAAAACAGAGTTATATAATTGAGGGCATCTATCTAACTTTATTTTCGAAAACCTTCTGAATCTGTGAAAATCCATTCCTTTAACTAAAGAAAGATAAAAACCTTAGAAAGGTAGCACAGAAACAGCATTATTTGGGTTTTCACAAGAAAATACCTAACATATTATACTTAGAGCTAAAGTCAAACAGCAACACAAATTAACTTTTGGTTTCTCCCAGTATTCATTGAGTATTTACTCATTACCTTCTAATGAAATTGCCCTTCTAAGTGAGCAAGGATGAACAGGACCCCTGCCACACTTTCTAGACAGACTCACCTGCTACCACACATAATCTATTGCCCACCCCCCATGCTGATGACCACCAGACTCTACCCCAGGCCAGACTTCTCTGCTGAGCTGAAGCCCCACACAACCAACTGCCTAGATATAGGGTCACTTGTATATCCCATAAACAGCCAAACTCAACGTGAGAGGCTTCCTTCTCCCACCACACTCAGTTAGTTTTGATGAATGTAGATTCAATGAGAGCAGAACAAGTTATTCTCTACTCTCTGCTTAAACAACAGGACTCTGAATTCTAAGCTGATCTGGTTGAGATTTCTTCTCTGTTCTTTATCAGCATTAGGCACCATGACTTTATCTGTAAGTAAAGCAAAACTTGTATTTCCTTGTATCTTAGGGTATTTTAACTCTCGCTTTCCCTAGGCAACAAGCAGGGATTTCTACGATTAAGAGGGCCATTTGATTTGTAGGTACTCTGCATGGAAGGACCTATATGATTATCTTAACACCAAAACAACATGTAAAGGCCAGGTGCACGCACATTTCATGTAATACATGAGAAGGCTTCTAAAACCATACCAGGAAAAGGTTTATTCTGCCTAACACTCATGATTGTACTCTATCTGCCTATTAAAGATTACAAAGAGAGTCAAAATTGCAAGAGAATTAGAAATATTCCAATAAGAAAGGAAAACTATACCTCTTCATGCTCCGTGAGAGCCATCTATATATACCCTTACCCTCCCTCAATGAGGCAGCAAATACCATGACATAAATAAAACGTCCTAAGAATCTTTAAGAAAGTTAAGTCTCTAATTTCTTTACTTCATTTCAATAAAGAGCCATAGCTACTCAAAGGTGGGGGTGAGAGAGGTAAGGGAGAAAAAGGTGCTAGAACTGGTGAGAAATGACACTATCATCTACTCAGAGCCCCTGCCAAAACTGGGGGCTATCCTAGACTCCTCCTCTCTCTCTCTTATCTTCTCCAACTCATGCAATGGGTCAGTTTTTGAGCCAACTGAGGTGTCTACCGCAGCTGCTGGGGACACAAAACAGGTCCCAGCAACTCAGAGCCCTCAAGTTATTCCCAGGGGAGACAGAGAAACAGACTTTTACAGCATAAGGAGGCAAGTGCTCTGACAGACACCATCCCAGGGAATTGCTACAAGAGCTGGCAAGAAAGATGCCTACGCAGGCTGTCAGGTCGGCAAGGCTTTGCAAAGGAGACACTGGAAGTAAGGTCTAAACAATGCGTGGGAGCCAACCAGGGAAAAAGAGGGAGGACGTTGCTGACTAAAGCAGAGAGCAATGAGGGAGCTACAACCAGGGCGGTCAGGCAGGAGCGTCAGAGGCGAGAGCCAAGACCCAGATCATGCTCTTAGGAGACTAGGGGATTGGAAATTATTCCAAAGATAGTAAGTGAGGGAGTTTAAATCAGAAAAACAAACCCACCTACAAGTGGGTAAGACGCGTACGTGCTGAGGGTGGATCTTAAAAAAAAAAAAAGAAAAGAAAAAAAGCATAGATTGAAATATAAAGACATAAATACAGGGGCGCCTGGGTGGCTTAGTCGGTTAAGCGTCTGACTTTCGCTTAGGTCATGATCTCTCGGTTCGTGGGTTCGAGCCCCGCGTCGGGCTCTCTGCTGACTGGCAGCTCAGAGCCTGGAGCCTGTTTCAGAGTCTGTGACTCCCTCTCTCTCTGACCCTCCCCTGCTCACACTCTCTCTCTCTCTCTCTCTCTCTCTCCTAGAAATAAATAAAAAACATTAAAAAAAAACAAAAAAACAAAAATAAAGACATAAATACATAAATTTTAACTCAATCTTAAATTTTAAAAGGGGAAAAGAAAGTATATACTATAGTAAGTTCTGTTTATAAAAAACAAAGTAACACTTTTTCTTGGTAAATTTAAAGTATACACATGCGAGTACCAAAGTCTAGATTTTCAAGTCTATTCTTATTTCTTTCATACATCCCTTAATATGTTTTTCTTAATACATTTTTTAACAAATCTACCTGAAGTTGCCTTTATGGTAATCTTGAGTCATTCTGACGCTCGCTCCTGACTGATCTACAACCATAAGAACAAAGTAAAAAGATATTGAAGCACTCTAGCTTTTATCACTATTAAAATCAAAATTTGAAAACAATAAAGGTACAAGTAACTCTTTACAACCACATTATGGGAAAGGAGAAGGCCAATCTTCTTTCATCATGCAGTATCTAGGTATCATTCCAGACTCACTTCCTGTGTGTTTCTTCAGCAATTCATGAATATACACTGTATCTTTGGTCCACATGGCATAGGCCTTTCTGAAAGTACTTTATATGCTTTTAAAAATAACTATTGACATTGTGATTGTTTTTTAAACTTCCAGCAATGAAAGTTATGAAAAGCTATTAAATAAACTACATCTATTTTGAAGCGGAACAACTTTTCTCTGATGGCCTCAAATCAAACAATAACCCTCATCAATTCCCAATTAGTAATTATTCTTAAGAGAGGACTAATTTCCAGAATTAAGCTAGTTATTTCTTTATTTAACTCTCTTCAATACTTTCTTCATGAGAGGAGGGTTAGAACATCAAAACAGGATTCATGTGACAAAAACACAGTCAGCACTTTTTATGGGCAGAGAGAAGCTGCTCCCCTTTTACAAAAAACCAGACCACTTAACTTGAACTAGGAATGGTCATTCCCCTAAGTAAGGGAAATATAAGGATTATTTTACTAACATAAACATTTAGCAAATTAGCCTCAAATCAATTTGATCTGACTGCTGGTCCTATTTTAACTTCAGGTCCTAATTCCAGGAATTCAGACCCTTTTTCCTTGTTGACTGAACCTCTAACTTGTGCCTAATTACCAAACTTGCCTCTGTCTCGACTCCATACTTCCTCCTCACTTCCATCAACTTCATGTCTGGCATATCCCTGTCGTTCCTAGTCCTGGCTCCCATGTCATCCTATTCTGAGATCTTCCAGAACTTAAAATTCAGAATCCAGAAACCAAACCCAGACTCAAAAACTACATCTCTGAATATCTCAACACTTACCACTTGCAGATCAGAGCTTTGTATCACACAGTAAGACCTTCCTCACACTATGTCCTACAGTCTTACAGGGACATGTGTCTGGCATCCAACACAGACTTCTCTGAAACCAATTACTCAATTGATCTGGACATTCTTTCACTCCAGGATCTGCCCAGACCTTCTGTCCCATATCATCACTGGGACGCAGGCACCTGCTGTTCCCTGGATGGCCAGTTCTGACGAAAATGGTCCTAGGTCTTGCAGGAAAGACAAATATGTTCAGGACATGATTCACACCTTCCAGATACTTATATTCCAGGAAGGAAGCTAAGATAAGTAACTACAGGGAGAGTCAATAGGTACCAAAAGCTTAAACAAGCAAAAGAAAGATTTCTTTATATCCTCTGTATAATATTAGAACAAAGCCTTAAAGGATGAAGATTATTTTAATATACTGAGATTGAGTAGCTGAAATGTAGAAAGTAGACACTAAAAGAACTGAGAAAAGCATATTAAAGCAGTAAAGCCACGCGGGTACAATGTGTACCAAAAAAATGGTAGATGGTCAGATGTGACTAAAATATAAAAGAGTATTAAAAAAAGTGAATCTAGAAAGATAGGTCAGGGTCAGGCTGAAAGTGGTTCCAATGTAGAGCCATTAAAATTAGGTGAGCCAGGCAATATGATACAGTATTTGGTCACTGCTTGCTCCCATATTCTATAATTAATAAAAACTGAAATATTTTTAAAAGCATAAAGCTAGATCTGTGTTTAGACTATTTTTTTTACTCAGCCCCAGCTACCTACCAACAACCTCCAAATTTCTCTTTCTTCAACCAGTGAATTGGTGGGACCCAGTAGGAAAATGGGGAGAAAAATAAAGGAACAAATAGAAAAGGAGGAAACACAAAGTGAACAGAAGTGTAGACTCATTCATCTTACAAATGCTGGAAACCCCAGAGATCAGATGGTCTGTCCCTCTGCTTTCTGGCAAGTATGCCTTCAGAGTTCAGAGAAACCTCACCTCACTGTGAAACTAAGTTCAACATCGAATCCAGTCCAATCAACAGGATCGTCTTCTGAACAGCATATGCAAATATCCCACAAAATTCACACAAAAAAAGGAAAATGGGCATTCTTACTGTGGAAATACTGGCATTCAAAAGATGACAACCCAACGCATGAACAAAAATGGCCTAGGAAAGGTAGCACTGCCTGATCAGGGACCACACATTGTGAGACAAGGGTCCCAACATATCCTAACTCAACATGGTCAGTGCATCGTTAAAGCCCAGGCTCCATTTTATATTATCTGAACCATTCAGCACACTACCAATGCTCTCTCCTAGGCCAGACACTCAACTCTTAAACTGAGTTCTTTGAATATTAATTCAGTTCACACGAAGAGTCGGACTCTGTGCTTGAGATTTGAAAAGATACAAAAATGAACCTGAACTTAATCCAGAACTTCAAAACCTTCTTTGTCGAGCTGCCTCTTCTCACCATATGAAAAAAGATGGGGGTAGAATTGGCCATTAACAATAAAGGCCTGGATTGATTGATTGATAAACTACAAATTAAGAAAAAGGTGTTGCAGAAAAACACTGATGGAAAGCAGTTTTTAAATGACCAAGTGGGTTTTCGTGAATAAAGAACACAACTTGCATGCAAAGATTGGTATCTAATGACAAGAAGGGAACTTAGAAGCGACTCTTGTTATCAATGGAAATAAGACAGTCATGGAAAAAGGAACGGGTTACTCATCATGATGTTCTTGAACACTTTCCAGCATGGCTGGATAGGCAAGGCAGGAGAGCTTCACGCAGCCAAGCCCAGGAACAGGGCTGAAAACTTCAAGGAGGACAGTTGTGACTGGAGGCAAAATCTCAGAGTGCAGGCAAAGGGCTTTGCCCTGAAGCAAAAAGCAAACCATCTCAGAAGTAAGGGAAGTGGTAAGCTTTCACACCTAGCTGAGAGAAATACTGTAGAAATGCCAAAAATGGTGAGAACAGCCTACGCTATAAGCAGTACATTAACAAGGGACCATTTGTCGGGATAGAATAAGAACACTTAGATGTGCTGTTTTCTTTCACTTGTTTAAAGTGGAATTTTCTCTCCTGTAACTGGTTCGATTGTTATTTATAAAATATTTATACTTTACCTAGTTGATTTTAATTGATTTACAACCATCATTTCAATACTACCTATCCACCATTTGAGCTGAGACAGGAGTTACACATGCTAGAAGACCTTAATTCAGTCTGTGCCAAGGGGCTGCATTAACAGTAAGAATAGGCTCTCATTATAAACAAATATTTTTTTGAATTAAAAAAATATCCTTTTACAAAGACCATATGGTATTTCTTAGCCTCTTGAGGAACACCTGCATTACTTATTGTAAATGCAGGTTCTCATCACAGTCTTTTTAAAAACTTTACCTTTTTTTTTTTTTTTTTACAAATAGTTTATTGTCAAATTAGTTTCCACATAACACGCAGTGCTCATCCCCACAAGTGTCCTCCTCCATGCCCATCACCCCCCTCCCCCCCACATCCATCAGTCCTCAGTTTTTGTCAGCATTCAAGAGTCTCTCATGGTTTGCCTCTCTCCCTTTCCCCCACCTTTTCCCCCCTTCTTCTCCCCCTTGTTCCTCCGTCAAGTTCCTCCTAATCCTCCTATACGTGCAAACATATGATATTTGTCCTTCTCTGCCTGACTTATTTCGCTCAGCATAACACCCTCACGGGCCATCCATGTTGCTACACATGGCCAGATTTCATTTTTTCTCATTGCCATGTAGTATTCCATGGTATAGATAAACCACATCTTCTTGATCCATTCATCTGTTGATGGACACTTAGGCACTCTCAACAATAGCTAAAAACTTTACTTTTAAATAATCTCTATACCCAACATAGGACTCAAACTCACAACCCTGAGACCAAGAGTCACATGTCCTACTGACTGAGCCAGTTTTTAACTGTCAGTGCTTGTACTTATCAAATCAGAATCTCCAGACACAGACATTCTGAGGACTACAGTTTGAGAAACATAGTCGCAGGACGAATGCTTTGAAAATATAACCTGTCTTGGTAGTAGCAAAAGAGTCAGCCATATATTCTTAAACAGCTATACAAATTTTGTAAATTATCTTCAATATACAAATAGATGTAACTAATTCAAGAAATCATGAAATAAATCCTTTCGGATTCATTTGATTAATCTCTAATCATTCTGCTTTGTAAAGCAGAACTTTCACTGAAGTAGGAAACACATATAACAAGCAAACTGAGAACCAACTTCTAAGAGACAGGCATGGCTACAGAAATAAAGGAAACAGAGCCAGTCATGTTTTCTGAACCAGAGCAAGAGGAGAAATTAGAGGGAGAAACTGGTCAGTGGCACTGCCAAACATTCTGGACACATATACAAGCAGCAATGGAGGCATCCAAGTTATTTTCAATATACCAAGATGACAAACAGTATGAAGGCTGACTCTTGTAAATCAAGGTGTCTAATATAATGAAATATGTGTTTACAAAGTATGGATCAAACAACCACTTATGAACTTTCTGGCCTTTACTATCCTATCTACTGCCTCTAAATGCTCCTTCCTAGGATCATCCTCCATATCCCTCCAGGGATATAGCAACGCTGCTGTTACTCACTTTAGAGGCAAAGGAAATATTTCACCTGCCTGATTGTGCAGGGGTGATTCACTAAAATATTTCATGACTTAAATCAAGGCCCTGATATGGGCAATCAGAGGTTCAATGTCATCACGCCATCAGCAAGTCTTTATTGGGCATGTACCATGAACAGTGCAAGATTCTGCTAATTCAGAAGTGACAAAAAGAAGAAAAAATCATGAGCCTATTAAAAACATTACAAAGGTAACAACATAAGGCAACACTGACTGTTAGGGAATCAAGCACAGTGTGGATTAGCAAGTTTACATCCTTGGGTTTTAGTTTATTTTCACAATAAATGAAAAGGTCAGTTTAGACAATTTATGTTTCCTTCCAGTTCTGAAAATATCTGATGTAGTGAATCATGCACTTAAGAAGGTCTCCTAAGGGGAAGCACAGGATGATAATGGTGAATGGAAAACCTGATTTTGGAAGAGCTGTTTCATGGTAGCATTAGAATACTAACTACAGATTATATATGTACGTGATAATGTGGTACCTTTATCTCTTAGGTACAGTTTCTTTTTTTTTTTTTAAGTTTATTTATTTTGAGAGAGACAGAAACAAAGCACATGAGCAGGGAAGGGGCAGAGAGGGAGGGAGGGAGGGAGGGAGGGAGGGAGAGAGAGAGAGAGAGAGAGAGAGAGAGAGAGAGAGAGAGAGAATACCAAGCAGGCTCTGTGCTGTTAGCATAGAGCCTGATGTGGGGCTCAAACTCAGGTACTGAGATCACGACGTGAGCCAAAGTCAAAGAGAGGATGCTCAACTTAGCCACCCAGGCGCCCCAACTCTTAGGTACAATTTCTGCACAAACTTAAAATATTCTGTTCAGAACAAAAAGTTCAAAAATCTAAAAACCTGTACGATAATGAATCTGAAAGGAAAAAAGTATAGATCTTACTTATTAAACCTTAAGCGTTAAGAGTAACGGGTGTTCTTAAAAGAGGAGCAGAGACTCATACAGAGACAAACAGTAAGAACACCATGTAACAGAGGTAGAGATTTAAGTGATATCTGTCTACAGCCAAGGAACTTTGAGGGATGCTGTCAACACCTGAAGCTTCTTTAAGAAAAGGCATGAAATACCTTGATTCCTAACATCGGACCTTCAGAACTATGAAAGAATAAAATTCTGTGGTATTAAGCCACTCAGTTTGTGGTAATTTGTTGGGGCAGCCCTACGAAACTAACAGAGGTATGGAGAACCAGGGCTGAGAGCATACATTTCCTGGACCATGGCAGTCACAGTAAGGTTCTGGGAGCCCCCACCCCCACCCCCAATAGCAGTTTCTTCCTTATTGTGGTGGTGTCTTGATCAGGATGGCGACTGTGTACTGTCCCACAAGCAGCCTTATGATCATGAATGAGAAAGCAACTCCTTGGTGGCCTAGTAATAGGAAACTTTGCTGGAAGCTCAAACTCCACTCCTAGCCCCTGCCCGGCAACCATCAAATGCCACTAAATACAACGTCATAAATTCCTTCCTACTTATAAAAACAAAGAGAATGATTACAGGAGTGATAGGAGAATTGCCTAATAAACTACAATTCTTTATCAACAGCTGGTGTTTTAAACACTCAAGATCATAAAATGACAGAGCCAAGTTGAAAACAACATGACATCCAACAATGAAAATATTTACCAAATGTAGAAATTTTATTAAAACTTTACTTTAGATTTATGTTGAAAATTTTTAAAGTTTTTTTTAAAGTTTTATTTATTTCTGAGAGAGGAACAGCAGGAGCAGGGGAGGGTCACAGAGAGAGGGAGATATAGAATCTGAAATAGGCTCCAGGCTCTGAGCTGGCTGTCAGCACAGAGTCCAACGTGGGGCTCAAACCCACAAACTGTGAGATTATAACCTGAGCCGAAGTCAGACACTTAACTGACTGAGCCATGCAGGCGCCCCTGAAAACTTTTAAAAATGCTAGTTTTTACTGAGTATATTCCCTGCCATACTAATGTTTTTTTTTTTTTAATTTTTATAGTTTATTTATTTTTTGAGACAGAGAGAGAACACAAGCAGGGGAGGGGCAGAGAGACAGGGAGACACAGAATCTGAAACAGGCTCCAGGCTCTGAGCTAGCTGTCAGCACAGAACCTGATATGGGGCTCAAACCCACGAACTGTGAGATCATAACCTGAGCTGAAGTCAGACGCTTAACCAACTGAGCCACCCAGGCAGCCCCCTGCCATACTATTATTAATGTTTCTAACACTAGACTGTAAAGAAAACACAAGTGAATTTGTATGTTGCCATAAGAAACTTAGAATAAAACATCAATTGTTTCCTGTAAGTTAAACCATCAAAAAGCATTCCTCCTACATATCTTTCAAGTTACTTGTATTTGTTAAATAACAAACCATGCCTATAAACTGTTTGGAATAAGGGCATGTCATTTGCCTAAAAAAATTACCTATTGTCCAGTTCTGGTGTCCTTGTGACAGTATGCAAACAGATCACATTATTTTACTATATGGTCCACCAGTTAGATATAAAAAGCAGTGGAAGGTTTGCAATCCCTTTCATTTTAGAAGTACAACAACTTTTCATAAACATATCTATTCAATTTTCCCAATCCTAATGTAGTAGAGGATATGTGGCTTTGTTATGGTTACAACCACAACAAAAATTACAGTAATCTGCCAGGTAAATATGAGAATATGAGGAAAATATTCTAACGATAACAAAAAGTAAATTTGTAAGAATACCAGAAAGAATACTTTTAATTTTGCCATTTTCAATCAGTATTTAAGGATCTTTTTGCAACTCCCCTTTTTTATTATCCAAAATATAACATACCCCCCTCAAGTCTCTTGTGTTTTTTCCTGGCTGAGGCACCAAGGATTAACGCCTTCTTCCCATACTCCAAAAATAGACAAACTTTCAAACGTGGGAACCAGTAAATTATGAATATGGAAATCACAAGGCAGAGTGGAAGAATTCGAGCGGAGAACATACAACAGGCAGCAGAGCTAACATGGTGGGCAACAGGGCCTGTCATCAGAAGAAACTGAGAACAGCAGATGCGTTTCCTACCACTGAAGGTCCTAAAAACAGAAATAGGTGAAATGAAACTAACACTTATAGCCCTACTATCATACTTTTACAAAGATGTTTTCATTTACTCCTCAAAGCAATCTTACCTGAGCTGAGTAAACTGGAGTCCCAACCAATCAAGTAATTCAGCCAAAGTCATAGAGTAAGAGGCAAACCCGGCCTGAGTCTTGTTCACATCATGGTAAACACAGAAAATGATCAATATTTGTGCAGCAGAGTCGAATAAGGGAAAAAGGCTCCTTGTAGCTGGTGGCAACTAGCCTGGAAGTTCTGAAGGCCCCAGGCCCTACCTGGCCTTCCCTGAAAGACAAATATTCTGGCACACCCAGAACTCACTCCTGGCTAGGGCTAGGAAACTACCGAGTGATGTCAAAGCCGCTGCATTTTCCATTCCATTCTCTGGCTTCTCAGCAGCTGCACCCAGGTCAGTGACAGCCAATTCTTAAAACAAAGGGAGGAGGTACCCCACACACACCCTGACTTCAGGCCCTCCGCACACACACAGGCCCTTCCCAGTATTTTTTTTTTTAACTGGGTGAAAGTCTTTTACAAAAGACTAAGTCAATTTTTTCTTAACCAAAAAAAAAAGAAATAAAGAAAAAAAAAATCTGTCTACCATCTGTCTTGCTCATGCCAGAAATTCCCTCTAAAAGTAACAGAAGCACTCATTCCAATCGGCTTAAAATGAAAACTATGAGTTAAAGAAACACCAAAATACATTTATATTAAAGTGTTATCTGTCAATCAAGCAAAGATTAAATACATGACATCAGAGTTCATTTGGTTTAGTAAGGAAGAAGCTAGAAAGGAGAACATTCATTGTCATACGATAGGTGTGGGGACCCCAAGAGGCAAAGAAAATTTTGAAAAGGTAGATAAATCTAAAAAAGGTTCATAGATTTATGAAGTCTCTGAGATGAAACACAAAGTTGGGGTATGAATAACTCGGCATTATTCTGAGGGGACTGGGAAAGATAATGAGATTGTCACAAGCATCCACAAACCGAAAAAGGCTATAAAATATTGCTATGGAAAATCCACATCAAGCCAAACATCAAAGGCCTAGAATCTTATTTAAATCTTTGGTATTATCTTCTAGAGCTGGGGTGGGCCTCCAGCCTATTTGTATAAATAAATCTTTATTAGAACACAGCCATGACCACCTGTTCAGGTACTGTCCATGGCTACAAACACAGAGACCATACGGCTCACAAAAAGTCAGAAACATTTACTATCTGATCCTTTATACAGAAAGTTTACAAACCCCTGTTCTATACAGAAGCAGCCTGGAATGAGAAAGTTACCCTTAACTACTCACTTACACTGATTATCAACAGAAGACCCATAGCAAGATTTACAGAAAGATCTATTTCCATTAAGTAACAGCATATTTAAAATTTTACCGATCGATTAAATAAGTTCCGTTCATTTACACCCTGTTCTGATTAACACCTTGGATAGCTATTACAAAACATTTCATTGTATAAGCTCATTATATAAATAAGACAGCAGAGCTGTTACTTTGATAAATGTTAAAAAAAAAAAAAAAAAGTTGTCCTGCTCAAGAAAACTAAGAAATGCTTTATGATCAGGGCCCCTGGGTGGCTCAGTCAGTTAAGCATCTGACTTGTGATTTTGGCTCTGATCATGATCTCACAGTTCATGAGTTCCAGCCCCTGAGTCAGGCTCTGTGCTGGCAGTGCAGAGGCTGGCTGCTTGGATTCTCTCTATCCCTCTCTCTCTCTCTGTCCCTCCCATGCACCTGTGCTCTCGCTCTATCCCTTACTCTCTCAAAATAATAAGATAAAACAAAAAAGAAATGCTTCATGATCATCTTTCGTCCTTATTCTCACTGCTCACTGAAAACCATGAAATATATTCTCTAAGTGTTTTCATCAGAATGAAAAAATATTTTATGATATATAACAAGCAGAGGTAATCAAACAATTAGTCATCAAAAGAGGAATCAGTAGTTTAGAAGTTGTATAAGAGTGAATTGTTACACAATAGTTTTACACACATTTAAAAATTCTCAACTGCCATTATATCCTGCAAATAAATATATTTGATTACAATTATATAACCAAATGTTATCGGGGCACCTAGGTGGCTGAGTTGGTTAAGTGTCCGACTTTGGCTCAGGTCATGATCTCGCAGTTGTGAGTCTGAGCCTCATGTCCGGCTCTGTGCTGACAGCTCAGAGCTGGATCCTGCTTTGGATTCTGTGTCTCCCTCTCTCTCTGCCTCTCTCCTGCCCACGCTATCTCTCCCTCCCTCTCAAAAGTAAAATAAAAACATTAAAAAAATTATAACCAAATGCTGTTTACCCATATCCCCTATAAAAATAAAGGGAGGAGGAATTAAAGTGAAATACTTAAAAGCATGAAGAAATATTTGTTAAAACATCTAGCAATGTATTTATGGAAATGTCAATAAAGTAATTGCGGATAAAGCAGTTCAGAGCAAACAATAATCACGTATATCATTTCCAAGACACCCTCAAGTATTACACTAAGTATATTACCATGTTTTATATATACTGTACTGATGAAAATCCCACCCACAAAACTCTAAAGCAAGTATCTGTAAGGACAAATATTTTAATTTGAAGGAAACCAGGAATGTAGACAAGAGGGATGCTTTGTGTAACTGCAGCTACAGTGCAAATTTTTTAAATACCGAAGCCTATTTAAAAAAAAAAAATCAAAGGAAACAAACCTGAAAGGAATTTTGCAACTTACTATCTAATTAAACTACTTCTTTTCCAAAAGTACATTTAATCACCATTCTCTCCTTTCAGACATCAGAATGGTGGCTACACAAGTAACACTACCAAGATACATTTAAAAACCTGAGACAGTTTGGTTCCAGAAACTCTGTAAGTCTCTTAATATCTTAGATCACATCTTTAAAAAGGAAAAGAAAAAAGGAAATCTACATTTCTGTAAAGGCACACTAGATGAGAAGAGCACTTGAATGTTTGCAATAAATCAGAGCCCAAAACTTTCTATTACAACCAGCAGGAAGATAAAGGGAAGTGTGAGATTAAATACTCACACACAAACTATAACTGCTCTTTCAGTCATTTAAAACAACAATTCTGACTTTTACTATTTGGGTACGTCATTAAACTGGCCTTAAGTCTCCCCTCCTCCACCAGTACGTTGCCATCATACCAGACATGCTTTCCTCATTCTTGGAGTAAGTGCTGTTTTATTGGGCTGGAAAAGAGCTCTTGAAATTGTCCAGCCAGGAAAATGTGTAGGTGGGAAAAGGAATGGAGGGTGCTACAGGTATGATCTTCATAAATAAACCTGAACAGTAGTTCCAAGTATAGAATAAAACTGCACTTAAGTTACGCTCTTTACTTTTTAAACTGATAAACATTTTTAACCACGGAAAGGCTCCCAAGTAATTGTGGAAAAGCTTAACAATTTAGATTCTGACTTTCCTTGGTTTTCGTTTACAGGCAATTTCAGAGTAAAACTCCAGGAGTCCACCTGGACATTTAGTTTGCTGATCACCTTCGTTTCTTATCAACTATAAAGCTTGGATCGAGGTGGTGAGTCCAAGATGCAGCTCAACCATGAAACGAGACGTACACGAGGGGTCAGAGAAAACTGGAACTTCCTCCCCTTTATTCTTACGTATCTATTTCTCATCCCTCAGGCTGGGACCCCTCTACCAGCGGACACCCTTCCAGAAGAAACTTTCTCTCCCTCCTCCGAGCCCGGGGCCGGGGTAGGAAGTACTCGCCCTCCCGAGCGGGGAACTGCGGTGTCCTCGCCGTTCATTGGCTATGGAAGCCGTCAGTTCTGCAGAGGGCGGGGCCTCCCGGCTGAGGGCTGACTCTCAGGCCCGCACCTCCCCGAGAGTCCGGGGACTCAGCCCCGCAGAGAAAGCGGCCAGCCTCCACTAGGGGTTCCTTCGCCTTTTTATTTTTGAGCCCTTCTCTCTCAACGTCCCCACACAGTATCTGTCCGTTTGACTCCTCCACGAGGCAATTTTCCAAAGCTCCCCCATTTCTCCCCCACCCCAGCAAGCTCCCAGTCTAGCACCAAACAGAAGATGCTGCGGTTTTAGGAATTAAGCAAGCTGTGGACTGGATCTCCCGAGGATAGCGGAGGATTCCTTCTGGAAATGATAAAATGCTTAAGTTTCATGTTAACTGTTTCAAGTGCACTGGCCTTCGTCTAGTGTTAAAGCCAAGAATACTCGGCGCCCATTCAGTAAGAGTTGCCGCAAAGTGTTACAGGGTTCGTTGTATCTCTTGTTTAACTATGCACCGTTTTCAGTGTTCTGTCCGGTTATCCCTAATACTACGCCACACCCGCAACAACAGCTCAAGCTCCTGTACAGAATACATTTATCACACACACGTTCTGTACTTTATCCTGTAGAGCAACCCGACAAGACACACTGCTGTCGCGTGCAGGGAGTGTGTATACTTCTTGACACTACAAACTCTTTGGAGGAAGAATTAGAAACAGTGCTTGTAGTTATGATGGATACACGATGCTCTACAAACTATGCGCATCTCATTTTTCCAACAGCATCCGTATGATCCGCGGAGGAGGAAAATCATTTCATTTTTGTAATGTGCTTCAGACTTTCAGTTCCATCACCATAACTGCTCAAGGATAGGAGCCTAAAATAAGTATAGCTTTAGTATTTATCCCTAACAAGGACTACAGCTATGAGAGAACACGATTGATCAACTTGATACATCACTTCCCAAGGCCTACAGTGTACAGGAAAGAGACAAGAAGATTCTTTAGATCTCATCTGCAACACAGCTAGATGTTGCTTCCTGATACAGTCCTCAGGTAATGTGGTCTACTCATTTTTCTTTGGGGGGGGTCCCATTCGTCTCTCTGGCTTTGGCCTCAATTCTCAATTTATTTCTCTTCCATTACCACCATCACCAGCACACTTCTCTATTGCCTTGCAATCTCTCTCACACTTGGTAATCCCGACAGGTCCCACTAGAGCCCATTCTCCAACAGGTCCGCCCTCCTCCCTGTACTTCTCAAGTTCAGCTTCTCGCTTAGCTACACGGCTCCCACCATCCGCTCTCTCCAGTGCACTTCACTCCTCTAAGTCCACCCGCTCTCTCCAGTGCACTTCACTCCTCTAAGTCCACCCGCTCTCTCCAGTGAACTTCACTCCTCTAAGTCTGGCTGCTGTCGAATCCTGACAGCTGGACTTAACCAATCGGCGACGGATAAATAACCGACTCCGCCAATGAGCGGCAGCCGAGGGGTGGGAGGCGGGACTTCGCCTAAGTTCCTCGGGTCCTGAAACCAAAGACCTGTTGCCGCCGCCGCCGTGGCCGCGGAGTTTCTTAGTTACCGCGGCGCCCACGGCGGCCTCGGACGCCAGAGCCCGTGCGGGGCACAGAGCTCCCGCCGCCCGCTCCCGCCGCTGCCAACGAACTGGACTGAAACCCCCACCCAGCCCGAGCGCCGCGCGCCCCGCCCCACCTCCCCCTGCGGGAGGGATCCCGGAGGCCGCCCCGCGCCCTCCCTACCTCCCCTGCGCCCCGCCCGGCTCCCGCAGGCAGTCCCCCCCCTCCCCGGCCGGGGCCGCCCGAGACCCCGGCAGCCACCACTCACCAGGAAGTTGGGAGTTTTCCGTTCTCCCGCCCGCGAGGGACCCGGGGCAGGCGGGCTGCTCGGCCGGGCGGCGCCGCGGAAAGGCCCGCTGGGCCGGGGGCTGTGGCTGCGAGGCCGGGAGCCGATCGCCACCTCCCGCCGCGCCGCCCCCGCGGACGCTGCAGGCGCGGGCCCCCACCCTGCACACGGCGAGGCGCGTCCCGAGTGCGAGCCTAGCGGCGGCCCATCCTCCCGCGACTCCCGCTCCTCCTCCCGCGGCCGCCGCTGTCAGGAGTGTAAACATCCCGGCATCCCCGAGGAGAGGGGCGGGGCGGGCGCCGGCCCCTCCCCGCGCCCCGAGCCCCGCGCCGCCGGTCCCGCCGGCCGAGCGCCGCGGCCGCACGCTCGGCTTCGTGCGCGCCTCCACCTCCCGGCTGGAGCCGCCGCCGGCGGAGGGGCCCCTCTGGCGCGTGGCCCCCTGTGGTCAGGCCTGGCGTGGGGAGGGGGGGCTTCCATCTAACCCCTGAGTCCCCTTTCCTTCCCTGGGACCAACTTCCTTCTGAGCCGCGGTCGGCTACTTCTTGAGAACTTGTCTTTGATCCATTTCTGTTTAAATTACTCCACTTGCAAGCGGTCAGCCGAACCGGTGACGTCCTCTTTCTTCTGGATCACAGCGTTTTGATCCCATCCCCTTTTACTAGGTGGTTGAAACGGACTCTGCGCCGAGCACACCTTACTTTAAAGAGTCCTGGCTTAGAAAACAATGGGTTTTAGGACATTTCTTTTGTTTTTTTTAATGTGTATTTAGTTTTCACAGACAGAGAGCGCGAGTGGGGAAGAGGCAGAGAGGGAGACACAGAATCCGAAGAGAGGCTCCAGGCTCTGAGCTGTCGGCACAGAGCCCGATGTCGGGCTTGAACTCACAAACTGCGAGATCATGACCTGAGCCGAAGTCGGATACTTAACCGACTGAGCCACCCAGGCGCCCCGCTTTTAGGACATTTCTGAAAGGTGAACGAGCTGGTTTGGTATTGGGAATCTTGGGCGGGGGAGAGGGGAGAGGGGAGAGGGGGAATATACCAGAACCCTAGTACCTACAAGAACTGAAAAAGGCTTTACTACTTCAGTAAGTGGGCACGTATTGCTGGAGACGACAGACAGCTAGGAGGCAGTATGGAGTCAACCACTCTGATTCTAATCTCACTTAAGTGATTATTAACTGTGACCTGTCCTCGAGTAATTTTACCTCTCCCAAGTATCATTCCCTTTGTCTGTAAAACGAGAATGGAAATAATACTCCTCTCTAGGATTACGGTTAGAAATGAGATAAGCAAAGTGCTTAAATACAAGAGCCTAACATGTAAGTACTCATTAAGTAGTTGTTACTGTCCCTAGGTCTTTCATTAGTTTAACTTACCTACCAAAGAGATTCGAGCCAAGAATGAGTAGATTATAGCTCAAATACTTCAAAAGTTAGCGCTACGGAGTTAATATTTGGAAAGTTTATTTTTAGCAAAAAAAAAATTAAAGATTTCAAGAGGAGATGTTGATTCCATTGGCTCGAGAACTAATAATAAATATACTAGGCATTGTTCTAAGGAATGAAGATACAATAGTTACCAAGATACAAAGTCCTTGCTGCCATAGAGCTTCTATTGTAGTAGAAAAGGCAATAATAATAATCATAAGCCAGTAAATACATGCTATGTTAGATGGTGATTCATACAAAAATAAAGCAGGGTCAGGAGACAGGAACAGGGAGCATGCTGTTTAAAATATTATCAGGGAAGGCCTCTGACATTGCAGAGACCTGAGGGAAGTGAGAAAATGAGCCATGTGTCTATGTAGGAGTGAAGCATTTGACACAAAAGTAACAGCAAATGCAAAGGTCCTGGGTAGAAGTGGGCTTGGCTTGTTTGAGGAATAGCCAAGAGGTAAGCATAGCTAAAATCTAGTGAACCAAGGGAGAGTACTAGTGGATGAGATCAGAAAGGGGTTGGGGGGAGGACAGGAAGGGGCAAAATTTAGAACCTTGTTAAGTTTTAGAGTTTATTCTGAATGAAATTGAGAGCCATTGAGGGGTAACCAAATCAGACTCAGTTTAGGAGAGAATAGCTACACTGTGGGGAACAGACTACAGGCTCAGAACAACTAGAAGAGGATACTATTCTAATGGCCAGGTAAAAAATACTGATTGATGACTTAGACCATTGCAGTAATAAGAATGGTCAGATTCCCAATATATTTTTTTTAATTTTTTAAAGTTTTTTTTTATTATTTATTTTTGAGAGAGAGATAGAGACAGCATGAGCAGGGGAAGGTCAGAGAGAGAGGGAGACACAGACCCCGAAGACAAGCTCCAAGCTCTGAGCTAGCTGTCAGCACAGAGCCCGACGCGGGGCTCGATCCCACAAACTGTGAGATCATGATCTGAGCCGAAGTCGGACGCTTTACCGACTGAGCCACCCAGGCACCCCATCTTCCTGATGTATTTCTAAGATGCAGCCAGATATATTTGTAAGATGCAGCCAACAAGATTGGCCAGTGGGTTGGATGTGGGGTAAAAAAGGAGGCAAAGACGAAGCCAATGAAGTTGGTATTTGAACCAGATCACTCTACCACATCACACCAAATTAAAACCAGGCAGTCAAATAAGAACAGTGTCACTTGAGTCATACACAGGCAGGAAATAGTCATACTTTTTAGGAAAAATAACCAGATATTCCCCAGGTGAAGACACTTCAACCTGATATGGTACAGTAAGTAGGATTAAAAGTTGGGGAGAGGGGAGTTTTTTGTTTGGTTTTTGGTTTGTTTTTTCTTTTTACTATCTTTTGCACTATCTTTTAGAAAATGTAGATAGATTGATAGATAATAAAACATCCCAATTGAAATAAATTTCAGATCTAAAGACCTGGTATTTCATTGGTGTGAGGAAAATGTATATACCTTATGAACACTGATAAGCAAATAAATCAAAATGAACTCATGAAGCCCTAGAAGTCACAAAGACTTTGTCTAGGAAATATCCTATTCGTGGCTATATGGTATCCAAAGTATTGAGATCATCAGTATGTGTCCTATTTCTTCACCTTAAAAGACTACGAAGTTACGGTGATGTCTTAGTAACAATCTTTCAAAGGTTGTCAGAGCTGAATCCACTGCACTTTCTCATTGTGACTTTTTATCACCTTATGTGGAAATAAGGGAGGGTTGCCCAAGCCACCTACCCCTGGCCTGGAGCAAATGCTAATGAAAAAAACAAACAAACAAACAAACAAAAAAAAAACGAGAGATCTGGCTAAAGGAGCTCCTCTAGCCCCAGGGATTATTAGAGCAGAGTTCTGCTTTAACTGCCTTTCTATTCATCTCCCACCAAACGATCCAAAAATGCTGTTTGGATCCATGAAACACACTAATTACAATCCTTTACCTAATTACCTAATGAGCTATGTTTCTACCTAATTACCATGCAATACATGCCATTAAGTATCAGGTTAACTTTGCAGTAAATGATATTATTATACCTAAAGCTTGTCAGTTTATACCAAGTCTTCATATTTTATTATCCATATAGCTTTGCTGGTCCCATACAATTAAAAATAAAAATTAAGGGGCACCTGGGTGGCTCAGTCGGTTAAGCATCCGACTTTTCTCACGGTTCGTGGGTTCGAGCCCTGCGTCGGGCTTTGTGCTGACAGCCAGCTCAGAGCCTGGAGCCTGCTTCAGATTCTGTATCTCCCTCTCTGTCTCTCTGACCCTCCCTTGCTCACGCTGTCTCTCTCTCTCTCTCTCAGAAATAAATTTTAAAAATTTAAAAATAAATAAAATTTAAAAGTAGCATTGATTACCAAAAACATTTTTATCCATAGCCTAAACCAAACCAAATGTTCATTCATTCATTCATTCATTGTAAATTCACCTTCTCTGTAAGGAGAGAAGCTTGCTAGAAAAAAAAAAAATGTTTTTCTAATGAAGGATGAAGAAGTAATATTAAAAATAATTCTCCTTTGAAAAAGATCCTAGCCACTGGGGTAGACCAGAAACGCCTAGTCTTCTGGACTCACAAACATAGGGCTGGCAACAGGTGTACTTAAAAAGCTACTAGTGACATTGGCAGCCTCTGGATTTGGCAGCTAAATGGTGATGAGGCTTAGTCAAGCTGTTGAAATGTCTGGACTAAACTGGGCCAAGAGGAGGAAGTCAAAGTGCAGACTGCAGACAACCCAAGGGAGATCACTTTTCTCTGGTCCTGGCTGTGGTCACTGTACAGTGTCAGAAAATAAATCTTTATCTTTCTTTGAAAACACTCATGAAAAATATTAGAAAGCTAACTTTTTCACTTTAACGGCCCTTTGTAATTATTTTTTATAGATCACGTAGATGAGCTTCCTATGAAAACAATAAAATCAGCTTTAATTTTATTCTCACATCAAATCCCTAGAATTCAGAATCACACAAGGGCAACTCTGCTTTGTCCCTATGATCTAATTTATTTTGAGAATACAGTTCATAGTTAAAAACTGTGGTACACTTAGGGCACCTGGATGGCTCAGTCAATTGAGCACCCAACTCTTGATTTTGGCTTAGGTCATGATCTCACAGTTCGTGAGATCAAGCCCTACATTGGGCTCTACCCGGACAGTGGGGAGCCTGCTTGGGATTTTCTCTCTCTCTCTCTCTCTCTCTCTCTCTCTCTCTCTCAAAATAAATAAGCATTAAAAAAATTGTAGCATAATGACAGTGGCTTTTGCCCATTTTTGCAGTATTACAAAACTGGGGAAACATTTCAATACACTACATACATATTTTTAAAATAGATACTTGTAATGTAGGGAAATGTAATATTTTATATTGATTGCAAAACAGGAAAGAAACAGTACAACTAGCAGTTCATGTTTGTATTATGATTTTCTGTGGTTAACAGAATCCAGTTGAATTTATGCTTTTTTTGTCTCTTTAACGTAAAAGCCAGAAGGCCAATATGCAATGGGCCAAAAGTCAAAGCAATGAAGGAAATACATTTAAAAACGACTTCCCTTTTCACACTTGTACACTCTATCCTTGATGTGGAGCCAGATTGTGAGGCCATTTCACAGGACACATTCTCCTCAACAATGGTGGCCTTTTCACAGAATGTTCACAGTCACTTCTCAATTATCTGTGTTCACAGAGATTTGTGGCGTTATGGTAATCAAATCCCAAAGATAATTTTTAAAAGTACAGGTTTCTCTGGAATATTGTGCGTGCAAGCATCTACCCCAAGAAAGGGATATTACAAATAACCTGTGATTTCACAAAGCTGAATGGAAAGGTCTCCAGGAGGTCTACCTAATTTGTGGCTCCCTCTGCATCTTCTGACTCATCAAGCTCTCTTTTTTGTGCTCTTCCCATAATCCTGGGATGCACCATATCCATTCAAATCTGAACAAATAGAGCAATTTTCTATTTCCTAAATAGGAAAAAAAAAGACAAATAATAAGTATTTCTCTTTACCTTTAGTATTTCCGCATGGTTAAACTGAGAGACTACTCTCAGGCTACAGATCCAGAAGTGCATCCTAACAAAGTCAACACAAGAGGTGAAAAGTTGCGTTCACTATTGATTTCATCTTTGTAACCCTCTTTGCTCATACTTAAGCCATTATTGCTTAAAACATACATCTCACCAATCTTTTTGTTTCAACTGTTCTACTTAATGCCTAAAGTATACTTTAAAATACTTCAGTAATTATTTCTTAAGCAGTTCAATTGTACTGTTAATGTTCAATCTCTTTGGAAATACAGGATGTGAGTAAAACCAGGTTTGGAATCATGCCACATCAAATTCAAAGATATACTTAAAGCTGGCTATTACTGTCTTTCTCACAATAAGCCTAGTTAATCATAAGCAGCCTCAATATCTTCCATAATTCTGTCACTGAATTCACTGTTGGAGAAAATTCAAATTATGGAGACATTTTATTTCTTTACTTTATCATACCAGCATCTTCAACAAAAAGTTAGCATTATGTAGAGGGAGGAGTGCCTAGGACAACACTCTGCAGAATAAGAGAGTATCATTTTCAGAACTTGAGCATTTGGGGGCAAAAATCAGAAATGTACTTAAAAACTTGATGAAGTGCCTGTTCTCAAAGTCAGGGCAAGAACCATCCAATTCATAAACCATTCAAGTACTGAAGAAGGCAAGCCAATATTTACCTAATCCATTCTTTCAAAGAGTAGGAGAAGACAAACATAGACTGTCAGCCATGGAAACTGCAAACAGTCCTAATTGGACCATATCTTTACATTTGCTCATCAGTGCTATTTACTGCTATATCACTAATGGATTCATTTAATCGGTGGAACTTTTAAATCATTTTTCAAAATAGTATACATATAAATATATGATTATTATTTTTGTATATAGGTTATTTTTAGAAGTTACTTTAAAAGCTTATTTTGAAGTTGTATTTTAAATATACATGTAAAATTTATTTAAAGGTTTTGAATATGTAACCAACTTTAAAAAATAATTTTTGCGACCCCTGGGTGGTTCAGTCACTTAACCATCTGACTCTTGGTTTCAGCTCAGGTCATGATCTCACAGCTTATGAGTTCAAGCCCTGCATTGGTCTCTGTAGTGACAGTGCAGAGCCTGCTTAGGATTCTCTCTCTTCTCCTTCTCTCTGCCCCTCCCATGCTCATGCTCTCTCTCTCTCTCTCAAAATAAATAAATAAATAAAATAATAATAATAATAATTTTAGGGGCACCTGGGTGGCTCAGTCGGTAATGCGTCCAACTTTGGCTCAGGTCATGATCTCATGGTTCGTGGGTTCAAACCCCACATTGGGCTCTGTACTGACAGCTAGCTCAGAGCCTGGAGCCTGTTTCAGATTCTGTGTCTCCCTCTCTCTCTGACCCTTTCCTGCTCATGCTATCTCTCCCTCAGAAATAAATAAAACATTAAAAAAATTTTTTTAAATAATAATTTTAAAGCTTATAAACACACACCCACATACACACATACAATACATAGTTTGGGCAAAACCCAAGTATGCAGCTATTTTAAATCCCATTTTTTTATTTGTTCTTTTCTTGCTCAAATTGAAAGATAAAAATAATCACCTTTTTCTGAAGACATAAATAATAAAAATATTATTTCTTTATGTTCTAAGTTAAGTGAAATTAATACTTTATCAGGTCTATGTCCTATAACTCTTAAGTAGATAGATATGTTTTACTCCTTACGATAGGAAGTTTGTAGTAATGTAAATTAGAGATGACTGGGAAAAAACCATGAAAATGAATTATGTCATGTTTCGGTTTCATGAAACATGAATTAGTTTCAATTTCCTGTATGAATTTTTTTAAATATATTTATATTGTCACTACATAGCCAAGCCTTTATTTCTAATACCCTAACTAACAATATTTTAGGCTATTTACTGTCTTGAAATCCAAATATGTATAGAGATCAAATTAAGTCAGAACAATTATATCATCTGAATCTTTGCAGCTGATTGTTTAGTCTCCGAAAGCTAGAAATCTACTTTCATCACTTTCAGAATCTAATACTTCAATTCCCTTTATGGACATTCTATGTATTTCCCTATTTCACAATTTGTTGAAGTTATGCATATATAAACTCTACAAAAGTCAAAACCAATACCTCCATCTGTTTCTTAATGCATGTAGAGATAATCAGCCACTATATTAAGAGATTTTCACACCAATGATGAGGCAGCAGCTCATGAACCAGTTCTGGGGCCAGTACAACTTTGGGATAGAATTTTATCAGTATTTCACCTCTGGGGTTCTCCTTAGGATGATAGAGTATGATGTGATGTGAAGGAAAAGGTGGTGAGGCCGAGGTGTGGAATGTAGTTACCAACTCTAACAAAACGTGTGGAGGGTTTCCTGTTATCATGTCCCAAGATAGCAAAAGGAAAATGAAACTCCTGTATTAATAGACTTGCTCTTCTCCTTCACTAGTAAAGTTAGAGTAGGAAAGTGTCCTCAAGTGAAACACGAAAAACTTACAGAAGATGTTGCCAAGAATTAACTGCAAGAAGGAATCCCTAACCTTACAGAATAGGCTCTTAAAGACCCTTCTCTAATGACATTTCAAATGGAATGTAGCTCATCTCTTTGGCCCGGTTTAAACATAACCTGTCCAAAAACAAGAAGTTGGGCTACAATCACATAAGCTTACCTATTAGTTTACATAAATCAGAATAAGCTTACGTAGTAGCTAGTTAGTGGTCCAGCTCCAGGAAAATGTGGTTAGTACAGTCTATCCTTGCTTCACTTTTATTCCGCTCGGTACAGAGCTTTGTTCTCATTTGCCATCGTGGATTAACTGTACATGTTTACTTCTGTAGTTTGAAGAGTAATCAGTGTTAGTGCATATTGCTGTGTTTATTTTTCAACCTGAACCTTGTGATTACTATGTAGGTTTCCATTCCTTTCGTTCCAAAATGTTTTTTGGCCTTTGATATCTTTGTTAAAGTGTAGACGCTTTTGGGGGGAAAAAAAAGCCACGGCACCTTGTGAGGAGTAGACAGCCTGAAAAGAACTAAGTATAAGATGCTCTCCGAGGGAATAACAAGAGGGAATCTACTTTAGATTGGACAGTCCAGGAATGCTTCTCTGAGGAAATGACACTTAAAGTAGCAGCTAAAGGGAATTAAGGAGCCAGCAAGGAGAAGCAGCTGCACTAATGTCCAAAGCCAGTCACATCTGTCCTCCCTCCCTTCCACAGGGAAGAAATGCAGTCAGGAGCTTCATGGCCTCAGTTACAAAGATGCCAACTCAGTGGCTTCAGTTTTATTAACTGAGAAATGGATTGCTAGTGATGTAATAAATAAAGCTTCCATCTGTGAAAAGGAAACTTGGAAAATTTTTCTACCAAGAATGCCTCAGAATCATGCCAATGCTTTGGAAAGAGTATGTGATTATTCTTTGCTGCCCTTTCTCTTGCTTTTCTTCCTCTCTCCCTTCTCACCCCTCTCCTCCACTGTCTTCTTCCCTTCTTCCTCGCTTGCTTCCTTCCTTCCTTTCTTCTTTCTTTGTCCAGATTTCTTTATTAAATGTGTCCCATAAGTTAAGATTCTAGTGGATTCTGCAAATACAGCATTTCATTGCTTCTCCATTTTTTTTTAACATTGAACCTCTGTGGGTTGGAATGCATCCCATAATTAATGATATCTTAGAATCAATGACCTTTGCTACAATGGTACAAACAATGAATCTCTGTTTTTAAAAAACCAGAATATTTTGATTGAAATCCGAGCATAAAATACAAATTATAACTAAATTACTATGCAAAGATTAGTGAGGAAGGCACTAAATCAAATTTTTCTTATTTCTTTGTAACATCTACCTAGAATTATTTAGTTTACAATTCAATGTTGGCTATTTTCATTGTTTTAATCATTTTAGAAAACTGAAAATAATGGAAAAATAATTTTGAGTAGATCTCAAAAAGCACATCCAGTAATTGTCCACTATGAACAAAGCATTTATCACCACCAAGTGGCTGAATAGCTTAATTGCAGGAAAGAGTATGGAAGGAAGGAGGGAGGGAGAGAAGAGGAGATGAAAGAAAGGAAGGAAGGAAGGAAGGGAGGGAGGGAGGGAGGGAGGGAGGGAGGGAGGGAGGAAGGAAGGAAGGAAGGAAGGAAGGAAGGAAGTAAGTAAGAAAGAAAGAAAGAAAGAAAGAAAGAAAGAAAGAAAGAAAGAAAGAAAGAAAGAGAAGGAAGGGAAAGGAAAGGGAAGGAAGGAAGGAAGGAAGAAGAAAAGGAAGAGGAAGGAAAGAAAGAAGTTGCCAAGCAAACTCTTAAATGTTAAAAAACTTCTGCTAGGTGATAGCGAATAGAGGGTACTGAGACTGGCTAGAATCTCCACATTCCCAGTAGAGGAATTGAGAAAGAATAATAAGTATCCAGAAAAGGTGGGAGTAACACATACTTGTGAAGGAAAATAGGAAAAATACTCCTTTATGTATTTGTGATTGTTGTTATCTTGGAAAAGAGTCCCATAAAATGTGTGTGCACACACATGCAAATATACACGAGTGCATACACATACATACACATAAGCCCAATCAGACGGATGTTAATTGCATTCATTTACTCAGGTAGAGGTCCAAGGAAAGAAATAGCTCGGTGGTTCTCGACCCAGACCCGACCTTATCTGCAAATATTCTGCTTCAATTAGTTTGAGGAGTCTTTGATAATTAATATTTTTATGAAGCTCTTAGGTCACCTGGATGGCTCAGTCGGTTAAGTGTCCGATTTTGGCTCAGGTCATGATTTCAGGGTTCATGGGTTCAAGCTCTCCCATCGGGCTTTATTCTGACAGCAAGCTCAGAGCTTGGAGCTTATCTTCAAATTCTGTATCCCCCTATCTCTCTGACCCTCTCCTGCTCACGCTGTCTCTCTCTCTCTCTCTCTCAAAAATAAATAAAACATTAAAAAAAGAAGAAGAAGCTCTTTAAGGGATCTTAATGTTCATCTTAGGTTAAGAACCATGAGTAATTGATACTTAATGAGTTCCTACTATGGCTAAAACTCCATAGTAAGTACCCTAGGGGGATATAAAGGGTCAAGGAATATAAAGTTAAATACTCTGAGGAGTATAAAGAACAAGATCTATAAATAACCCACAGTAATATGATCCCAAACCACCATAAAATCTACCACTATCATACTCAGTATTTGTGAGACAGGTATTAAATAAGTAGTATCATCTGTAGGTATTGGTAGGATGCATGTGAACCTTCCATGTGCATACACACACATACTCAAATAGCACATTAATGAGACACATAGAAAACATTGAGACTCTCATGATTTGTTTCATTGTGCTACACAAGCAGTACCCTCTACCAATGTTTCTCAAAACGTGGTCTGCATTAGAATCATGTGGAGAGCTTTTTAACAATATTGCTGCCCTGTCCCAGGACTATAGAATTTCAGAGAGTAGGCCTAGGGATTCTAGAAATCTGCATTTTTAAATGAGCTTACTGGTGATTCTAATTCACAAGAAAAATGTCCAAACTACTGGTATAAACCAACACTTTTTTTTTTTTTTCTCCTGGGGATGGTGTTTGCCTGTGTGAATGTGATCTTGGGACTTGGGGACAGGGAGTGATATTATATCTAGGTATTGAAATAAATTTTGCCTGTAATCAAAAGCATTGTCTTAAGTCTTAATTACCAAATGTGTTAATGATATATCAGTAACAGTCTTTGTCAGGTGCAGGGACAGAGATTAAGTGCATTGTTCGCTGTGTACAGTCCCTACATCCTAGGTGTCATATTCATGGATTCCCTCTAACTACAGAAAAAAGTCCACAAGTGAGTCATATTATTATAAAGATGACTCTTATTTTTAAGAGAATACTTGATATACTTAGTATTCTATTATTGGTAACACATTATTTGCTCAAACTGTGTTTACCACAGTGAACTCATATAGGAATATTTAGGGATATTTTAAAAATTCAAGGGAACCAGAACAATATTTGGCATTTGTCAGACATCTTATGAACTACTAATTCAAGGTATTTCATTGTTTGGACATTAAATAGAGTTACATTCCTTTTAATGACATCATATCTTTGTGCAACTGAGTTTTGAGAGGTTGGTGAGCTTAAAAAGGAAGTATCATGAGAAAATCAATGTAGAACCAAAAATGAATGGAGATGTCTAATCTGATAATGGGGTTTAAGAAGCTGTGCAGTACCCAACAGACATGCACGTCTTATTAGTAAGCAATTTGATTGTTCAAGAACGAAATAAAAATAGCATTTCTTGGGGCACTTGGGTGGCTCAGTCAGTTGAGCATCTTGATTTCAGCTCAAGTCATGGTCCCAGGGTCATGGGATCAAGCCCCACGTCCAGCCCTGCATCAGACTCCATGCTGAATGTGGAGCCTGATTGGGATACTCTCTCTCCCTCTGTCCCTCTCCCCTGCTCGTGCTCTCTCTCTAAATATTACAAAAAACAAAAACAAACAAAGCCTTTGTTCTTTCAAATTATATGAATTTTTTTTTTCAAACGGCTACTAAGTTGTTAGGACATGAGTCCTAAGTTGTTTAGATTTAACTACTTGGTGAACTAAACTTCTAGGCTCTGTTTATTTGTTTTGCCAAGGAGCTCTGTAAAAAAAAATTACTGGTATACTTCAGGGCACCATGAACTGAGAAAGTTTGGGAATCTCTCCTTATGGTATGTCTGATTGTAGCATAACAGTGAATTGCAGCATTAGAGCTGAGAATTAGTGCTCTTGACAATCTGAATTTTAATGTACCTGAATCTGCTTTGTTTCCATCTAAACTCATTTATTTATTCAACCAATATTGACTGAAACCTCACTATAAAGTAGAAAGTACTCAGGAGCACATACTGATGAATGGTACAAGACTTCCCTTCTAAGTACCCTTTATAACTTCCTACACAACGATACTTTCTACAAAATGAACTCTTTAGTTATAAGATTTTTCTTCTGTGCAACACAGGTAAAAATACCCTATCCCTGAAAAGAGAATTAGAGCAACCATTAATTCTACCACATTACCAGTTTCAACTTCCCCAAATTATGCAGACTTATCAATAATTCGAGAAAACTTCATGTGCCATATACTTGACAATTTGAAGCTGTCAGAGCAATAGCTTTAGACAGAGTAGCAAGATGACACTTGTGGCTAAGGAACGGTCAGGCAGACTCAGCATTACTAACACGATCGTTACCCTTCAAGGGTGAAAGATTAGTCACTTCACCTTTAGAGAGTCCACTGGCTGTGTTGGGCAGCAAGGGAGGAGAATTTTAACTTTAGAACAATCTTATCCCACAGAATAAACACTCTTGGGAAAGTTCTACTAGTCACGTTTTTTTCTTTTTCTTTTTTTCTTTTTATGTTTTAGAAATCACGTTGATTTCTTTTTTTAAATTTTTTTAAATGTTTTTTATTTATTTGTGAGAGAAAGAGAGAGCATGAGTAGGGGAGGGTCAGAAAGAGAGGGAGACACAGAATCTGAAACAGGCTCCAGGCTCTGAGCTGGCTGTCAACCCAGAGCCCAACACGGGGCTCAAACCCACGAATCTTGAGATCATGACCTGAGCCGAAGTCGGACGCTAAACTGACTGAGCCACCCAAGCGCCCCTCTTTTTCTTTTTTTAAACTGAATAATACTACTAGCATTTTAAATAGGGAGACTCCTGATACCAAAGTAAAGTGATAAAAATTTAGTACTTGAAAATTTTTAAGTGCTGATCTTAAGAACAGTTTTGCATTTTACCTCATAGCCAGAACTACTGTGCCATTGCCAGTGCCTGCCAAGGGGGCACCGACCTAATTTAGACCCTTGAATATTTTAAAGTTCTGTGTGACCCCCAAATTTATTATCATGTCTTTTAGTGAGACAGATTTGGACTTAGAGAAAAGCATCAGGAATAAACTTAAAGTTTTAAAAACATTCCTCCTGTTTCTTTGACTATTCCCTAATTAGACATTGAGTTACTGAACTATCAAGAAAATGACAAAAGAAGGGGGAGAAGGAGAAGGAGGAAGTGGAGAAGAAGAAAATGAAGGAGGAAGAGAAATATGTAAATAGAACTAGAGATAGAGATGAGCAAAATTTACAATAGTTCATCAGGTTGAAAATTGAACCTGGCATTACAAAATTTCTCTTATGCCAAATGATTTCCACCAGTAAAAATAGCCATCCTTCTCTAGCTTAGAAGAAAGAAAACAACTTCATTTTGCATAAGTCTTCTTCGTTGAAGAGTTTTATTGAAAACACTCACTACATCGAATGGAAGACCACCACCTACTGAAGCCACCAATACCTAAGGGTGGAAATAATAAGCAGCCTTTATCACATGTCTACTTTGCTCCCCAAGTGTGGCCCAAATATGTTATTTCAACATTCCCATGTTTTTTTGTTCTTTCTCCCATCGGTTCATCAGGTGGAAAAAGTGGTTCTTCTTTTACTAACCTTTGGTGCTGGTAGATTATCTATTTTGTAAATCTGAGTATAAATTAAACATGTTCATTTACACAGCAAAGTGTAACTACTAATCATTTAGAATGTTTATTTTGTTTTAAATTTTTTAATATTTATTTTTGAGAGAGACAGAGCATGAGAGGGGGAGGGGCAAGGAGAGAGGGGGACACAGAATCAGAAGCAGGCTTCAGGCTCAGCTATCAGCACAGAGCCTGACACGGGGCTTGGACCCACAAACTTTGAGATCATGCCCGGAGCCAAAGTCAGATGCTTAACTGACTGAGCCACCCAGGGCCCCACCATTCAGGATTTTTATAAACATTTTACCTATACAACCTTCTAAGGTCAACTGGTACTCTTTTCAATCTGAGTGACTTAGTAGATAATGGGTATGTATTTTGGGGGAGGGGAATGGACAGTGAGAAGTTTATTTACCAAGCTATTACTTAAATTCTGAAATACTGAGCTGGCTTGGCATTTGTTACATGCTGAGTTGTGACCTTCCCGAAATTCATACTGTTGAAGTTCTAACCTCTAGTACTTCTGAATGTAACTGTATTTGGAAATGGGGCTTTTACAGGAGTGATTAAGTTACAATGAAGATGTGAAGGTGGGCCTTAATTCAATCTAACTGGTGTCCTTAAAGGAAGAGGAAATCTGTATACACAAGGAACACTAGCGACGTGTATGCACAGAGAAAAGATAGCCGGAAGAGTCAGTGAGAGTGTAGTCAGCTATTAAGTCAGGGAGAGAGACCTCACAGGACACCAGCCCTGCCGACATCTTGATCTTGAACTTCCAGCTTCCAGAACTGCAAGAAAATATATTTCTGTTGTTCAATCCACCTAGTCTGTAATATTTTGTTATGACAGTCCTAGTAAACTAATGTGGCATCTTAGGTGATAACTGGAGTGTATTTGAAATCTTACAATCTTCTCAAACATGTTTTAGTCTGCTACAGAAACCTCCAAAAACAGAGGAGATTCAGTTTCCTTAATTGAGGAACCCAAATGGAGCATGAGTTTTAAATAATTATTATAAAAATCTTCAATATTCTCCATCTATAAGAATGCTGATTAGAATTTTGGAAAAGAAATTAAAATGGTTCTGAGTTTGCTTCTCTTTTAAAACTCCATGAGAGAATCAGGGCTCTGGAAATTCCAGTGGCACATGATTTTCTGAACTCATTTAACAAGTATAATGTTTTTGAGGAATGCCCAATTTACTGTGAAGGGTAGTTATTAAATTTGAGCTTAGCTGGCCTTTTACCTATGTCTTGTTAAACTTTATAGTAAGTTCTGATAACTCTTTTCAATTTCATAGCTTTCTCTGAATTCCTATTTGCACACGTGCAAGTTTATTTAAATCTGATCGGTTTTGGTGGTGTATTCTCATGAAAATGAGATACACTCAGTAAAGCATTTCTAGAGGTCTTTGTCTCTGAAGTCCTTATATTTACCTCCATAAAGGTAATTAGGCTAATAAAGCTTGTATTTTGTAATCAACAAAAAATGTAATTAAGTGAAAATCTTAAAAATGTTAAGGTAGGGGCGCCTGGGTGTCAGTAGGTTAAGCAGCCGACTTCAGCTCAGGTCATGATCTTATGGTCCGAGGGTTTGAGCCCCATGTCGGGCTCTGTGCTGACAGCTCAGAGCCTGGAGCCTGCCTCAGATTCTGTGTCTCCCTCGCTCTCTGCCCCTCCCCCGCTCACTCTGTCTCTCTCTCTCTCAAAATAAAATAAAGGCATAAAATTTTTTTTTAAATGTTAAGGTAATATTACGATGGTTATGAAGCATTAAGGATCCCGCAAAAAGAAAAATACTTTCTCACATTTCCAACTAAATATTGGTTCTTAATGTGAGTTTAGTAAAATTTTGAGTCAAAAATTCTAATTCCCAGGGGTTTATGTTAATATTTTTCTGCTGAGAATTCGCTGGAGAATCTACAGGACCACTGTGCTTAGTAACTACTTTCTCTGTTCCTGTAAATTCTACAATTGACAGGTGGCTTAAAACGTAGGCTGCCTCTCTGAATCATTCATTAGGAAGGACAGTAAACAAAAAGAGCAAAGTTGATACGTTTTTTTTTCTTTTAAGATTTTTGAGGGTTACAGAATTCAATGATTAAGGGTGCTAATATTAATTTTTTTCTTATTAAAATAGGTTATGCTCTTTTTCTTTTTTAACTAAACTAGGTTTCTTTCTCTAAAAGGTCCCTCTCAGCCATTCATCATCATGACAGTATTACCAGAAGTGAGAGAATTGATCACACACGCTCCCCTGAGGCAGGTGGTAATACAGCTCATTAATTTGGTGAGGAGGACAGATTGAAGAGTGATGTGACTTCCTTGTTCCCCAAGCCAGTCAGCTGACGCCCACTGTCCTCACTGAGTGGTAGATTATAACCAGGTAAAGGAAATGTTTTAAAAGGCCATTAAAAGAGTAATTCAAAGCAATATGATATACTGGGGATAACATTATTTTACATTTCTTACCAAAATGGCAGTACACATAACAGATAAGAGTTACCCATTTCAGTGGAAACAACTGAGATTAACTCCTATTATTATTATTCAGAGGATGAATTCGGCCCCCAACAATTAGATTTCTAGAGTCATAAACTGAGTTTCAGTTATGCCCAAGAGAGTATAGCATCTTTATAGAGTAATTTTCAGATCCTGCTCTCCCAGTTACATACATGTCATATATTCTATACATATTTTTGCCTTTAGAATTTTACTGGTATTATTTATTACATAATAATATTTAGAAATATAATTCTAAATTATATTTTGTCTAGTGAAATGCAGCACCATTATTCTACTTGAAATTTATAAAATTCCTTTCAGATAACACATGTGCTATTACCTTTACTATTAAAAAATGTGTAGTCATTCGGCAATACTTAGCTCATGAACTATCTATACCCATATTTGGACTCACATCAGGCAAAGCAAAGAATAGGAACCTAAAAATAAGGGTAAAGTTAGGATTTGACAAAGCTAAGAGGTGGGCACATGTGTATTCATTCTTTGCTTGAAACTTGTCTTCATAAAAATAAAACCATAGCAAGATATTTTGTCCAAGAGAATGTTGAAATTACTTCATTATTGTTTATTATACTTATGGTTTTTACTTCTGTTTTAGTCAGTTTAGGGTTGCTATAACAAGGTACCATAGACTCTGCCTTATAAGCAACAGAAATTTGTTTGTCACAGTTCTAGAAGCTGGAAGTTTGAAAACAGGGCACCAGCATTGTCAGGGCCTGGTGAGAGCTCTCTTCCAGGTTACAGACTGCAAACGTCTTATATCCTCATATGGCTGGCAAGAGGGAACCCTGGGTTCTTTATAAGGGTACCAATCCCATCATGAAGGCTCCACCCTTATGACATCATCCAAATCTAATTTACCTCCCCCAAATCCCTCCTCTAAATACCATCACATTGGGTATCAGGCTCCAATATGTGAATCTGGGGGGAGAGGATGACACAAACATTCAGCCTGTATCAACTTCTCATTGTAAATCCTACCTTTCACAAATAAGGAAAATGTAATGATTTTTTTATTAAGTATTTAGAATTTGTGTATGCCGTCATATTTCCTTGTTAATTGATTATATTCAAACAGAAGTTTTTTGTCAATATGTTACATGCATGTGATTTTTAAAAACCAAAGAGTTCTGAAAGATTGCCAGTGAAAAGCCACAGTGCTCTGGCCCACTTTTTTCTCACCCTGTCCTGTCCTGCGAACACAACCACTTTTACATGTTTTTGCTTTTGGCAGTTCTGGTAGTTACCACCATAATTCTAAATACTATATGCTTACTCCATCAATTTTCGGATCTATGTATTGGCTTTCCATTCCGATAAACCAGATTTTAAGTAAATTAACTCCTCCAACTCTTCCCTAGAAAGCTTTATATCGGTTATTCATTCGTCTGTCCATTCATTCACTCAGGAATCGCTTACTCTTTTCCTATTCTAGGGAGATTGCTAAGTGCCTGGATACATCAGGCAGAAATAAAATGACTGCCTTTCCTGAGACAGAAGCTGCACAATCATAGTTATGTAAATTATATGTAATATATAGAAGGTAATTAGAGCTATAGAAAAAAAGGTAAAATGGTAAACCAGACAGGGTAAGTGAGACTGGTCATACTCAGGGCAGGTGGGTCTTCAAGATACAGGAGAATGGGCCATGCACATACCTGGAGAAGAATGCTCTGGGTGAGGAACCAACCTGCGCCGAGGGCCAAAGCAAGTGCTTAGGAGCGTGCCACTCATATTCGATGAAGGAGAAGAGAGAGACCACAGTGGAGAGAATCGTGAGCAAGGGCAGGAGGAGGTCCGAGTGGGGTGAGGGAGAGCCACAGATCACGGACGGCCCGGCAGGCTCTTAGAAGGCCTTGGGCTTTTACTCTGAGTCATCCGTGAATTCTTTGCATGGTTGTGAGCAGAGACATAACAGGATCTTTCTCATATCTTGAAAGGATCTCTCTGGCTGCGGAGTTCGAATATACTGTAAAGGGACAAAGAAAGAAGCAGAGGGACCAGCTGGGAAGCTATTTTAGTAATTTAGGGCAAAGAGTGCGGGAGCTGGGACGAAGAGAAAAGCGGTGGAGGAATTAGGAGAGGTCATTTTCTGTGTATATTTTGAAAGCAGAACGAACAGGATTTCCTAATGATTTGGATTCAGGTGGTAATAAAAAGAGGAAAACAAATGATAATGCGATAATTTCAGTCTGTCTTCAATTTATCCTGGTAACTTTAAATAACATACTTAATGCTTTTATGTGTGTTTTCATCGGGGCGATTGACGTCTGCCATTACCTCCAGCCACGTTTCAGAGCCCCATTTCTCTTGCATCTGCGGGCGAATCATGTGACCTAGTTTCTCCCAACCAGATGCACCCATTTCATGTGAACAACACGTGGGAAAAGAAACAGGCTCCTCTGGAATTTCCATTTGTGTGTGTGTGTGGGTGGCAGTGTGTGGCAGATGGTGGCAGTGATAGTGGTAGTGGTTTGCCAGGGATGCATGATGGAGTTCCTGGAACAAAGTCCAATTGGTGGAGCGGCAGAGGCAGGTTCCTCTCAGTGGACAGCACCAAGGGTTACAGACCTGTTCTGCCACATACTTTTGGATATTATTCTTAGGGACAGCCTTCGGCCTGTTTTTGTTTTGTTTTGTTTTTCATTCTGCCAAAACTGAACTCTTATTGTTAGCTTTCCAATACAATTGTAATGATCTCCTTTCTGCTTAGTACAAAGTCAAAGGCACCCTCCCTTGCTTGCATCTCAGTAACACCCTTGATGAATGCCAGCAACTAGAGATCTTGTCTTTTCATCCCCTGTTTTGCAAGATGAGGATGCTAATGGCCCAACTTTCCCATCAGCTTATTCTCCACCTTCTACCTTCCAAGGTAGAACTACCTTCCAAGTTGAATAATCTAAACTTGAACTTTTAGGGTATAAAGGTTGATAACATCTATATTTGGTTTTGTCACCATGCCTAAATCCTCTGTGCTTTGTCTATAAGTTAATCCCAGAAGTTAAGATACAATGAAACTTCAACTTTATGTAAATCTTGTTTATTTCACATCCAATCAGTAGAGCCTAAGTATCCTATGTACCTTTTTTGTTTATCCTGGAGTGTCTAATTGCCTTTGTGTGCTTCCTGTACTGACAGCATTTATTTCATCCTTCGGCCCATCCAGCGCCTTAGGTCTAGGAACATGATCAAATTTCTGGATTCTTTATTTTATCCTAGGAACTTCTAACGTCCTCCATTCTCTAGTTTCAATCAGGACTAATTGTCTTCTCAGCCCTCTCTATAGCTATTTTCAGACTTTCTTTCTTTCTTCACTTTTCTTTGTGATTGTCACTCATTCTTGCATTTTCTGTCTTCATCCCATCACACCCCTCTTTTTAAGTCCCTCTTTTTAGGAGTACATACTCAAATAATTTCCTAAGGAAGGTAATGTGGGAGATAATTTTCCAAATCCACGCATGTCTGAAAAGACGTTTTTATCTTGCTCTTCTAATTGGCTCATCTTTTTCTTTTTCTGGATACAGGAATGTGGATTTTAAATAATTTCCTTCTTTTAAGATTTGAAAGGTATTATTCCATTACCTTTTTAGCATCTACAGTCTGATGTCTTGTAATTCTCACTCTTTTGAATGCGATCTTTCCCTCTAAAAGGAATTCTACAAGGCAAGTATTTTTCTTGGTCCCATTTTACTGAAGAGCCAATACAAATTGAGGAACCTGAAGTAGAGCAAAGAATCTCCCTAAAATTGCACAAATAGAAAAGGCAGAGCCAGACTTCAAATCCAGGTAGTCTCTCAAGTCTGTGCTCTGAACCACCATGTTATGTGGCTTCTCACACAGTCTAGAAATTAGCAGTAGTTTCAGACCTGTGTGAGGACCTTGAGAGGAGAGAGAGCATTGCATGTTCCAGAACTGCAACTGAAAAGAGCCCAGTGTGGCCACGGAGACAGGTGTCAGGAAACAAGACACTGGCTGGAATGTGGAGTGATGGAAAAAACATGATGAGTATTTTGAACTGCATCATAAGGCCAAGTGTTTTAAGCAGAAGGCTCACAAGTTATGATTGGCAAGTCATGGTAATAATACCTCATATCAAAATTCTCTTTGACTTTCTTTGTTGCCAGATCCGTTGGGTACTTTTCTGTCCTCAGTTTACTCAACCATTTAGCAGCACTTCCTCTTTCTTAAAACACTGCCATTTTCAGCATATATAATACCTCCTTCTCTGGGTTTTTCTCTTACCTCTCTGACAGTTCCTTCTTAGCCTCCATTTCTGGCCTTTCCTTCACTATTCAGTCTCTAAAAGTATGAGTTCCTTAGACTCTTCCCTGTGTCCACTTCTCTTACTATATTCTCACTCTCTTCCATTTTCCTGGCTATAAATACCATCTTCTACTGATGAGTCCTAAATTTATTTGATTAGCCCAAACTCCTCTGCTGAGCTCCAGATTTATGTATACAAGGGCTCACTTAACTCTCTACTTGACTGTACTGGAGGCGTCTCAAAATTAAGATACTCAAAGTGGATTTTTTTCATTTCTCCCTGAAACTAATATCTTTCCCCATCTTCCATAAGTTTCAATTACTCTCTTTTCTTTACTTCTCACATCCAACCCGTCAGAAAGTCTTGTCAATTAAACCTACAAGATATTTCAAGAATTCATCCACCTCTCATCACTGCTTTTACCTCAGCCCTGCCTCCCTCAACGCCCATCTGTACCACTGCTAAAGCCTCCTCATTACTGTAGTCTCTTTGATTCCACTAGTGCTCCCTACAATCCATTTTTCCACAAAGCAGTCAAAGAAACCTTGAAAAGGGTGAGTCTTTGCATGTGACTTCCCCACCCCCAAAACTCTTTAATGGCTTTCCTTTTCATTTGGTATAAAATTCAAACTTCTTCTCATTGACCACCAGGTCCTTCAGATCACACAGCTAATACTTGGAAGAACTAAGTTTAGTATTTTTAAAAAGATGACTTTGGTTAATTAGGGGAAAATAGATTGAAAGTGGCCAAGAGTGGATACAAGAAGACAAGTAAAGGAAAGTTTTGCAACAATCCAGGCTTCCTATTATGATGGCCTGACTGGGGCATTAGCAGTGAAAATGGACAGCAAAAATGAACAGATTGAGATGAATTTATTTTTTAATGATATAAATGTACCATGATGAAAAACATCCACAAATTAAAGATCAGTGAAAATTGCAGAACACTATATATGGCCTAATCCCATTATTGTATTGAGTTGGATGTAACTGAGTTATCCAAGTGGATATCTATAAAAATAGTTATCCAGGTGATAACTAGTTTTGAAACAAATGTAAAGACGGTAAGTGAAGCCAGGAGGGTGGATTACCATGATGAAAAACACTCACAGTTAAAGATTAATGAAAATTGCAGAACACTATATATGGCCTAATCCCATAATTGTACTGAGTTGGATGTAACTGCATTATCCAAGTTGGTAACTATAAAAATAGTTATCCAGGTGATAACTATTTTTGAAACAAATGTAAAGATGGTAAATGAAGCCAAGAGGGTGGATTACCATTGCTAAGGAGAAAAAGAAGCAGGATTAGGACAATGCTAGTGAAAAATGCCAACATTTCAGAGCAAGGTGTGCTTTTCTGATTCACTTTAATATTTTCCACATACATGTAGTGTTCTAATTGTTTTAATCTTTGCCAATTGGGGGTGGGGGAAGAAATTCCTTTTATTGTTTTAATTCACAGTTTTTTTTGATTACCTATACAATTATATATGTTTTTTCCATCTTTATCAATAACTGATACATATTTTCACCATAGAATCATTGGTTCCTATCCTGGTTCTTAAATTGTTGTGTATGATTTTTATGAGCTAAGAGGGAAATATATACATGAGTGTAGAACCCCCAGTAAAGATCAGTTCAGTCTTAGATAGGTTAATATCTTTTATTTAGACTTACCAATCTCAAAGGTGACACATTTCACTGACAAAATTAATATGAAATGGTAAGCATGATGAATGTGAAGTGTGAAATTACTCATCTGTAAAGGACAGTGGAACTATTTCTGAGACTTCCTGACCATACCTCTTAATTTAAAAAGATAATTAAGTGCTTTTTTGAAAAGAAATTTGACTAAATAAGCAATCTGAATTCTTGTAACTCAGAAATTCTGTGACCCATTTACAACATCATGTGATCACATCACCACGCAGTCTCCTACACTTTATAGTAAGAAAGAAACTTAGAGGCCCCTGTATTCATTCATTACATTTCAGATGCATGTTTTGTACTATATAGTTTGTTCTTTATAGGACAGGAATCCTTGTATTTGATGCATGTGTAATAAAGTAATTCCTATTGCCTGACGCATAATAGTCTTTTGACAAAATATGAAATAAACTCTCCCCCAACATATTCCACTTTGTAAACATGCAAGAAAACTGAGAACCAATAAGATTAAGCATTTTCACAAACTGACTCAGATAACAGCCCGTTGGTTGTTGATAAATATGACCATTGGTTCAATCTAAAAAGACAGACTCGACAAAACATTTAGCCAAAAGTGACATTCTAAGAGTAGCTATGCAATACTGTGGAACTTCAACAGTAAGTTTTTTTCTTTTTTCTTTTTCTTTTTTTTTTTTTTGTCCTTTGTTGTATTGTGACTAGTTCCCCTCCTCAATTCAACCAGACAGCCTCTGCCTCAAGGTAGATTAAAGGTAAAAACAAACACACACTCAATATTCAGCTTTTCAGTTCCAAAAATAGGTCTTTGAAGTCTGACATAAACAACAGATGGGAAAGCCAGGTTATCCAACTCAAAAGCAAGATGATTAAACCATACAGTGAGGGAAATCTTGATGAGGGAGTGATTTATTGCCTGACAAAGGGTGCTGGGAGGGCAGTTATCCCAGAGTGGGATCCTGGAGATAAAGGGAAAGGGAGAAACTGGTTGGAGGTAGAGTGTATCTGGGGATCAGAGATTCTGAAATGCTTTCTGGCCTGTGGCTGAGAATGTCACAAGTGTATGTCATTACAGACCATGGGATAGACTTCCTATCCTGAGCACAGGGGTTTATTCCTGCTTCCTGCCGAGAGCTCTGAGAAGAGAGGACCTCAAAGTCCCACACTAACAAGGAACAGATCCAGTGAAATATAGACAGTGGTATGGCAGGTCTGGGGAGACATAAGATGCTAAGATTGTGTTGGGGCCAAGGGCAGACTGCCCCAAGATGGATCACTTTGGCATAAGGATTATTTTACGTTAAAAGCAATTAAGACCCAGTGGATTCAGGAAAAGTCCTTTACCTCCCCCGACAATGTTCTAAAAAGAATTTATTTACTTCTGAGAGAGACAGCATGAGCAGGGGAAGGTCAAAGAGAGAGGGAGACACAGAATCTGAAACACTCTCCAGGCTCTGAGCTAGCTGTCAGTACAGAGTCAGACACGGGGCTCGAACCCACAAACCGTGAGATCATGACCTGAGCCGTGTCGACTGAGCCACCCAGGTGCCCCAGAACATAAAAAGAATTTAGATAAAGGCCCTGCTCCAGGAAGAGAGCTCTTACCATAGATAGCTCCATTACGATCTGAAGTAGGTAGAATAGTCAGGGAGGAACCTAGGAAGGCCTGTTTGATCAAAGTCTTCTTTGTCCCATTGAGGGACAAAGTGGTCCAGCAAACATTCGTTTACCAAACATTTACTCTTGTACTCTGAGAATTGTTTTCCCTCCCTTTGAAGTCCCAGACCCCTACCCACTTCTCCTTAGATCAGAATGACATATATACTTCATTTTTCACGAATATCTTTGGAACTTCCATGTCTGCATGATTCCCCATACATACAGTATTAAATTTCATTTTCTCCTGGTTATTCTGTCTCATGTTAATTTGATTCTTAGTCTGCCATGATGGGCCCTTCAGGGAAAAATTTTTGCTCTTTGGCCACTGCCACATGATGTAGGACACCACACACACCTGCCGTAAGCCACTCCACCTGAATTCGAATCTTTGGGAAACTGGAAAGTTTTGAAAGACAAATAAGGGAAAGAGATGAGAGTCTGTATAAGGAGGCAGGGTTGCCAGAGAAAATATAGCATGCCCAATTGCATTTGAATTTCAGGTAAATAAAATATAGTATTTTAGCATAAGGATGTTATATATAATATTAAAATTTTATATATGAGATAATATATTCTTCAACTGAAATTCAAATGTAATTGGGCACCTATAATTTTATTTACTAAATCTGGCAACTTTAGTGCAAAACTAGGTGCCAGGCTGCTATACTGGTATTATTCTGAAAGTCAGAAGTGACCTTAATGTTGGTGGCTGGAAAAATTACTGTGTCAATACTGGATTGGACAAAGGATCATGTTTCGAATTAAAATTCCTATTCACCAGCAAATTCATTATTTACCTGCTTTGTGTTTTCAAATATTTAAATTTTACAATACTGTCTTTCTGTCCCAAAGACAGTAAGAGTCCATGTTTTGTAAAATGACAAGTGATATTAAGTGAAATATATGTTTATATTTACCATTAGAAAAAAATGGAGAACTTTTTAACTTCACTGGTTGACCCTTTTAAATTATAAAAACATAAAATCATCTTAACAATATTTTATGAGATTTGGACTCCTAACCCTGCTAGTTACTAATTACTAGAAAATACTTGACCTGGGGATCAGTGTTATTATTGAAAGTGGCTTAAAATTCATAACATAAATATTACATAATCAATATTTTATGTGTTGAAATGTGAGAAGTTGAATGGTCATTTGCCAACAGATTCTGTTCTTCTTGTACTTCTCGTCATTTTTTAAAAAGTCATTTAAAGAGTAGCAGAGTAACCAATTGGAAAGCAAGTTTTAACTCTCAACATTCCATTAGGTTTATAATATACAATAAACCCCAGGGCTACCACTTTTCACTAGCCCCGCAAATTAGGCTGTCTACATCTAGGGTGGAAACCAAGCCAAGAATTGAGTGTTAAAAGAAGTTAACATGGTCTCTACTTAATCCATAATTTCTGCAATCCAGACCTCACCACACTGTTAAGAGTAAAAAAAGAGGAAGGTTTTAGCACTGACCAGTTCTATGAGGAATTTACACTGTAAGGAATTTCACAGTGATGAGTGAGCTCTGATGTCTCAGAGACTGATTTCTTTGGTGGAGTGCCAATGTTCAAAGTCTCTGGCATTTAAAACTCATCCTAATTGAGCCTTCTGTATTTTGTATTCTCAGTGAAGATTCGTGAAAATTTCAGTCAGAGCTGCTTGGGGAGAGGGCAGGATTTATTATTGCAAAGTTTAGATTATTCTTAACAGAATAAAGTTGATGGAAACATTCAACTTCCTACATTTTGGTTCTACTCCACCACCCATGATAAGACACTCTGGGTTTTAAGACAGCTTTTGGGGACAGAACAGGAAAGTAATATTAATTGTACATACAATATAATGCATATAATATATAATTAATAACCCATAAATATATATTAATTATAAATGTTTCCTAAATTATAAATTTAAATGTCTATATAAATTATTACTAAATTTCTATAAAAATATTTCATTTTAAAATATTTTAATTTAAACTCAAATTTATTAAATTTATTCTTTTATTCAGCTAATATTTATTGAGTTCCTACTTTTGCCAAGTGCTGTCATAACAAGACAGGCAAGGAGCTCACATCTTATTAAATAAAAAGGAATTGTCTGGGAATTGGAGATAAACAGTACCTTAAGTGAGTTATTTAGAATGAGTAGACTCAGGGTGCCTGGGTGGCTCAGTTAGTTAGGCGGCAGACTTGAACTGAGGTCATGATCTCACGGTTCGTGGGTTTGAGCCCCGTGTCAGGCTCTGTGCTGACAGCTAGCTCAGAGCCTGGAGCCTGTTTCAGATTCTGTGTCTCTCTCTCTCTGTCTCTGACCCTCCCCTGCTCATGCTGTCTCTCTCTCTCAGAAATAAATAAGACATTTAAAAAAAATTTTAGAATTAGTAGCCTCAGTTGGGCATTAGTGGAAATAAAGATAATTGAATTTGACTATTACATTTACTTTTGGCTAGCTGATTAAGTGTGGCTACCTGACAGTCATCATTTTTTATCATTCTAGCAAAACTGTAATGTAGAGGGATTTTGTTTGTTTGCCAAAGTCACTGGTTCTCTTGTTTTAAAAAATCTAGACTGAGCCACGTGCATATAGTTTGGGATGGCAACTGTCCATTAGAAACTGCAGAGAGAATTATAGATGACACATTAGTCCCTAGTTTAAAATTACTAAATACCTTCATTGCTTGTCTTGGAATTATCTCAGGTAGCTTCATCGAGAAAGGGATGTATATGAGAACAGTTTGCGTGTTTTGATGCAGTTCCTTAAATCTTGTTATCACCTTTTCTATTAGCTTCTATTTGCTTGCCAGTTTCCTCATTTGAAAGGGCTTTCAAGTTGCTGATTTTGTAAGAAAGGAAGAATAGTCATTGCCAGCACTATCCTTTTTTCTACAATTAGTATTTCTAATCACATTAGACATGTTTTCAGTATCTAGAGAGGATGCCTGCTCCCTACAGCTATCATGAACCATTAACTTTAATTAAAATTTACAAGTCTAATGTTGTTACATCTGCTAAATGCATTAACTTCCATGTTAATTACCAAAATGTTAATGTTGCATTAAAATAATGTTCCCTTTTGACAGTTCATCTATAGTTTAATTATTTATTTTGTTAGGGAATATGTTCTAAAAATTGAAAAGAGAGTAGACTGTGAAGTCAAATCAGAAAAATGAGATAGAATAGCAAAACTTTCAAGGAGTAAACCTTATGGTTCAGATACGGCTGAAGCATACCTATAGTCTTTACTTTCAATTTCAAGGAAATATGTCCTTTTGTCTTACAGCTGAAATATTTCTAAAAATAATGCCTCCTCTTTCTTTGCAGCTAGTTTATAGTGATAGCACTAATATTCATGTCTGATCCTTCAAATCCCAAGAGTTTACAAGGCTACACATTCCTTTATCCATATAAGTCACTTAAAACCCAAAAAGCTCTATATTTTCTATTTCAATATTTATTTATCTTTCAAAACAGATTTATTTCAAGAAGCTATCCAGTATACATTTGAGCAAATAAAAATAACCAAAGGAAACTCTCAACGATCTACATGGATCACTGCAGTGAACTAATCAGTGTGAATCATCTCACACTTCACTGACAGGGATTATTCTATAATAGTATTAATGTTTAACAATAGCATTTTCTTGTCATGGGTGTACTTACCAGATATATCCTTGAAATATATACATTGATGTGCATGAGTTACTTTTCAAATGGGATGAAGCCTTCCAAAACAGGATTATATTTGAGGTTGAGCAAACTCTTAACCCAGTTTATAGTTTGCAGAGACCTTGCCTGTGTTTTTCATCACCGTGTGCCCAGTGCCTAGAACCCTGCCTGGTGTCTGGTGGGCACTCAGTAAATCTTTAATAGTTAGTTGAATGCCTCTGTTAGTTTCTTTTATTTTATAAAATATTATTGTATACTTTTTTCTCTTGTGAGCTTTTCTGTGTGACTATATAATTTGTTTAAGTAAACATGCAAGTCTGTAGTAGTCTCTTTAAAAATTCTTAGTCAGTGTGCATGTTATTTCTAAATACTTACCATATACAGATCAAATTAAACTGATTATTTGAGAAAAACATCCACAGAATAAAGTTTTTTGTATTTAAGAGCAATAAAGTAGTTTTAAAAATAACAAGCACTCTAACAGAATGAGGAATCCCAATTTTTCTTGAATTGCTGAGTCATGAACCCTTAATTAAAGTAGGTGCTCCCTTCAAATGTTGCCAAGTCTAGAAGTGTGAATGACTGGGCTCAATCTAGTGCTCCAAATCTTAGTTCCATGTCTTAGACATAAAGCTGAGCTGTAAGGCAGTTGTTGAAAGACTAAAGCTCTTGTTTTTATCTCCTTATGTATGTACATTTACAGTTATAGTTTAGAAAATGTTTCATATACATTATCTCTGTGTCAAATCTTGCTCCAAAACGGATTTGAAGCAACTCACTGAAAACATATGCTAAAAAAAAAGCTGAATCAACAGGGAGGAAATGGAATGGATAGTTAAGGCCCAAGAGTAAAGAATACAAATAGATAAGCCACAAGTTCCTCATTGAGTTGGAATTTGGCCCTAAGCTTCCAGGATGACAAAGCAAAAGTTTACTGTAATAAATTATGTAGTTCTCAATGTCCAGAGGATAAAGCAAATAGATTCCAGAGTTAACAAAGCTATTCTGAACCACCAGCACTAGCCTCAGAAGAAATAGATCATAGATGGTCTCTTAAAAACGGGACCTAGAGAAATGAGGTATAGTGGTTTCTCCAATTTTGTTAAGAAAATAAAGGATTTTTAAATTATTTTTTCTAGAATAAAATCTTAAGACACAATCCAATATATAAAACAGGTAAGAGTACAGCTGCTCTCACTGAACTGTGGCCCCAGGCAGAATTCATCAGCTAAGCTTCCCCATCCCTTAGCCAAGAAACTCCAAGCAGGGGCGGGACCATAGTGCCATCCACCACTTAGGAGCTCAGACACTGGGTCTGACTAGGTCTTCCACCACTGACTGTATTTGTAATCTGGTAGGCTTCTTAACTTCTCTGTTAGTTTTCACATTGTAAAATGGGAACAGGCATGGAACCTATCGCTTGCTTGAAACGGTATTGCACAAGCCTGTCACTTGGTTAGTATTCTATAAATATTTGTTAAATATGTGAGCCAATGAAAGAAGCATAGGTGCTAATGGAGATGTCTTTGTAGGTCTGATGGTGAGTTTAGGTGGTATTGTTCAGGGAGTTCACATTTCATATGAAGTAGAAGTCCAAGTTCTCTGCGGAAAGGAAGGGAGAGGTTGAACTAGATCGTCAACAGTAAGAGACCATACCCAATCCAGAAATGTAGTGATTAGGGCTCATTAGGGCAGGTGACCATGAACTCATACTGTACCAATCCCTCCTGCTATGCTTAGTGGCCAGAGTGCAAGCATTGAAGGGTGGATCCTGGGTTGGGGATTGCCAGGGAGAAAAGAAGGCATAAAAGGGTAAGAAAACTGAAAATGTGGGCAAGAAAAAAATGAGGATTAAAATGAGTGCTTACCTCATTAAGTTATTGTAAGGATTAAACAAGGATTAAACAATTAATGTAGGAAAGAAGTTAGAACAGTGTCTGCCACATAGTAAATAGGAAAAGTTTTTATATTTTTATTATTATTCTAAAAATCTAATCTAAAGAGAGAGGGAATGAAATAAAAAGGGAGGATATGAAGAAAAAGAATGCAAAGGGAGAGCCTGTTGTAGTGGGAACAATGAAGAACATGTTCCGGAAGGATAGGAGATTCTGGTAAAAGAATGTGATTTAGAGGTAGTTTCCGATGAGAACCAAGTTTAGCACAGTGGTTCTCAAAGTCGCTTTGCCTGAGAATCGCCTGGGAGGATTGATACAGTGCCAGGACCCTTTCTCAAAAACTATGATTCAATAGGACTGGGCAATTGGCCTTGGAATCTGTATTTCATCAGGTTTCTAGACAGTCCCGGTGCAGCCTGCCCCAGGACCACACTTGGAGATGTCTGGGCTAGGCTGTGTTGACCGGGAGTAGAAGGGCAGGTAATTGGAGATGAGGAGACCAAGGAATAGGGAGGCCTGGGTGTGTGATGACTCAGTCCAACAGTTGCTGAGGTCACTCAGGATGGAGACCAGACAGGGTGGAGAAAAGGACTGTAAGCCAGAGGGCAAAGTCATCAATGAACAGGGGAAGGTACAGTGAGGGATAAAGAACAAAAGGCTCTTCATGACAGAGGAGTTGGGGTGGGGTTTGGGGGGTGGGAGGGTAAGGGATATAAACCTCACAGCAAGAGTCTTATAGTCCAAAAGACTGGGAAGTAAAGGTCAGTATTAGCTGTGAAAAGCAAGTTAGGAAGAGAACAAGTAAGGAGGTATTTATGAGAAAATAATAAGAAGCTTCCATTTAAGAAGGCTATTGGAAAAGCCATGTACACAGGGGAGAACTTGATTTTGGTTAAAGAGTAGCATACATGCTATTAAGAAACTCAGGATATGGGAGAGTCATTAAATCATGGACAAAGTTCCAGAGAGTACAATGAACAGAAGTTAAGGAGTATAAACTGAGATTACAGAACAGGAGGCACAAAGTATTAGGGGACTGAGAATTTGAAAAAAATTAAGTTGGCCAGAGAGGGTTGAGATTTTGGGGAAAGACAGAGGAAACAGGGTGTGAGGCACATAAACTAATACTCACAAACTCAAGCAAACAAGGGACCTCCACCTCACTGGGTACCATGGTAGCTGGGTAAGAGGTTTCAAAATATTTTTTGTTGGGGCACCTGGGTGTCTCATTTATTTAAACGTCCAACTCTTGATTCTGGCTCAGGTCATGATGTCACAGTTCAGCTCAGGTAATGAGTTCAAGTCCCTTATTGGACTCTGTGCTGACAGCGTGAAGCCTGCTTGGGATTCTCTCTCTCTCTCTCTCTCTCTCTCTCTCTCTCTGCCCCTCCCCCCTTTATCTCTCTCTCTGTCTCTCTATCTCTCAAAATAAGTAAAAATAAACTTAAAAAATAAAATATCTTTTGTTAACTTTCTGTCTCATATGTTATGCGCAAGGTTCCCAAACTTTCTCAGCTTAATGTGTCCTTAGCAAGCCAGTAATTTTTTCATGGCAGTTATAGGACAAATGAAATACTTAACAGTTCTGTTTATTAAGTAATTGGTCCAAATGATTTAAGTAATTGTGTCCTAAAAACTTAATTCTTTGGAAATAAAATACATGTAAATCAAACAAAAAAGTAAGCTTTTATATTATTCTTTAATAATCAGATTTTGGTATCAGATTGCACACCACCACCCTTATTCCCTATCCCCCTCTTGTTTCTTTTTTTTTTTCTTAAGTTTATTTATTTATTTTGAGAGGAGGGAGCAGAGAGAGAGGGGGAGAGAGAGAATCTCAAGCAGGCTCTGTGCTGTCAGCATGGGGCTTGAACCCACGATCTGGGAGATCATGACCTGAGCCGAGATCAAGAGCTGGATGCTTAACCAACTGAGCCACCCAGGCAACCCTGAGTTGATAATATAGATATTATCTATATTATGGGGAGCCACCAAAGGTATTTTAAAAGGAGGTAACATAGTCTTAGAAATATCAATGTGGGAGGGGCGCCTGGGTGGCTTAGTCAGTTAGGCGTCCGACTTTCGCTTAGGTCATGATCTCGTGGTTCGTGGGTTTGAGCCCCGCGTCGGGCTCTGTGCTGACTGCCAGCTCAGAGCCTGGAGCCTGTTTCAGTCTGTGACTCCCTCTCTCTCTGACCCTCCCCTGCTCATGCTGTCTCTCTCTCTCTCAGAAATAAATAAAAAATATTTAAAAAAAAAAAAAAAGAAAGAAAGAAATATCAATGTGGGGAAGAGATGGGAGGAGAGTAAGAGTAGAGGGAAGGAGACAAGTTAAGAGCTGGTGACAAAAGTTCATGAAATAAACTAAAAGCTAAAGCAAAGAACTAGTGGTGGCTATGGAGAGAAGGAGGGTGGTGGTGTGGAAGGAAAGAGCTATGGTGGTTTCATAACTTGGCCCCTCAATCCTTTGTCAGTCTGCCCTTCAAAAATTGTTGTGATCCCTCTACTTGAATCTAGCTCTTGTGACTTGAATAATAGAATACGGTAGAATCAACAGTGTGCCAGTTTCTGGGCTCAGGCCTTAAGATACTCACAGTTTCCACTCACAGTTTCCACTTCTTGTCTGTGGGGTGCTTGTTTTTAGAACCCACCTCTTGTCTCCTGTGGATTCATTCCTTATATCGTGAGGAAAACTAATGGGCAGAGAGGCACAAATGGAGAAGAACCTAGGTTCCTGGACCATAGTCCCAGGTGAGCTCAGCCACATCCAGCACCAACTTGCCAACCATCTCAGTGAGCTATCTTGAAGAAGACCTTCCAGCCTGACTCCAGCCACCTCAGCAGATGCAGCACAGGGCAGGGATGAGCGGTCTTCTCCAAGCCCCAACTATTTTTCATCTTCATGAGTAAATACATTCATGAGTTGCTTATTTTAAGCTATGAAATTATGGGGTAGCTTGTTACTCATCATTAGATAACTGATACAAAAGCTACCTAATATTTACTTAAGGCATTATATGCATGAGACACTGCAATGCCTTACATGAATGTTACATTTAGTCTTAACAAATATTACTGGTATCTCTGTCTTAGTTATGAGAACACTGAAGTCTAGAGCATTTCCCCAAGGTCATGCAGCTAGTTGGTGATGAATGAGGGGTAGGAAAGAGGAGGGCTGAAGGTGAAAGGGCCAATGATGGTGACCACCTTGTAAGTTTGAGATGTTGTTGCTGGACATGATGAATATACAATCATAAGAAAATACATGAAACATAAGAAAAGGGCAAATCAGGGTGGAGGGGGGTTATGGTACTTGTAGTTTTGGACATTTAGGTGAGGATGCATGCTTGAGAGCATTTGAGGGCCTGAATCCAAACTTCAAAAGAGGACTTATGAGACCTAGAGAGAGAAACTTGGAAACTACTAGAATATAAATGGTCGTTAAAACCTTGACAGTTGGTGAAATCATCCAGGGAAAGAATGCAGATTTGGAGAACAAGAAGAGCATGATACTCTGATTGTGATAAGATTTACAATTTGAGGAAAGGAGAAAAGAAAATGCAGAGGTACAGGAGGAAAACGAATCAAAAGTGAAATTAAGAAATTCAAGGGATAAGGTCACTTAAACCAAGGAGAGATCAGCCAATATTTTCAAATCTTACAGGAAGGATGACCTACGTAACACCTGACCAAGACGAGATTAACTTAGTGACAGAACTTTTGGGGATGTGGTGAAACTAGAAAACAGAGTACAGTGCACTGAAAAATGAACAAAGTGTGCCTGGGTGACTTAGTCGTCGGTTAAGTCTCCCTACGTTAAAAAAATGAACGAGAAACTGGCGTGAGGAGTATCACATAAGATCTTTTTCTTTTCGCCTGAAAATGTCAAGGAAAACACAAATGAAATGACTTATGCAAAAAAAGCTATCTATTGGCTCATATAACTAAAAAGATTATTTTTGGCTTTAGTCACCGCTGGACTCAGCAGCACCAATGATGTCACCAGGATCCAGTTTCCTTTTCTCAGCTAGTCTTCCACATTTGCTCCATTCTAGGCTGGGCTCTCTCCTCATGTGGGCAGACAGTCTGTCCCAGCTCCAGCATGCTGTATTTCCAGGTGCTGAGCCCTCAGTAAAGAGACCTGCTTTCTCCATAACTTGAATAAAATTCTTGAAGTGGAGTCTAATTGGCCCGACTTGGGTCACGTGTCCATCTCACTCAATCAGTATTGCTCATGAAAATCAAGGCATGGTTTAGATCAGGTTTCCATCACTAGGGGGCAGGCAGGCCTGGCTTCTGGGAAGGAAGTCTGGCTCCTAGGAAGGAAGTCAGAGGAAGGAAGAACGGATGCCAGCAGCAAAATTAAGTTGTCGTTGCAGTGATTATGCTCTGCCACCTTAGGGAGTTTGGCTGCAGAGGCAAGAAGAAAGGGAAGACTATAGATACAGTGGGGGTGAAGGAGAATTTTAATAGTAACCTCTGAAAGAGAGAGGCTTACAGTGTCAGGAAAAGGACCTGGATGAAACCACTGAGGAAGGACGGGGTTGATTGCATCAAGAGAACAGCTGGCAGAATTCACTTTGAGCTTCGAGGAGGGTTACCACTTCCTCTGAGACCAGACAGAACATGGAGGAACACCAAGTTGAAGCCTCATGACCTTCGTCTGAGCTGTGATTTAGCAAGAAAGGACATGGGCGGAAATTGAGAAGGAAGAGTCAGCTGGGAAAGGAATGCCATGCTCTCTGTGGCAAACGGGAGAGTTTGGACATGCAGACAGGTAGCTGGGGCATAACATTAAGTTTTAAAAGAACATAATCCCCAATTTTATTTTTATTTTTTTGACATTAACACCATTAGGAATCTCAGTGAATTAAACAGAACATAGACATCAGCTCATACAGTGGAAACCTGGGATAAAATTATGCTACACCATGAAGATACTTCTACTCACTTATTGACTGGCATGGGAATTATTTTAGTGAGAAATATTCATTGGGAAATTAATACATTCACTTGGGATTCTGAGACCTCTGGTGTCTTCCATGAGGGTGGAGCTGATCTATTGAAGACAAGGACGGCAGTATTTTCTGTTTCTCAGAGGAAGAAAACGAGAGGGGGAAGACAAGCACAAAGAAGATAGCACACTAAGACTGTGTTCTCTGTTCTGTGATCTTCAGATCCTTAGTGAAATTTCTGAGCTTTTTAAATGGTGGGTAAAAGTAATTTTTTGTTTTGTCTTGCATGTGTATTAGTGGAGCTGTGTTTCTAACCCGGTCGATGCAAGCACAGTCAAGGCAGTGCTGTGGACATGAAAACATGCAAGCTGGTGCTATTTGGGAATGGCATCTCCAGGAATGATACAAGTCTCTGGAATTGCTCTCCGGGTCATTTAACTTTTCTTGGAAGGCATATTCACCAATGTCCCTACATAGTTTTCTGGTCATCGTTGTACATTTACTAAAATGATAGCAGAAATGAGATGTCATTTGAGTAAAATTAAATGTAAAACATATTTCATGTACCGTGACATATCACCACTCAATTCACATAAATTATTATCAGGATGCTACTCTATTGGCAAATGTCTTTATAATGTTCAGCTTTTTGTTTCTTCATTCAAATCTACTTGGCTCTTTCTTTCAGGGATTGGATATGTTCTATGCAACAAAAGAATAATGGTTGTGATTGTTACTGTATCAGGCACCCTATCAGATATACATTGCTTTGAGGTTACAAACTACAAAGTAGTAAATACTTTGGTGTGAGATAGATTACAATGATTCCAGAAGCAATTTTGTGCTTTTGAGGAAAAAAATGATTTATTCCACTCATCCCAGCTTTCTTTGGATTTTGGAAGGTTTCAGGTATTACCATCCAGATGTACTACAGTGTTGACTTTATCCTCATAATAACCTATAAGGAAGCAGGGGAGGATGTTAGCCTTATTCTCATAGCTCCCGTGATCTGATCAGGGCCACACATCCAATAATCCATTCAGAGCTTCAATCCAGGTGTTCTGCAGTTAGGAGCGTACTGAGAGATACTGGTCCCCACAGCCTTCAAGCAACAGGAAATGCTCACTAGACGGCCACTCCCCACTACACACACACACACACACACACACACACACACACACACAGAGCAGTTTCCACTTCGTACAACAATTACCATTTTTAACTGTGCTGTGACATAAAATTGTGATAGAGGAGCTCCAAGTCTGACTCCTAATGTGGAATCAGTTATACTTCACCCCACTGCGTCTTCAGGAACACTATGGAATTCTTTTCTTGTAAATTCATTTAGTATGAAATGAGTAAGGTTTTATTCATATGTGTTTTCCTAATTCGACGCATTCAATATTTATTTAGCTATTTAGCTCTACAATGTGCCAGCCACTTCCTGGGCCAAGTTGATACTTCATCAAATCTAGATGGTCACAAAGAATCAGTGGGCACTGGTGGAAAAATACCAATGGATCTGTTTCTCAGTCTGTTATCATCTGACTGGTCAAAACAGATGCCCCCTCATCATGCCTGACCTGAGCACCAAATCTTACAAATCACCTGTGGTAGATCGTTGCTGTAGACTAAATGTTTATGTTCTCCCCAAAATTCATATGTTGCAAACCTAATGCAAAATGTGATGGTAGGAGGATGGGTCTGGGGTCTTTGGGAGATGATTAGGCTGTGAGAACAGTGTCTTCCTGAATGTGATTAGTGTCCTTATAAGAGAGGTCTGAGAGAGGTCCCTTTGCCCTTTCTCTATATGAAATTGCAGCAAAAAGATGGCTGCCTAGGAAGCAGATCCTCAACAGACACCAGATTTGCCAATGCCTTGATCTTGGACTTCCCAGGGTCCAGAACTGTGAGAAATACGTTTCTCTTCCTAAGCTCCCCACTCTGTGGTATTTTGTTATAACACAGTGAATTAGCAAACACAAATTCCCCTCATCCCAGTATACACAGTCCTCTGCCATGTGACTTTGTTACTTCTCTAATCCAGAGGGAGAATCTATTTCTCCACCCCTTGGATCTAGGCTCTCTTCGTTGACTTGCTATGACCAAGAGAATGTGGCAATAGTGATGCTGCCAAATTCTGGAGCCTAGACCTTTGAAAGGCTTTACAGTTTCCGCCTTGAGCCTCTTGGAATGCTCCCCTGGGCTGCCATGGCATAGAGAATTCCAGGATGTGACACTACTTGGAAAAGAGGCCCGGGACCCCTGGGTAGCTCAGTCAGTTAAGCGTCTGACCTCAGCTCAGGTCATGATCTCATGGTTTGTGAGTTTGAGCCCCCCATTGGGCTCTGTGCTGACAGCTCAGAGCCTGGAGCCTGCTTCTGATTCTATGACTTCCTCTCTCTCTGCTCCTCCCCTGCTCATGCTCTGTCGCTGTCTGTCTCTCAAAAATAAATAAATGTTAAATTTTTTTTTTTTTTAAAAAAAAAGAAGGTAAAAGAGGCCAACTGTCCCTCTTGAGAGCAGAAAATGGTTGGAGTAGAATGAGTAAGCCCAGGAAAAATCAGCTAACCCACAGAATTGTGAGAAATCATTGTTACTATTTTAAATCACTGTACTTGGAAGTGTTTATGTAGTACTAGATAACTGATAAAGAACTCTGGGGAGATGTCGGAGTGTCTGTAGAGCTTCCAATCATTTTCTCTGTCTAATGGAATATTTCAGATACTTGATAGGCCATAAATAAGACAACGACATTTTTAGATTCTTTCTACATATCACTGGGTCCTTAGATTTATTGGCCTTTCTGAAAGCCACTTTCAAAGGTGCAATCAAATATTTTTGCATTTGGAAACATTTCAATTATGTACTTTTTTCCAAATGGAAAAAATGTGTATGACTTAGGATTGTGCTTTTTGGCAATGAAAAGGCTTTTGGGAAATGCACATAATTTCTGAAGGGTCAAGGAATGAATTCAGCCAATCACTACATATTCCATTTTTGTGTTACCTTCTTCCTCCTTCCAGAAGAAAGGATGCAAATCATCATAGATTCATTTCCTTTTACATAAATTTGAGCACACTTAAGAATCATTTTACTTTATCTTTAATGCAGAACAATATTTAAAGGATCATTTTCAAGAATAGAATAAGAGAAAGCCAGTTTTTAGGGAAATCTTTTTTTCTAATGGTGCAGCAGAAGGCAGCTTTGCTCCTGGGCTTTGTTAGGTTACATAGATTTAATTGCCTGGAGCAGGTCTTCTAAAGTCAAGTTTACTAAAATGTGGGCCTTTGGGACCATACTTTCTGGAAACAAATGCTTTTCAAACATCTCATTTTATAATATAGTTATATCCGGACTCTGCGGAATGTGAATATTTTAAGAATTAGGCTGTTGATTTGAAAAGAAATCGATATCAAATATACAATTCCTGAAAGTCACTCAAATTAAGGTAATTTTTTGCACATTTAAATGTTACTACCATTCCTAGCTCACCCCGCCCCCACCTCCTGAGACTTTTAGCTCTTAAAACTGTCTGGAAACCAAACCATACTTTAAAAATTATTTTTATGGGGGAAAAATGAAAACACATTTCACTTTTCTTTATGTGCAATGGTGCACCTTCCCATGACTCGTGTGGTTTGCCAGGGACCAGGAGTGGACTTCACGACTTCTGCTTGGTCTCTTACATACAGAAAGAGACAATAGTCAGAAAGCCTTTGTTTGCTAATCCCAGGGCTTTGCTTCAAAATTATCAAAATGTCTGCTCTAATGGAAACTCCAACATAACTTTGCTTTAGTCAATGGCCCTTGCTGCTCCTTCCTTTTTTTTTTTTATAACCCCACATGAGCTTAAGTATCTTTATTTAACTCTTTCACCGCAAGGCTAGACCTGTTTCTCTCATCAAGAATGGGGTGGGAGCAGGGGTGGCAGGTACTTGTCAGAATAAATTACAATTTTTGGCAAGCGTCTCTGTCTCTTACCCACTTAGGAACTAGAATATTGCCTTGTAAAGCAGTGCAGCCCTTCTATTATTATTTAATTATAAGGCCAAAATAAGGACACTGTTTTATAGGCTCTTTTAAGGTCTATACATAGGATTTTCATCTTGGAACATATCAAAAGAGATTAGATTTTTCTAGTCACCAGTGGGCTGGTTGTGATGACACCAGCATGTCAGATTGGTCAAGAACGCCAACCTTGCCATCCCAGGGGAGATTATGCTACACATTCTCTTTGTCTACTTCCTCCTTCCCACAAATGAAAGGTTAACCACCTCAAACCTAAGCCAGGAAATCACTGTTCCCATTCTTAACAACACAAGTCCCTCTGGGTCGCCATAGAGGGGTTCACAATGATTATTCCATGATGTTGGAGGAACAAGGCTCCCTAGTTCTGTGAGGCATTTCAGGTTGACAGCAAAGACCTCATCTTTCCTCCAAGCCTTACTCAACATGACACACACATGGGGGCTCTGTCTCAGCTGGCACCACTTGTCATCTTGAATCCCTAACCTCTATCCTGCCTTGTTAACCAAATTGTGCTATACTATGCTGCAAAAAGGAGCAGATTTATAATCATGAAGAAATATCACTTAGGAAAGGGCATGGGATGGTTTGATACATTTTAGTAGGTCAAGATTTGATTCTCCACTCCATCTCTAATCTTGTTTGTAATGTTTATTTATTTATTTTGAGAGAGAAAGAGAGCATGCACACACATGTGAACTGGAGAGGGGCTGAGAGAGAGAAGAAGGAAGAGAATCCCATGCAGGCTCTGCACCGCCAGATAAGAACCCTACTCAGGGCTTGATCCCACAAACTGTGAGATCATGACCTGAGCCGAAATCAAAAGTCAGATGCTTAACCGACTAGGCCACCCTGGCACCCCCATCTTCAAGCTTTATAATTAATTTTCTTCAAGAATCAAGAAACCCCTGAGAGAACTGGCTTTTACCACCAAAACTTAGGTGAGACAGGTAAACTAGAAAATATATTTGATATTTAAAGATAATAAATATTAATTGGTATGCTAATAGGTGTTGAGTACATTATTTTTTTTTACTGAAGAGCATTTATTGAGAAGACACACATGTCAGTGGCTTGGTATGAAAACAGGGTTCCTACACCAGGGCTGACTCCATGGGATAAACCTGCCGTTGGTTTCTGTCTAAACTGCCATAACCAGTTTTACAGTTACACCAGTAACTAATTTATTTAATATACTATGTACAAAAAGATGCACATATACTACAGGTGACAATTTTTTTATACTTATATTTGCACTGGATTGCAAGCTCTTCGGATTTTAGGGGGTATTTCATGTTTCATATGCTGGAGTAACACAGGTAGTGGTTCTTGAATGTAAAAGGCACCAAATGCCTGATTTTCCATAGCATTTCATCCAGGTCATTGGTTAAATTCGTGTATCTGTTGTATCAGAGATAATGAGCCAGATATTGATGAGAATAATAAAACATAATATTTATGTAAATGTTACTTTGTGCCAGGGAGGGCTGAGCACTTTTCTGGCATTACCTTTCAACCATCATAAGTATTCTATCCAATGAAGTTTTACCACCCAGTTTACAGACGAGAGAACAGGGGCTCCAAGAGGCACAGCCATTTGTGCAAGGTAACAGTTAGAGGGGGCTTGTCTTTGCAGGTGGATGGGTATCTACAGATGGAATCTGGTTGGCTGAGATCCTTAGGGCTTGAATCATACGTTCTATGTGGTGGGCTTCTGAGGATCAACTTTTGTGACATAGGCATGGTAAGGACTAATGTAACACAGCAGAAATTTACTGTGACCCAGACTCACCAACAGATACAGTCATTTCAATAATGCTAACAAGGGGGGCCTGGGTGGGTTAGTCGGTTAAGCGTCCGACTTTCGCTTAGGTCATGATCTCACGGTTCGTGGGTTCGAGCCCCGCGTCGGACTCTGTGCTGACTGCCAGCTCAGAGCCTGGAGCCTGTTTCAGTCTGTGACTCCCTCTCTCTCTGACCCTCCCCTGCTCACTCTCTCTCTCCTAGAAATAAATAAAACATTTAAAAAAATATTTAAAAAAAATAATGCTAACAAAAGATTCAGTGATGGGCTGGTTCACTAGGGGTTAAACATAAATGGGAGAAATGAAAGCACACATAGGATGTATTAGTTTTCTACTGACCATAAATGTGTAAGCTTAAGACAATACACATTTGTTATCTTCTGGTTCTGGAGATCAACAATTGGAAATGGGTCTCACTGAACTAAAACAAGAAGTATGCATTCCTTCTGGAAAGAATTTGTTTCCTGGTCTTCTCGAACTTTTAGAGGCTGCCCACATTTCTTAGCTCATGACCACTTTCCTCCCTCTTCAAAACCAACAATAGCCAGTCCAGTCTTTCTCACTCTGCATTAGTCTGACACCACCATTTCTGCTTTCTTCTTCCATATTTAAAGGTTCCTGTGATTATACAGTTAACCTTGAACAATGTAAAGGGGCATTGACACCCCCTGGACACATACACACAACGGAAAATTCAAGTATAACTTTGACTCCCCAAAACTTAACTACTAACAGTCTTCCTTTGACTAGAATATAGAAATAGAATATAGAAATGGAAAATTGACTATTTACCAATAATGTAAATAGTCAATTAACACTTATTTTGTGTGTTATATGTAATATATAGTGTATTCATACAGTAAAGGAAGCTAGAAAAAGTTATTATTTAGAAAATCATTAGGAAGAGAAAATTCATTTACAGAACTAAACTGTATTTATTGAAAAAATTTCCATGTATAAGTGGACTTGTGCAGTTCAAACTCATAATGCCCAAGGGTCAACTGTATTGGGCTCATGTGAATAATCCAGAATAATCTTCCTAATTTAAGGTCAGTGATTGGCAACTTCAATTCCATCTGCCACCTTAAATCTACTTTGTCATGTAACTTAACATATTCGCAGGGTCCTGGTATTAAAATCACTGGGGAATCATTGTTCTATGCAGGAATGCTATAGCAACAAGTGGTCTGATGGCAGATAACAAAGAGGTATTTTTCAAGAGGAAAAAAGGCTTCAGACTCTACTGGAATTTTATGGGCAGGGAATGAAAAACTAACAAACAGAAAGCAAGGCTTCAGGTTTAGAGACATATTTTGAAGAATGGGTCTCAGATTCCAGAACATTTGACCCTGCAGCCTCACCAACACGAGGCTGATGATGATGAACTAAGTGTTCAATAGGAATGATGTAAATATCTCCTAAAGACATTTTTGTCCCAGGACTTGAAGTAAAACTTGATCACAAGTGCAGATCAAGTATTGGACATTCTTACTCATTTGAGAATCATCAACTATGTGACATGGGCACCCTAACAGGGAGTAGAAAGTAGAAGTTTTCAGAAGCCGACAGAAATAATTGGAGGGTGGATAAATTTCTTAATACATATATATATATATATATTATATCTCCTTGGTCTCTCCTTTCTTAATTTCTTCATATGCCATTCAAGTTGTATCTTGTATTGTTAGTTTAAAATTGTAATGGGCTCCAAGAATTAAAAAAAAAAAAAAAAAAGTGTGGCTTGTTGAAACTAAAAACAGAGGTGTATTCTAATGGAAATGAAGATGACACCTGTTTCCAATGGACTTGTGGGAAGCAGATTGATTGCTGTTGGGGTCTTATGTGCTTGTGTGTGTCACATTCGCAAACTTAGAATGCCAAGCCAACTGGGTGACTGACCAAAAAGAGTTCTCAGAAGCCTCCACCCAATCACAGCTAATGATGATGATGGTCCCAGAATATCCAAGGAGAGACAAAGTCAAAAGGGCCACAATCTAAAAATAATTCCACTGCATTCCCATCTCTAATATCATCTCTATCTTTGAAAAGGAAGGACAGGAGAAAAGATGAAGGAGCTGAAAGTTTGAGGAGAGAAGAGAGGCAAAAAAATGCTATGAAAAATGGGCACCTGGTGCAGTATTTTCTTAGATTTATGTTCACTTGTTTTGATATTTTGAGAAAAGGTAAAAAAAATCATACTAAAGACGGCTTACTTACATAGTAAACATGACTTTTGATATTATATAGACCAGATGGTAGTTTTCCAAGTAATTAGTGGGACAGCTGCTTAGAATGAATTCACATCCTACATGGACCTCCATCCTCACCCAAAGATAATAACACAAATAACAAATATTTGTGTGGTATTATACAGCTTACAGAGATCTGTGCTCTTTCTTTAAAAAAAAAAAAAATCTTTCTACACTGAGCTAAAACCACAGTTTAATGGTTCAGTTTCTGATTTGGTGACCTTTCTTTTCCTCATATTTCTCAACCATAAAATGGGAAGAATTTTAACACTATATCTTTGTGAAGGCTACCATAAGGATATGTTACCATGCTCTCTTTTGAGATTGCTAAATAAAATACTTTTTTTAACATATCAAATGTAAAATAATATTTTCAATCTTTTCAAGGTTGTTTGTCTATACCTATAAAACTTTGGCTTTTTTCTTCTCATTATACAAAATGATAATAATTTCCCTGACCTTAATGAATAATTTTCAGATTCTAACTGAAAACCAAAAGAGTTATCATTGCTGTTATCCTTCAGACTTCTCAAATCCAAATCATTTGCACACAGAAATAAGAATATGAAATATCTTATAGTAGTTTTCATTGGAAGTGCCCAGCATGCTAGACAATGCAGTGTGCTAGAGGAGGAGGCAGTATGATAGAGTGCAAAGAGACTTGATTTTGGAAATCAAACAGAAATGGTTTAAATTTTGCCTTTTACTTCTGTGTTTTAATTTCTGCATCAGCACAATTGATAAAAGATTCTTAACTCCAATAATTTTTGTGGAACTTAAATAAATGTATATATACTTTGAATGCCTAGAAAATTAATCATGCTGTAAGTGTTAGATCCTTTTGTACTGTCTCTCTAAGTAGGCTCTACTGCTTGGGGTTCTCATAAGTGGCGTGCTTTCATAAGAATTTTATAGGATAAAATGGAGCACAATAATCAAAGTCTCTTGGAGCCTCATCCAGAAACAAAGGCCAGATTGTTTTAAAGAGCCCTGCCTATTTCTGAGTTGAAACTCACTCAGAATATGTGAGACACTGGTGTTCTATGGTAATTTAGCAAGATCATTTTTAATCCTCGATGCCTTAACACCAGGCTTTAACTCTAACTGTCACTGATTAAGAGGTGCCCACTGTTAGTTTCTTCAGTATCATGGCATCTGACATAATTTGTCAGGGCTACTTGAATGGTAGCCTTGTGAGAAATGGCCGAGGCAAGACTCAAATGTAGGTCCTCCACCTTTAAGCTCTATGTTGCCTCTTCCATAATTGAATTTTTGTTACAGGTTTTTTGTTTTTTTGTTTTTTTTTTTACATTTGCCCAGCATTTAAACCATTCTTAGAAAACCAAGGTTCGGATTGCCTTCTGTCTTCTAAAAAATGTCATCCCAATATTCCCAGAAATTTTCCATATTAACCTGCCATTATTTACAGTTACGGTACTTTGGCAATAAATGACGTACATAGAAGCTGTGCCTCCAGATAGTGGCTATCTAAAGCCTAGTTGATATGGCATAAGAATAAAAAAATACCTCCAGGCTAGAGCTAGAAAAGCAAGATGGTATCCCGTTTTGCATCTGTCACCATCTCTCTGATCCTGGGCTGGCTATTTGGATCTCTGGTTTGTAATCCTTACATCATGCAGGTGACTATCATCTAAAGATACAACTTCTAGCTCACAAACCAGTGCCATAGACTTTTGTTTGACAACTGCCATTGCATCAAAGTACATAAAGCAAACACTCTTTGACTATAGAAAAGTGGATAAAGAATGTAATTTTAATAGAAAAGCCACCCCTCATTGAGTGGAAGATATTCAACTGAGGGGGTTGGCTTTGGAAGATCTCCAAGGTTCCTTTCCACCAAAGAGCCTTTATTCTGGTTATGGGGTCAGTGCCGATACAGTTTCCTTGCTGTGTCATCACATTGCAACCTCAGCCCAACTCTGTATGTCCAGTGGCACAGAGTATGTAAGACAGAACTCCCAGGTTAAGTTTGGTTCATGCACTCCTTGTAGACAAAGCCACGTCTCCAACTGAAGATTTTAGAACTTAAGATTGTCTCATGGATTCAACTGCTCATGAGCAGAAATCATGGTTTTGAAACACTGAACCCATTTCTTTAATCTTTCCAGAGGAAGTGCTTGTGTGTTTGATTTAGGTGAAATGCATCATTGGCATTTTCTTTGTTATCTCTCATTTGATATCTATTTCTTTGCCACATTTAATGTTTTCAACTGCCCTCCCACTTCCTGGCTTAAGAGGAGATTGAAAGAGCAAAAGTTAAAGAGTTGGAAGTGTGGTTAACAGCGTGCTGTGACTGCTTTCAGCTGAAGTGTTAAAATTGCCAGTAAATCAGAAAGAAAAGAGAAGACAGAGCATTTTCTCAAAGCCCAAAGCAGAATTTCACCAACATCAATAATTTTCAGGGCTTAGGAGGCTATTAAACATTTTCTCTACACATATTTTTAAGCTCCTTTGAGATCTCTCACTGAATTCACAGATGTTTATAATATCTTGATGAGTCAAGGAATGTTCAAGCTTAGAATCAAATTGTAAGTCCCCTTCAGCTCAAAAAATCTTTAATTTTATTATCTTTACTAACAAGTCTGGCATGCAGCTTTAAGACCATAATATGAAACTGGATCAGATGGTTGGTTGAACTAGTGGCTTATGACTTAAGTCTCAAAAATTAAGGAATGTGCTATATCTAATTACACAAATAATACATTCACAAATTTTCATTTCCGTTTTTTTTAAACAAGCAATAATTGAGTCACTATTCTCCACCAGTGCCCAGGGTAGGAGAGATTACAAATATGTCATCCCTGTACTCATGGGGAGATCTTAAATAGGCTCCATGTATACGCTGTTAGTTTACCTTATAGTTTTCATATCATAAAATTCTTAATTTCATCTTTCATGGCATAGTGCCAACCATTCTTAAATTCTACAATCTTAGGTACAACCACCATACAATGCCTTTAGTGTTACGTCAATGTGGTAACAAAACCCAAGGCTTTTCTGTGGTTCTGAGTATCATCACTTCCTCCAAAGATGAATGAGGACGAATCTCTCCCTAACCCCATCCAAATGTACAGAGACCCTAGCTCCCTTTGTAATGCTGGGGGGAACCACCAAATCTAAATGGGTCTAACATGTGAAAAAGAAAAGAGAAGATTGTCACTTGCCTTATGAAATCCTAACCACTTGGGTAATTATCCTAGAAATGATGTCATAAGTGGATCCATGGGTGGCTCAGTCGGTTAAGTCGGCTCAAGTCTGACTCTTGATCTCAGCTTGGGACTTGATCTCAGAGTCTTGGGTTCAAACTCTGTCTTGGGCTCCACACTGAGCAGGAAGTCTACTTTAAGAAACAAAACAAAACAAAAAACACAAAGTTTCTGTCAGATAGTGTTTTCCAACCAGAAAAGATATGATATAGAAAGTAGAGATGTGTCTTATAGTAACAAAATACCTTGGTTACACTGACATGAGCTAGAATTAGTAGGTAAGGTAAGATTTCCAAATGGATATTTTCAGGACACGTTAGCTTCTAAAAGTTTTGCAGGGACCATTGGAGCAGTAGTCCAATGGCCTACTAGACCTAGAACTCATTTGATTATTTTTTTAAAACTATATTTTGTTTTACTTTGTGTAAGCCCTTTACGGAGCTTTAAATTAAAAAGTGAGGCAGAAGAGTATGAAAAAATAATATAACAGAAAGCTGGCAAGTCGTCTTGAAATGATGGAATTATATATTTGTTTGAACTAGACTTAGGCTCCTTGGTATTCATGGATGAACAGGTTGGGAAAATTCAGTGCAAATAACCTTGGCTATAAGGGAGTCTAAAGGTCAATCAAATGCTTTGAGAAATTTGGGGGGGGGGGCGAAGCTTCTTATCAGATTCTGAACCCATTTCAACAGCCATGGCTACATTGCAGAGATTAGGCTTTCATGCTGTAGATATTGAGAAAATATGCCAGAATCTTCCAGTATAATTAAAACCAAATCTCCAGCCTCTGTTGGTCTCTACCAGACTGCCACAGGAAAGCTTAACCCTTCCTGTCATAAAGAGTCACTGTCAATTTTGTAGTCAGAAAACAGAGAAAAGTATGAAAACACTACAATCCATTCCTCCCTTTAATATTTTGTGAACTAAACACAGGCCTGTGTCTAAAATAATCAGGGCAGAAATAGTCAATGAGTCCAATTAGAATGGCTCTATAGATTTAATATACAGTTTAACTATATTCTACATGTGTTTCTATTTTATTTTCTTTAGTTTTATTAAGTTTTTCAAATAAATCAGTGAAAAAAATCCTTGAGTATTTGTTTTTCTGAAGAGAGAAAACAGATAAATTTGGGTAAAACTGATACAAATGTACTGAATTTCTGTGGGGAAAAATACAGAAATTATGACATGAATAAAAAAGAAGGCATACTTACTACTGCTGCATGTCAAATTTATTTGACCCACTAGTAAACACGCTATTTCAGTATATCTAGAATATCTATGTAATAGAAAATACTGAAGCTACTTTTTACCTTAAACATTTTGAAATGGAAATACTACCAGTATACAGTAACCTGGGCTAACCCAGCTGTCTTTATTTCTGTTCGCAATTCTAAGCTGCTGGGAGTTACTGGATCTACTCCCATGATCTAGATGATTATCCATGATGGATTACCCATTATCCATGATGGATAATCTTTGTAAAGTGCACAGGACACCTTGATGAACCCTCAATTTGTCTCCTATATATATCACCAGGCCAGCCATTTCAAACAGTTTCCCTTGTTAAGCCCACAGGCTCACTCTTTTAAGATATTACTTTGTAAACTAAGTCATTAATGAAATGATAAACTTCTTTCCTCAAATTTCCCCTTTCCCTTTGGCCTTGGAGGATGAAATGTCCCTCTTTTCAAGGCAAAGTTTCTACCTGTGCCTTTGAACCAAATTAGTATAATCCCATCAGGGGACTGAACAATACTTACCTACAAATTTATGCTTAGGTCTTAAATCTTATATACTGATTTAGTCACATCTCTCTCATCTACAGGTACCCTCCATTCTCTTTAAGCCATTCTGACCAGGTATCTATAACTCCCACTCATTACAACTGACCTGTACAATGATAAACCCAAGAGTTGTTTCTCAGCATGCATCATACTTGACGTGTCAGTAGTATTTCACCATCACCCTGTCTTCGTCTGTTCAGGATGCTGTAACAAAATACTATAGACCAGGTGGCTTATAAACAACACGAATTTATTCCTCATGGTTCTGGGAGATGGAAAGTTCAAGATCAAGTCACCAACATGGTTGGATTTTTTGAGTATATACTTCTTGGTTCACAGATGGTCCTTGTTGCTGTATCATCAAATGATAGAGAGAAGGAAGAAGGGAGAAAACTCTCTGGGTTCTCTTTCATAAGGACACTAATCTCATTCATGTGGGCTCCACTCATGATCTAATCATTTGCCAATGGTCCCACTTCCAAATACTATCACAGTAGGAACTTGATTTTAACATATGAATTTCATGGGAACACACAGCACTTAGTTTACAGCACACTCCTTCTTCCTCAATCATTTTCTCACTTAGATTTCAGACTACATTCTTCTCGTTTTATTCCTTCCTTACTGAACACTCTTTCTCTGGGTTCAGCACCACTTCTTGATCTTTGTGTGGTGATGACCCTGAATTTGGTCCTAGGAACTCTTCATTACCTCTCGTCCACTCCTCATGGGACCTCATCCAATCATTAGCTTTTAAGAGCAACTTACTTATTGATTACCTAAGACATATATATATATTTCTAAACTCTCCTCAAGCTTTAGATATATTACATCCAACTCCTATTTAACATCTCTACTTAAGTGTATCATAGGTATTTGAAACAATATGTCTAAAATTGAATTATTGATTTCCTACCTAGTCCTACTAGGACTAAAACCTAGTTCTCCACAAAAGTTACTTATCATTGATTCTTTCCCTTTTGCCCAGTAGCATTTCCATCTTCTCCCACATCATGTCCTATTCATGTACTGTCTTTTGGCACCAAACTTGAAACTGTGTCCAGTCAGAACCCAAATTCACCTATCATTTCTAACATTATTACTCAGGTCTAAGCCACTATTAATTCCTGCCTGGACTACAAAAGCCTGGTCCCATTGTTTTTTGTGTGTGTGGCTTTTTTTTTAATGTTTATTCATTTTTGAGAGACAGAGGGAGAGAGAGATAATGTGAGCAGGAGAAGGGCAGAGAAAGAGAGGGAGACACAGAATCCAAAGGAGGCTCCAGGCTCTGAGCTGCCAGGACAGAGCCCAAACTTACAAGGGGCTCAAACTCACAAGCTGTGAGATCATGACCTGAGCCAAAGTTGGATGCTTAACCAACTGAGCCACGCAGACACCCCACACTGTTTTTTATCTTACCCCCTAGGGTCCATTCTTCACAAAGGAGTCCAAGGTCCATTTATAATAATATATATGTACAGTTTTCTCTATAGCCAAGACCCTACATGATCTGATGCCCAGCCTACCTCTCCAAGCTCATCTCCTACCATTTTCCCATTTGATCACTGAATTCCAGACACAGACTTTCTTCCTTCTCTAATCTTGTTTCTAGCTTGTCTCTTTCCTATCACATTTACTTTGTTGAAATAGCCCTCTTGAAGATCATCAATGACCCAAGAGGCCAAATTCAATAAACCAATTGCCAGATCTCAAACTATTGACTTTTCCATTGTGTTCTAAACCATTAATGAATCTGTTTATTACTGAAATTCTATCCTCCCATGGGTTTCTTGATATTGAATTCTCTTGGTTTATCCATTAATTCTCCAAATATTTCATTTACATCCTCTTGGTGGAACCCCGTTCCTCTGTCCAAACTTCAAATGTAGACTTTCAGTCAAATAAACAAAAAACTATATGTAGAAAAATAGCTTGAAATAAATCACCAAAATGTTTTCTCAGGGTGGTGAGAGAGTGTGTTGTCTGTTTTCATTTTACTACTGTACATGTTCTATTTTTCCTTAATGAGAATAAGTACCTTTTGTTTGTCAAATAATGCATGCATGTACTTAACGTTAGATAGTGTAGAAATATTTATAATTAAAAGTGGTGTTCATCTTCTCTCCAACCACCACCCGCACTCGATTCTACTTTCCAGAAAACAACTCATAATCATTTCTCCTTCCTTCCTTCCTTCCTTCCTTCCTTCCTTCCTTCCTTCCTTCCTTTCTATCTTTTATTTTTTAAAGGGGGGGTAGAGCAGAGAGAGAGAGAGAGAGACCAAGGGAGTGGAGCAGGGAGAGAGAATTTTAAGCAAGCTCCACACTTAGCATGGAGCTGGGGCTCAATCCCACAACCCTGGGATCATGATCTGAGCCAAAATCAAGAACCAGATGCTCAACCAACTGAGCCACTCCAGTGCGCCTAACTTTTAATCATTTCTGTCTTGAGTCTTACATGCCTTTGTGTCTCTAAACATTTATTTGTAGGAGTAGGATAGAGGCTGTTCTAATGTGGAACTCAAAAATACAGTGATATAAACTCTGGCCTCCTGGTGGAGGGTGTGGCTCTTTTCCACAGGCTCCATTGTCTTTCTGCTTTAGCTGCACTCTAGCTAAGGAAAGGTGAAGAGACAGAAGGCAGGGAATGCTTTCTTTATTTTAAGGACATGATCTAAAGATTGCATAATACTGTACCTCAGCCTACTGTTGGCCATACCCAGCTGCAAGGAAAATGTCTTTTTTAGCTGGGCGGCCATGTACTCAGATTTATTTTTGTTGTATAGAAAGGGAAGATGAACATTAAAGGATCAGTTAGAAGCCACGTGTATACACCTCTTTTTGAATAATCAGCTTTGTGTGTTATCTGTTGACATCTGCAATGTTACATGAAGATATAGTTCATCCATAATCCCCTTCCCTTCTTCCCTCCTTTCTCAGTAGATTTACATCACTAATATTGGTCCCATTATTGGTTATCTTTATCCCCTCTTTGTAAATGGCCATGTTGCCACCTGCTTCCTCCCCTCAATTTTTCAACGTTGCAACAAAATTTCACTTTTATTTTGTCAAGGTTGATAACATTTACATTCTTTTATGGACCCATAAAAGTCTTTGGTGTTTGCCTATAGGTTGATTCTGTAAGTTGAAAAACCAGATACAATACTTGATGGCATAAACATTGATCACTGTTGTCCCCAGTGGTGTGCTTTGACACCATTCTCTTCTCCAAAGAGAAGAGTTCGTGAACATTTTCAAAAGAGGATCTTCCTGGGATCAAGTTCAAATTGATTCTCCTTTCTTATATCTTCACCATTTATTCAAAATCATGTTATATTTTAGTTTTCTCTACTTTCAAACTGTGAATTTATTACAAATGTGACCCACTAAGTAGAACCCTTAAGCCTCAACCTTTCAATTCAAATAATATAATTCCTATGGTCAGTAGAGATTAATCATTCATCTATTAATTCAAATACAAAAATGATTTAGCATATTATCTACTCTTCTGATTATGCATTCTTCCAGACTACCAGCAATTTTGATTTACTGACAGAGAGCGTATCTTTTGTTTTCATGACATTTATTAGTAATATGCCATTAATCAGCCTTCTATTTTTTCTAAATCTGAAAATTCATTCCAAAAGAGTTTCAGTGAAACTCTTAATTACTGAAAGTCATAGTTGTGCTACTAAATAATGTTCTGGATGATAAATACTATACTTATGGGGATTCATTATTAAATCCAGCTAGGAATCATAGGTAGGAATCACCTTTCCTAAGGCAAATAATAATAATAATTGCACATAATAATGTCTAATTTCTATGATGGGTATTGAAAATGAGAGTGCATTAATGCTCATTCTGTACATCATAGTGAAATAATTCTAAGAACTTTTCCAAATGAAGTAACTGTTGGTCAAATTGATAAACATGAAATATCTACTACTAGAAATCTGTGTGTCCTTCCTGATTGATCTTTTAGGACCTTGTGTCTCTTCCAACACTATCCATGGGGGGTAGGTAATGCCAGAATGGGACAAGGCACCCCTGAAAAAACCAATTTTCAAGGAAAATGACAGACCTAGAGATAGTTATTACAACTAATAAAAAGCTCACGTAAATCAATAAGAGAACAACCAAAATAAATTTAGAATGTGGTATAGGGCCCCTGGGTGGCTTAGTCAGTTAAGTGTGCAACTTTGGCTCAGGTCATGATCTCACAACTCCTGAGTTTGAGTCCTGCACTGGGCTCTGTGCTGACAGCTCAGAGCCTTCAGCCTGTTTTGGATTTTGTGTCTCCTTCTCTCTGTGCCGCACCCCTACTTGCATTCTGTCTCTATCTCTCTCTCTCTCTCTCAAAAATAAACATTAAAATAATTAAAGTAAAATAAAATGTGGTATAAAAACACATGTTAGAAAAAAATACCTGCAGTCATTGAGTATACGAAAAAATGTCTAACTTCTCTCGTAATATCAAACATTATTGATTTAAAAACTAGGAAATAGGATTTTCCATGGAGCAGAAATTTTAAAAACTAACAAAAAACTGATGCTACCCAGTTTTTGAGAAGATATAGAGAGAGGGGCACTTTCGTTCAGGTTGTTACAACCTCATCAACACTAAAAGTGACCGATTGTTTGATCCAGTAATTCCATTTCTGGCAATTTGGCCTGTGGATTTACTGTCACAATTTTTTCCAACATGTGCAAGGATACTTATTACAGAAATTATTAGTGGTAGCAAAAAAGAAAACAAAAGAAAACAAAAATCAAAGCTATCATCAATAGGAATCTGACGAAAGTGTCAAACGGCACAGATGGCTTGACTTAAAAGAATTTTTCTATCTCTTTGGTGGTGCTAAAGTCATATGGATTCAGTAGAATCTGTATTTCGAATTCTGAATTTTGATCTTTTCCTGGGCTAGTGATATGTGTATGATACACACTCACGAGGCTGGACAGCGGGAGAGAGTCACAACTCCCTGTCAGCCTCCTGATCACGTGGATGAACCACCAACACTCTTATACCCATTCTGTACTGATACAACCCTTTGTTTTTCACTTTCAGTAGAGTATTCAATAATTACATGAGATTTTTTGACACTTTCTTATAAAATAGATTTTGTATTAGATGATTTTGCCCAACCGCAGGCTAATATAATGGTGTGAGCACATTTAAGGAAGGCTAGGCTAAGCTATGACAGTTGGCAGGTTAGGAGTATTAAATGCATTTTTTAACTTAGAATATTTTCAATTTATGATGGATTTATTGGGCTGTAACCCCACTGCAACTCAAGGAAGGTCTATATATACATATGATATAAAATACAGGAATTTTAAAAAATAATAGTTATTCCTTAACTCATGAAAATACTTAAAATGGAGACTCCCTTGAATATATAATTAATTTAGGGAAATCTGATATTTTTACAAAATAGAATCCTTACTCAGAGCAAGGTGTTATTTTCTATCCGCTTGAAACTTCTTTTATGTACTTCTTCTCGACTGTTGGGCATATTTTTAAGAATATTTATTTATTTTTGAGACAAAGAGAGACCGTGAGTGGGGGAGGGGCACAGAAAGAGGGAGACCTAGAATCTGAAACAAGTTCCAGGCTCCAAGCTATCAGCACAGATCCTGATGCAGGGCTTGAACTCACAAAATATGAGATAGTGACCTGAGCCGAAGTTGGATGCCTAACTGACTGAGTCACGCAGGGGCTCCCAAATGATTTTTTTTTTTTTTTTTTTTGGTATATAGTAGAGGTCAACAGTCTACCACCATGAACTAAATCTGGTCTACTGCCTCCTTTTTGAATAAAATTTTACTGGAACACAGCCATGCTCTTGTGTTTTCACCTTGTCCATAGCTTCCTGTATGCTGCAACAGCAGTGTTGAGTGATTGGGATGGACTGTATGACCACATGCCTAAAATACTTACTCTGTCCCTTTGCAGAGAAAGTAAGCCAGGAAAGCTATTAAATTTTATGTATTACTTTATATGCAACTTCCCTACTGAATTTTCTTACTGTCTTAGTCATTTTTATTTTTCTTGGGTTTTCTAGATTTAAAACATCGTATCACGTGTAAAAGTTATGATAATACTGCTTCTTCTTTCCTTTATTGAAAATGTTGACTCTTTCCGTGTTCTAACTGCATTGATGGAATTTCCCAAGAACTATCACATAATTCTGCCTTCAGGAATTGTTTAACAGAGGTTGTTCTTAATATTGTATTGTAAATTGTGATGCTGGATTTTAACTTGAAATATGTATTTTTATCATGCTATGAAAACATCAATCCATTCTAATTTTACTGGAGTTTTATATTAATCAGACTTGACCTCTAACCTTTACCAAAGAAACATTCAATATTTATTATCATTTTTTAAACAATATGAACCCAATCCTATAGGGCACTGATAAATTTCCCAGCACGGTATACCCTGAGATGCATCATCCATATCTCCCTTATAGGAAGGATTGGCTGCCCAGTGGTAGGAAGTGTGAGGACAACACAGCTGCCCCTGTCAGGGTCCTCCGGGCTCTGCCTCAGCTGCAAAGACTTTCCTCTCCCACAGTCACACCCTTTAAGGGCCATCACACAGGTCTGGTGACTGAACAGTGACAAGGCAGAATCTCCTTGCTGGACTGACTGGGATTTAGTAAGGCCTGCTTTGCAGTTCTCCTCTGCCTCAATCCTTTCTCCTTCTTCCTTTCAGAGATGTCGATCTCTAATAAATATCTTATACCCCCAAACTCCATCTCAGCATACACTGCCAGGGAATCTAACGTGCTATGCCTAGGGAGTTACTGAAGGGCTGAATCTGAAGTCCTTACTGTGGGAAACATCTAAAACTATATTCAATTCTGGAGATAAGAAGTTTTCTAATATCCTAAGAAGTTATCATCTGTCACGGTAATTCTTACACTTTTTGGTAGTTCTACTATTAGTGGTTTATAACTTTTATTTTAAAATGTTACCAGGGAGCCTGGGTGGCTCAGTAGGTTAAGCGTCCGACTTCAGCTCAGGTCACGATCTCACCATTCATGGGTTTGAGTCCCGCTTCGGGCTCTGTGCTGACATAAAGCTCAGAGTCTGGAGCTTGTTTCAGATTCTGTGTCTCCCTCTCTCTGACCCTCCCCTGTTCACGCTGTCTCTCTCTCTCTCTCTCTCTCATTTCTCTCTCTCTCTGTCTCTCTCAGAAATAAATTAGAAACATTAAAAATTTTTTTTTAAAAACTTAAAAAAAACTGTTACCAATATTATTGGAGCTAAAGATCACTTTTTGGCTTCAATGCATCCTTATTAAATACAGTGAAATGTGGTTAAAATTTTATGAACAGAGACATTAGTTACAGGATTATTTATTGACATAACTAAATATCTAACAAGAAGGAATTTGTAGAGTAAGTTGGGATATGTCCATGTGATGAAATATCTTGTAAGCATTAAAATTACTTTTACAAAGACTTTTAATGATAAGAGAAAAGGATGAATAACTATGGAGTTTAAAAAATAATATGTAGTGATTTTGCGCTTAAAAGGAGAATATGAAATGTGCTCCATTTGTAGAGAGCGATGAGTATGGAAACACCAAAGCATGTTCCTTGGGGGAAAGATATGATCAGAATGTAAAATTGTACACCACAGAATGATTTCAACTTTGTAAAAACCTTTTCACGGAAGAAGGGCTGAAAGAAAATAATTCAATATGTCTACAGTGGTTATCACTTAGTGAAGAAATTGCAGATGACTTAAAATTTCTTTATCATGCATTCATTTTTATAATCAGAAAAAATACTCTGAAAGTATTTCCATTAGTTTTCTAGAAACACCCAATTTAGCCATATTATAATTTGAATCTTTTGAAGTTTATATTAATGGAATTCAAAAGGACTTAGGAAAGGACGCTTAATAAGGCAATAGCCAAGTTGTTAAGTGTAAGTTGGCACTTGGTAAGAGGGTTAGAATTTGTTATTTGCAAACTGTATAGTTAGAAGCATTTAATATCTATAGTATACCCAAAGTTATTTTTATTTTTATTTAAAAAAAATGTTTTTTAATGTTTTATTTATTTCTGAGAGAGAGGGAGGGAGAAAGAGAGAGACACAACATGACCAGGGGAGGGTCAGAGAGAGAGGGAGATACAGAATCTGAAACAGGCTCCAGGCTCTGAGCTGGCAGTCAGCACAGAGCCTGACGCGGGGCTCGAACCCACAAATCATGAGATCATGACCTGAGCCAAAGTCGGATGCTTACCAACTGAACCACTCAGGCGCCCCCAAAGTTATTTTTAAAAACAGCCTTATTGCCAATGATACTTCATGTGTATCTTAATTCCTAATTTTCTTAAATAAAAGTCTGTTTTATTCCAACTGTCCACTATAAAATAAAATACATGCACTGCTAGATTAGAACTAGGAAGCTAAATAGGTTTGCATTAACCAAGTTCTAAACCTGAAGTTTTGTTTGCTAAGAAGTATAATAGGGGCATCTAAGTGGCTCAGTCATGATCCCGGGATTGTGGGATTGAGCCCCACATCAGGTTCCACACAGAGCATGGAGCCTGCTTGGGATTCTCTCTCTCTCTCTCTCTCTCTCTCTCTCTGTCTCTCACTTGCTTGCTCTCTTCATTTCTCTCTCTCTCCATTGGCACCTCTCCTCCACTCATGCATGCTCTAAAAAAAAAAAGAAGTATAATTAACTGAATGTAATTCTAACCTCTATGAGGTAATTTCCAAAGGTAATTAATTAGTTCATGGACTATTTTATTTATTTATTTATTTATTCATGGAATATTATCTGTGAAAGGCATTTCTCTCCCTAGCACTCCTTGGTTTTCTCCTTCTCTAGAATGATCAAAATAGGCCACTCTCACCTCTTCAGAAGTGCTTATGATTCATGGTTATATAAGAAAATGTAATTAGTGGGAGAATATATAATAGAAAAAAGTATATATATATGTATATGGCCACTGAAAATTCTAGTGAGAAAACTCAGTGTTCATTGAATGTTCATACTCTCTCAGGTGGCAGCTGTGAGAAGACACTCAAGGCCCCTCTGGCTTGCCCCCTCTGAGGTATTGGCCCCTTTGTGATGCTTCCAGACTTGGTGTAACATTGCCAGAAACTCAAACAAGGGAACTGATTTCAAACCATGTGTTCCGTCACCTAGGCTGGCTTGGTGTCTGTATCACCGAGGTTTTTTCTCCACCACATAAGGCACACGTAGTCAAGAGCCACTAAAAGTAATAAAAGAAAAAGAAAGGAAGAAAACCGCTCCAGTCCTGTTGAGACTGCCAAGTTTCCTCAATGCCTTTTGTTACATTGTCATTTCTCCTGAGATGCCAAAAGAAAAATCTTTTGTCGGTTAAAGTCGGGGCAAGTGTCAAATCCTGGCTAGGTTTCCCCCTAGTGACAAAGTCAATTCATTTCTTCTAAGATACATTAGTTTTGTTTTTGTATTTATTTCAAAAAATGCAGGAGGTACAATTTTTCAGAATATGAAACCCAGATAAAATTCTTCTCTCATATCTATCTATCTATCTATCTATCTATTTACAATTAAAATCCAAGTTAGTTAACATACAGTGTAATAATAATCTCAGGAATAGAATTTAGAGATTCATCACTTATACATAACACCCAGTGCTCATCCTAAGTGCCATCCTTAGTGCCCCTCACCCCTATAGTCTCCCCACCACCACCACTGCACTCAACACCTCCCCCCCAGAAACCCTCAGTTTGTTCTCTGTATTCAAAAGTCTCTTATGGTTTGACTCCCTCTCTGTTTTATATTATTTTTGCTTCCTTTCCCTTTTTTCTTTATCAGTTTTGTATCTTAAATCCCACATATAAGTGTAATCATATGATATTTGTCTTTCTCTGGACTTATTTGGCTTAGTATAACACTCTAGTTCTATCCACACTGTTGCAAATGACAAGATTTCGTTCCTTTTGATCACCAAGTAATATTCCTCTGTGTGTGTGTGTGTGTGTGTGCGCGCGCACACACACGTGCGCATGTATCTTCTTTATCCATTCATCAGTTGATGGACATTTGGGCTCTTTCCATAATTTAGCTATTGTCAATAGTGCTGCTATACAATTGGGGTGCATGTTACCTTTTGAATCAGTAATTCTATATCCTTTGGATATATATCTAGCAGTGAAATTTCTGGCTCTTAGGATAGTTCTATTTTTAATTTTTATGGAACCTCAATACTGTTTTCCAGAGTGACTGCACACGTTTGCATAATAAAAATGCTATGGAACGCATATGAACAGGATTAATGCATTAATGGGAATCTTGATTACACAGCAAATAAATATTGCAATTTTTGTGATATGCACATTCAGGCATAATTCATAATAAACTCCAAACAACCCAAAGGAGCTCTGAATTATTATCGGTTAGCTAGTTATTGTGGATGAAGTTATAAATTCAATAATAGCAGAAGTCCAAGATTAGTTTTCCCAACACCATTGCTAGGTAGATGTTAGTACCCATTATTTATTTTACTATGTAGTATTTATCTATGACTGTTAAAGAAATTGAGGTTCAAATAAGTTGATGTATTCAAGATATTGTAGCTACTAAAATGTGAACCTGGGGTTTGAATTTTTCCTATCTGCTTGCCCAGACTTTGAGCTCTGCCCTGCACTGTGCTAACATCCCATGCCTCCCTATCATCTGCCCTCCCATTGTAACTGTAATGAGTCCAACTTGAAAATTTAGTCCAACTTCATGCTTTTGCACATTGCTCTGTTCTAACAATTCCTGTTTATCCTGAAAGCTCATCTCAGTCTTTGCTTCTTTGAGGCAGCTTCCTTTAGTCCCTAGGTTCCCATTTATACAGTGTCATGTACTGTGCAGTACCTAGCACAATTCTAATCAATAAAAAATGTTGTCTGCCTCCATCCCCACCTCCTACACCCTTCGATTTGAGTCCCATAAAGGGATGGACCATGCATACAGTCTTTGTAGATGTTTGCTGAATGAATGAATGAATGAGTAAATAAATGAATAAGCAAACCTCACTCAAACTATGCATCTAACATTTTTTCTGGCACCTCTGTGTAGTTAAATTTCTGATTACTGTGTTTCTGATACTGCTCTGAGTATTTCACTCTGATTTCAATTTCTGGCTACATCCTTGCTCTAGAGTTCACAGTTTTTAGACTGGGTTGAATCTCAAGTATCATACGTGTAGCTTTTTCATCTTAACTGGAAGAAAATAAACCCTTTCCCATGTTATGGTCAGTGCCATTAAACTAATGGGGGGGGAAAGAAATAGAGGGGCCTCATCTCTGAGGATTCCCTCTAGATACAAGTCTCCCCAAAGAAAGTATAAAAAGATATATTTGTTTTATAACCTACCACCTTTTGAGAAATCCATCAGTTCTACAGATCAAGAGAAATGTAGTGATAGGGGAGATATTTCACTTAAAATCTTTAAAGTGTAGCTCTCTTAATAGGTTAATATCTAATAGGTTCCTTGATCTTAGTGACAGACACAAGACCAGGTGTCTAAATTTTCTATTTAGAGTCAATATGCTACCAACTTCACTGTGTGGAGAAAGTCCCATCTTTTCACCAATTTTATTTTAAAACCATTTTATAAATATGTAAAAGTCATAAAAACAATACTATTTATTAAACATAATGCAGAATGGTTACTTTCGATCCTGTTAGCACATGCATTATTTTAAAGCAAAAGACTTCCAATATTTGTAATTGACCGAAAATACCTTGCAAATCTATGCTTACCTTATGCATTTTACTACTTTGTAACCATAGGCTGTGATTTGCAACAATGCTTGGAATAAGCTGTTTTCTTAGTTCAGTGACCCAGTAAGAGTATATATGTACAAAGCATATATATGAGAGTATTTGTGATGCTGATTAATTACAGAACAGGGCATCTTAGAAGCATGTAAATGAAAAACTGAATAACATACTCCATTATTAACATTCATCTGTGAAGTGAGATGTACAGAGAAAATGCAACAATGGTGTGCAGTGAAGTTGGGTCAGACAAGTGATAAATCAGTTGTGGAGAAATAGGGAAGGAATTATCATAAGCATTAAGCTATCATTCTAACACAACGAATGCAGAATGATAATAATAATATGGTAGTATTTGTAATTATAATTATGTTCCTTATAAATTATAGATCAGTTCAGAAAATAGCACTTTTATATTTTTAAGTAAACGTGAACAATATATCCACAACAATAATGAAAGGGTGCCTAGTAAGCCGCCATGATATATTAAATCTTAAAATACAGTTCTCTATTTATGTTAACTCAATGTAGGAATTTTTAATTACTCCTATCTTTTTCATAAGACAAAGAGTTACTGTATTCAATGTCCTCAATCTAATATTTCATTTCCCCTTCACCTCTGAATGCCAGCTAGGAAGCCCTTCCAATGACACCACACACAGGTTAAAGCAACCAAGACATGGGGAAGCACCATCAGTTTCTTGTGAATGGAACAGGTGATGTGATGATTTTGCCTATAAACCTACTATTTTCAAGTTATCTTCTATCTCCCCTACCAAATTCTAAGCTCCTTAAAAACTGGATCTTAAGTGAGATTTTGCCATTTTGCAGCAACATGGATGGATCTAAAGGGTGTTATGCTAAATTAAATAAGTCAGAGAAAGACAAATATCGTATGACTTCACTTATAAGTGGAGTTTAGGAAACAAAGCAAAGAACAAAACAAAAAAGTGACAAACCAAAAAGAAGGCTCCTCATTATAGAGAACAAACTGATGGTTACCAGAGGGGAGGTGGGTGAGGGGAAGGGTAAAATAGGTGAAGGGGATCAAGAGTACACTTATCATGATGAGCACTGAGTAACATATAGAACTGTTGTATCAGTATATTGTATATACCTGAAACAAATATAATAGTGTATGTTAACTATACTGGAATTAAAATTTTTAACAATTTTTAATTTAAAAAATAAAAAAGAAATTTAAAAAAAGAAATGAAAGAAAAAAAAAAACAAATAAAACCAGAAGCAGACCATAAATACAAAGAACAAACTGGTGGTTGCCAGAAGAGAGAGTGATAGAATGGTGAGTAAAACGGGTGAAAGGGAGTGAGAGGGACAGGGTTCCAGTCATGGAATGAATAAGTCACAAGGATAAAAAATACAGCATAGAGCATATAATCAATGGTACTATAGCAGTATTGTATGGTGACAAGATGGTAGCTACACTTGTGGAGAACATAGCAAAATGTATAGAATTTTCAAATCACTATGTTGTGCACCTGAAACTAATGTAACAAGGCATGTCAACTATATTTCAATTAAAAAAACATTGGATCTTATTTGTATTTCCAATAATACTGTTGACAATGCTATGTACATGGTAGATACCTGGTCATTTTTTTTTTAAATGACCACTTTTAGAGGCAGGCCTGTTCTGTAATATAGAACAAAAGAGAGTTGGAAGAATCAGAGTGGAAAAAGGAAAATCCAGTAGCCTGGATGTATACCAGAGTACCTCTGAAGTTTCAAAAATGTACAGATTCCTGGACACAACATCAGACCTACTGATCCCGCATCTCTGGAGTAAGACCTAGGAATCCTTATCTTTAATGGGGACCCAAGGTGATTTCAATGTTTAGCTGAGAACAAGAACCATTGGTTAGGTACCTAACCTTTCTTTTCCTAATTGGTGTGCTATAAATTAGTGAAATAAATAACACCTTCTAGCTTTACATTTCTCAAAGTGTATACAGATTACTCATATGTTTATTAACATGTATACATATGTTTTATATATCATCTAATTTGAGCAATGTATATTCAACAAATCATTACATTGGTGGAAAGGTGACCTGGGCAGCTCCATGCAGAGTCAATTAGTTTGCTCTGAAGTGGGTCCCTCCCCCAACACGGGTCCTTTTGTGTACCATTTTGTGAGCTCACACAAGTGAAAGATATCTAATAGTGACATGTAGATGGGCCAAAGTTTGAACCTTGGTCTCTGTGACACTTTGAAGCAAAGAGCAGACTTTTCCTCTACTCAACCCCCCTCTAATTTATTCACAAAAGGAGAAGAGAAAGAGCATGCCTCAACACAAACAAAAAAACTTCAAAGTTTTTCAGGCTCTGGTGATTAAAATAAAACTGACCAGGTTATAGATTTTATATTCCCAAAGTAGTATTGCATGGGCACAACTTCTAGTGCATAATCCTGCCAAGAATTATCTTTTTCAGTCATACAAAAACATGCCACAATGAAGAGAGGATTGACAAAGAGATCAGAGTAGAGGTGAATGACAAAGAGATCAGAGTAGAGGTAAATTTCACTTCTGCTTCCATGTCAACCAAAACTTATGATTAAAAACATGCAAAACAAAATTTAAAAACTAAAAATTTTGTTAAACTAAATGTATTTTCTGCCAACCCAGTGCCATAGACATAAAATTTGAACAGTATTTAACACTAACATTTTGTTGTCAATTATCTACCTCAAGTAAGAAATTTTAACTTTAAAAACTACATTACAAGTAGGAGGTTTGGGGGAACTTATTACACACAAAAACCATTCAAATGGTTACAAGTAATCCCATATCCTACTTAAGTTAACCTATCTAAAAAGATTCTGCATTTCATTTGTTAAAAATAACTCTTTGGGCTTACAAAAAATGATAATTTGAAGAATAAGAAGAGTGGAATGGTGGGTGGGCAGCATTTATTACAGACTTTAGTAAATATAAAGAAATGAAAAGGCATACCCATACCAATAGTGGTAAGTGTTCAAAAGTGATATCTGATTTGAAAAATGTTACTAATAATGCTGCAGAAAGAGACAATGTAAAAATTAGAGAAACTATATACTGTCATAGAACTCATACAGGATTCCATTTTTGGCAAGATAATCATGGTGTTCAGAGCATCATCTAAGAGACTTTATGAACTTAGTAATGGGATTTTTTTTCATTTGGCAAAAACCATAGCAATGACTGATAAGCATATAACATAATAATATATATCATATATCACATATATGCCATTTCGAGAATGAAATACAAAACCAAATTGTTAAGATTATAGCAGATGCAATGAATATAAGTATTTTGGATGATACAAAGCAATGTTAAATATTTCTCAATTATTATAGATCAAATTTTCATGTAAGCCATGCAGCATTTTTTTAACAGTTATTATTGGGAGCACCTGGGTGGCTCAGTCAGTTGAACGTCAGACTCTTGATTTTGGCTCAGGTCATGATCCCAGAGTCCTGGAATTGAGTCCTGCATCGGGCTCTGCACTCAGTGTGGAGCCTGCTTAAGATTCTGTCTCTCCTCCCCCTCTTCCCTATTCATGCTCTCTCTTTCTCTCAAATAAAAATAAATAAATAAGTAAAAGTTATTCTTGGATTTTGCAGATTTCCAAAATGCAAATAGTTGATCCAATAAGACAAATGGTTCCAAAAGAATTATATACATGTTCATGGACTCTTTTTAAAAACTGCATCTAGGTAAAACTAATTTGAGAGGCTAAGCAAACAACAATATTACAAGTATGTATGGACTTCTAGCATCTAATGCTTGCAAAAATGTGGAAAAACTGGATCACTTACTGCTGAAAAACAATTTGGCCATTTCTAATAAAACTAAACTTGTAACTAGCATTAGCACTCAGCAGTTGCCCTCTGGGTCATTTATTCTAGGGAAATCAAAACTGATGTTCATACACAAACCTGTACACAAATGCTCATAGTAGCTTTATTCAATAATAGTGCCCAAATGGAAATAACCAAATGGCTTGACATTTGTTCTTCCATAGGTGAACAGTTAAACTGTGATACACTGACATCATGAATACTACCTAGCAATAAAAAGAATGAACTAATCAATGTACACAACTTGGATGAATCTTGAGGGAATTGTACTGATTGAAGAAAGCCAATACCAAAATGTTGTATACTGTATTATTCCATTTATGTAACACTCCAGAAATAAAAAAATTGTAGAAGTGGCAAACGTTATGGTTACAGGGGATTAGGAATTGGGGAGAGGGGAAGCAAGTAAGTTATAAAAAGGCATTGGGCACTGTTGGAAAGGAAGAACATAGAATAAAGTATAAATGTGAATGATTATAGGGTAATTTAAGGTGGGGAATATTTCTTAAATAAGGAGATAATCTTTTAAGCTGGAAGAAAAAAACCCAACAGGTATTTATGGAAAACATAATAGATTGCAAAAAAATAATCCTCAGAAAAAGATTTAGGCATTGTATATTACGTATAGTGTGCATTATGTAAATTTGATAATGAAAAATTTAGGTAAGTTCTTGATACCACCATGTCTTATATTATGCAAGATCGATACAACTATTTTTCAGGTACAATGAAACTTTGGATGTAAACACAACTTGAGATTTTTAGTGACTAAGCTATGAGACGGTCAAGTTGATGCTATCATGCCACCCAAAACTCAACTGAAGGGAGAATGCTTTACTCTTAGAAACTATCAATAATATTAATAAAAATTTTGTAGAAAACAAACCAAACTTCCAGTTTCAAATATTTTCTTCTTAAATGCTCAGTCTTAATCAGTTGTGATAGTTAAAGTAAAATTAATGTCATGAGCAAATTATGCAAGCATCAAAATCAATGCACGTAATTTTCTTGAAAGTATCAAGAGGATTAATACATTTTTGAAGAAAAATGAGGCAGTAATGTTTACAAATTTTCAAAACAAATTGCAGCCATCTGACAAGGATACCAATGTATATTAATATAGCATGAATAATGCTAGTGAAAAGAGCAAAAGAACTGATTTTGGCTTCAAATTTCCTGATCAAATGAGTCTATATTCCTAAATTAAATTTCAAAATCAACTTACTTTTTCTATATTGGATATAAGAATATTACAATTAAAAGAACATATATACTACTGAAAAAAAAATCATGGCTTGAACTACTACAACCATGTCATCTTTTTCCCTTGAAATCAATTAATGACCCCATGCAGACTGTGACATTAAAAGAAGAAACTTTCTTTTCTCAGACTAAACAGAAGTGGAAAATAGCTTTTTAAAGTGAAAATATAACAAAAATTATTTAATGACTAGAACATCTCAAGAAAAAACAAGATACTGGAATCAATAAACATCAAACAGAATTTTAGTTCTGGGGCTCCTGGGTGGCTAAGTCAGTTAAGTGTCCAACTTTAGCTCAGGTCATCATCTCGCAGTCTGTGGGTTTGAGCCCCACATTGGGCTCTACACTGACAGCTCAGAGCCTGGAGCCTGCTTCAGATTCTGTGTCTCCAACTCATGCTCTCTCTCTGTTTCTCAAAATAAGTAAACATTAAAAAGGAAAAGAATTTTTGTTCCAAAAGTGCAAAATGTGTAACTTTTAAATTTATTAAATCACAGTAACTTTGAGTTCCCATTTATTGTGATTAAATTATTCCAATTTTCTCTTATTTTATGTTCAATAATTTCATTTAACTTACTTGAACAGAATGTCATTACATTTGCTGTAATTGCTATTACTGAGAAATGATAGGCTGATTATGAAAAGCTTTTCTAAGAGAAAGGTACCTTGTTTAAATTTATACAAAGTCTCCTAAAAGCATTAGTGGAAGCTCCAGAGTTAGGAAGATGGCTGCAGCCAGATCCAAGTGCACACTGTCTTCTTTCATAACCCTAAAGACAGACACGACAGGTCCCCCCTACACTCTTGGTAAAAAGTCTTAGGAAAAGCTTTCTTTGCTCTAACTCAGTTCATGAGCTCATCTCTGAACACTTGGTCTATGGGGGGAGTTGTTTGTGTGCCGAGGGGGGGGGTCAAGATATCATGGTTGAGCACCCTAGTCAAACTACATAGAGATGGGGGAGGCAGGCAGTTCCTAAAAGGGAGGGTTGAAGGCACAAATACCAAAAGGAAGAAGGAAAATGATTCAGCAGATTAAACTACAACCACTATGATCCACTACTCTTGCTTCATATTTTGTATTTGAATTCTGCTCTTGGAAAAAATTGCTAACAGGCTGAGAACAGCCAGCAATGAACACTTTATCAACCCTTATGCAGGGAAATGACCGACTTATTACAGATGAACATGAGACGGGAGTCAGTAAAGAATGCAGAATGAGATGATAAATACAAAAAGAGTTTGCAAATTAAACTGGGAGAGGAATCGTTTCCTTAAATATATCAGGCTAAGTGCTTTACCTGTACATAAATGAAGAGAGTCTGAAAATTCAGCCAGTGAATTCATTTGTGTATATTATTTGAAATTTGTAGCATAACATTTAAAAATGTATTTAGTGAACATTTTACCATCTATTCTATATGATAGTTTCAGTCATTGTTAATGAAAACCTTTTGCTATATTGATAAAATCCTAAGAAACTTCTCACTTTTTTAAGGAGATACACTTGAACTTAGTAGATCTCACCAGCAATCACAGTTGGATTATGATGTGTGGACAGGGAATTGATGCCCCTACAGAGCAGTTCCTAAATGCTAATCTTTTCTGGGTATGTCATATTCCTCAGTGAAAAACATTTGATATTCTGTTGTTGTTTAGTCTCTGGCTTCTTATTCAATAGCTCTAGAGAAGTTGTAACCTTCAACATATACTTTTGAATCTAGATTTTCAATTGTGTAAAAGGTACAGAAATAGAGTAGGAAAAGGAAGCAAATTATGATTCAAGTTCCCAGATCCATTTTACCATCAACCTATGATATCTCATTCATTTCTCCTCCTTGCCTATGCCTTTGGGCTTTGTTCATATTTTAGAAAGAATACTAATATGATTTAGCAAATATGTATTAAGTGCTTCCTATGGGACCCACACAAAATGTGCAGCATACAAAATGTGCTTTCTCTGCTAGTCACTGGTGCTATAACTTCAGGTAAATCATTTTCCTTCTTTGGGTCTCAGGGTAACCATAAAATACAGATTTAGGGTAGACAATCTCTAGGATTCTCTGATCATACCACAGCATGTTATTGTAGGAGTCAAAAGGGGTGTGAAATTGTTTGAAAAGCATAAAGTCCTTCACAGCCCTGCTTCAGTGATGATACCAGGAGACTAGAGCAAAAGTAGAGGGCTTAAAAAGCATATTTTATTAAAAGCCCACTGATATCTAGACCTAATAGGCACTCTCTAGTTGGAAGTGAAACAAAGATGGAGTCACTTATAGTGGTCATACTGAAATTGTATGTTTCAGCTAATCTACATTAAGTTACGGATTGTACCTCCCCCACCCTCATCTTTAAAACTGCCTTTTTACCATTATTAGAATTTGGTTCTTTAAAGAGTGGGTCTTCCATGAATATGCTTTCTCTTTTCGTCTGTGAATCAATCTGAATTAGTTCAAACCAGGGGTTTATAATCAGGCCAATTTTTTTTCCTTTTCGAATTTAGCAGTTGGTTTGAAAACACTTTGAAAGGAAGAAAAAGGGTTATGGACACTGAAAAAAAGATAACATAAAATATAATTTTTACACTTGTATGCATCCACAGAACCATGAAAGGAAAATTATCATTCATTGAAAGCATCTTCTTGCTGACAGGTAATAATGATGGCTAATGAGAATGACATTTACACTGTTCAACAAAAAAAATATTTTTCTAAACATGGTGTATAATTAACACAACTTGCACACAAATCATACACACAAAAAGCATCAAATTATCAAGACTTATGGGTGAATAATGTCCTCCAAAGGATTCCATTCAATCTTTTTGTGTTTTATGAGTAATTTTAAGGCTTCTTTAGAGTTTCTTCTCTTCCCATTCTTCAAAGAGATAAACCAGTTCACACTGATAAAAACTATCAATACTTTCATCTTGGAACAAAGAAAAAAAGGAATGTAGGGAAAAGGAGAAAGGAAGAGGGAACAAAGAAAGGGTAACACTAGATTTTGAAGAAAAGCCAATAAAAAATTTATGTTACCTTCGATAGAGTATAAATAATGTCTCATTATGTTTGGATCTTTTTTGTTTTTCTTCATAAGTTGTATTTTCTGTCATTAGAAACAGTGATTCCCCCTTGGGGCGCCTGGGTGGCTCAGTCGGTTGAAAGTCTGACTTTGGCTCAGGTCAGGATCTCACAGTTTGTGAGTTCGAGACCCACATTGGGCTCTGTGCTGACAGCTCAGAGCCTGGAGCCTGCTTTGGATTTTGTGTCTCCCTCCCTCTCTGCCCCTCCCCCACTCACACTCTGTCTCTTTCTCTCAAAAACAAATAAACATTAAAAAAATAGCATTCCCTTTATTTCTATTAACAATTATTTATCTTTCAAACATGATATGTTTGGATACTTTTTACATTAGCAGCTGAGAGAAATAATACTAGAGTAATCACAGACTTTTATATATGATGAAGGATAAGCCTCTTACAAGTCTATGAGGAATTATAAACACCAAGTTTGACTGTATAGGTAAATATAGTAAAACTGTTAAGTTAGGGGATTTATTTTGAGAATATTGAACTTTATTATTACTTTAAAAAACTCTTTAAAACAGACGGATGCAGGGGAATAATAACATGCTGAGAAAATAAATACAAATCATGTTTAACATCATTGAACAGAGCCAGGGAAGCTTCTAGTCATAGCTGTGGTGGAGTTCTTTCTGCCTCATGAATTTCCCAGAAGTCTCCACTGCTTAGTTCTTACCTGAGTCAGGAGTCAACTTTTCCATCAGCACTGCCTTTCCTGCAGCTTATCAACCCCAGTTCATCAAAGTCGTCCTGCCTCTCATTTCCTCAGAACTCTACATTCTGGTAAACAAACAGCATTTCAACTTAGTGTACATTTGTTAGAATATACCTTACTAATGGGCGCTAACATTTCTTTTTCTCCAAATTTCTCCGCTTAGGTCTTTCTTGAACCTGACCAAATTTCAAAATAAACTTGCCCTAAAAATTTCCTATAAGTGCTATTCTGTTCAAGAACCTACACTCATTCAGATCAAAGGCTTCGTCAAATGATTTTTTTCTTTCCCAGTTCAGTGTCTCTTGGATAGTTATCTGTTCAATTCTGTTTAGTCAGGTCAGGCTTTTTCATTGTTCCTCATGTATGTTGTTCATGCCCATTCTTGTGTCTATATAATTCATCTGTCCTAAAATACCCTCCTGTCCAGCCACGTCAAGTTGCCAATCTTTGTTCAACATATAGTCAGCTAAACTATAAACATCTTCTTATAACTACATGTATTTGCTAAAATATAACTTAATTTCCATCTCCCTAATGAAGTCTCATATCCATAATGATCTAATTCTTATGTAATCTGTTTCACTAACTTGCCATGGTAACTGTTCTTTTTATTTTTTAACCATAACTTGGTATTATTAAAACATTTTTACATGAACTTGCAGCTGTTTGTGCCCTTAGCAGCCTAGAAATATTAAAACAATCGATCTTGCAGTGCCTGGGTGGTTCAGTCAGTTAAGTACCTGACTCTCAGTTTCGGCTCAGGTCATGATCTCCCAGTTTCACAAGTTCAAGCCTCATGTCAGGATCTGCGCTAACAGCATAGACCCTGCTTGGGATTCTCTCTCTCCCTCTCTCTCTGCCCCTCCCCACCTGCACTGTCTTTGTTTCTCTCCAAATAAATACATAAACTTAATAAAAAATAAAATAAAAATAAAACAATCTGATCTTGATTGAGAAGCCTACAAGGAGGCATTCAAAATTTTTGAACTATGACAGGAGCTGCAATTTTTGAAGACTCCATTTTCTCTGTATAGGATGGATAAGAATTGGGACACTGTGCCATTCCCAGTGTTTATAATCCTTTGGTAGTATCCTATAACTTTCAGTTAAATAACGGTCAAGCACTGACCTGCTTTTAGAATTTTTTCTGCTACAAATTTCTGCTGTCCTTTCCCTTTGCTCTATGCCTTTCACTTCTGTGACATAGAACTGTTTCTAAATTTATGAACTCATCATGCTCCCAAGATAAAGGATAAATGAGCAGCAGAGAAGGAGAAGCCGAGAACAGACCATTACTTCCGAATAAAACAAAATGCTTAGTCATAATCTATATATAAGTCATTTTCTGAAAGATGAGAAAGAATCGTTCATGAACCTGAAAGCTATCCATAAGTCATTGATGGAATGAGCCATATAAAGAAATGATATGCATTTAATAGTTTAACTAATGAAGAGGGACAGTGTTAGACAAAAAAAAGCATAAAGAAATGTCCAGCTAATAGGATCAACTAAACATTTGGAAAAATCTCCCACAGGCATTACCAACCGTATGTAGAGCATCATGATGTTTGCAGGTTTGTACTTCAGAGGAAATTTAAAATACTGTCGTATTACTACTCATCATTTTCCTTTATATAAAATCTTTGTACATCTCTAAACTTCTCACATTTTTATCCTGGAAAGCTCAAACTACCATAACTTCTGAGCTACCTGAGAGACACACTTGGACTCATTCTGGTGGCCGTGATCAGTGTACAGACAACACATTATAAAAAACAGGCTCCTTAGGAAATAGTCTAATATCTCCTATGTAAGTATGATCAGTGGCTAAAGGGAAAAAATGGCCTGTGACGTCTTCAACAATGCCCAATCCTCACCTCAATAAGACCAGAAAATTGAAGAACATCTAAAATGATCCTTTATTTCCTGGAAAAAGACCCCCAAAATGGCTAAGAGATAGCTGAGAGAGGCCCCTCTCTGCTTGCAGCCAGTCTGATCTTTTTTGAAGACAAATCTTCTATCTTTCTTTTGTGAAGAACATTTCCATGGTTTCCTACTGCTCTCAGGACAGGAAATAATTTGTAACATGAATCTAGCCATGAGATGTCCAAAGCAGTTACCACTAGTCATATGTGGGTATTATTTTTTAAATGATTAAAATTAAATAACATTTTAAATTGTGTTCTTCAGTTATATTAGCCACATTTTAAGTGATCGATAGCCACACATATTTGGGATCCTGGCAGGATTCTGTTTCTTGATATAATCACACAGATGTGTTCACTTCATACAAATTCATTGAGCTGAACTTTTATATTTCTACACTGCCATATTTATATGCCCTACTTAAATTATTACAAAAACTTAAAAATGCATTTGCTTCTTTATCTTATTTAAATTTTTGGCTTCTAAAATATTGGTAAGAGCTTCCATCTAGCTCAAGATGACAGACTGAATAAATGTACTTACCTCTGCCCTTTAAGGAAGTCTTACTGAAAAGACACAAAAAGTGTTTTTAAAGGAATGGAACCATAAGAGGGTGGGTAAACTGGAAGGAGGACTACAAAATGACCAGAAAATTTCTGATTGAGGGAGAAAACAAGTCAGGAAAATTGTGTCCCAAAACACCAGAAAGAAGAATTGCCTTTTCCAAAGAAGGGCTCAGAGTTGGCCACCACAAGAGAAAGAGTGAACTGTGAGGAAGATTAAATAGATAGTTGCCTTGGGCACTTAGAAAGTTTCCCTCCTTCTCAGTCTCTTCATATATAAAGTATATAAAGCAGAATTTTTGCCCTCAAGGATAAAACTCAAATTTGTTCCCCTATATGAAAAAGAAGTCAATATATTGTTGGAGCCTACAAGAGAAGCAGAGCAAAACCAAAAGCAACATTGAACCATCACATTGGTCACTAAGGAAATTGATAGAAAGAGAAGGCAGCTCCATCCAGTGGTGAAACATACTAAAACACTGCACCCTGAAGTAAAGTTCTCTTTACCATATTAATGACAAAGATTGCAACAGACTTCAGAATATGGAGAGTCTAGAAGTAGGCTTCCCATTTAAGAATGTGGCATGTCATGAAAACAGAACCATACAACTATACAACTTCAGAGGAAAAAAAACCAAATGCCTATAATAATCAACTAAATATTTATTCAAAAATATGAACAAAAACAAGGATTCCAGTCACATATGGAAAACTAATAACAAAGTGGAAAAAATGCCATCAGAGAAATCAGATAATTTAAGAAAAATAAATACACTTTAAAATACATACATAATTAGAATTTCTATTGGCAAATTGGTAGGCAGTACAAACAAAAAGGTAATATAACTAACAAAGATATAAAATAAAACAACAACAAAAGAAATTAATACAAATTTGAACTTGGAGGAAAATTCCTAAGAAACAAAAACAAAACAATCAATTAAAGCTGTGGATCTAGGGGATTATCACATAAAGAAGTAAATTCAAACAACAAAGCACTTGGGTTCTAATATCCATGCTGGAATAGAAGAAGAGATGTTTGGTGCATATGTATGTAGTAATTGAAACTCAGAGATTTATATAAAACTAATCTAAAGAGAGACTAGAAAAATACTGTTAAATAGTTTATGTATGTGACAAGGAAACATATGTTTGCCCAAAGTTTAGGATTAGCCAAAAAAAAAAAAAGTATCAGAGCCATATAGGAATTCAGAGTCAGAATTTAATCTATTTGATGAAAGTATCTCCACATCAAAAATAATGTAAAATTTGTCCCCATTCAGGTTTCACTACATCTGATATCTAGCAGAAGCAAATCTAAAACTCTTCTGTGTCAACCCTCCCACAAACAGAACCCAAGAACTATCACAGAAAAAACATAATCCATTGAAGATAAATTTAATTAAAAATTACATAACACATGCAAAAATGATTGAGTATGTGTAAGAGAAGATACAATAAACAAAATGTTTTGCATCTCAAGCACTTAAGATAATATGATTCTCATAAATAGATCATGAAATAATTACATTTAAAATAATTTAAATGACAAAAGGAAGTAGAAATTTTAAGAGCTATAGAAAGCACTATAAAAGGAAATAAACATATTTGAAGATGAACCAGATGTAGCAGGTAGAAATGGAAAATATAGTCACTGAAATATAAATTTAAGTGGATGGACTAAACAACACACTAGATACTGTTGAAGAGATAATTAGCAAACTGGAAGACTGACTTAAGGAAAATATCCAATTATAGCACAAAGATATATAGGGATTGAGAAGAGTAAAGAGAGGTTATAAGACATGGAAGGTAAAATATGAAGATCTAGTGCAAATCTAAGAGGAGTTTTAAGAAGAGAATTCAAAGAAAAAGGAGAGGCAGTGTTCAAAGAGATCATGACTAAGGATATTTCAAAATTGATTAAGACATGAATCCTAAAATCAGAGCAAGACTTAAAGAAAAATAAATAAAAGTACACTCTCATCTTGCCCAATTGTTGATAAACTCAGAACATTAAAGGCAAAGAAAATCTTAAAATCAACCAAAAAGAAAGGACAAATTACCTCTAAAAATAGATGAAAAGTAAGGAGAGGCCTCAATTTATATCTTCAAAATGCTAAATTATTTTTTAAAAGAAAGAAAAAACACATTTTTAGAACTTAAAAGACTAAATTTAACCAAATATTCTCAGTGAAAAGAATTCTCAACAATATAGCTTGAGAAGAAAGAAATTGGACTCAAAAAAATGAGTGTTTGTAAGAAGCAATAGGAAGCAATGAAATTAGTAAGCATGTGAGGATTTAAAAAATAAATGGAAATTCCCTTTGAACAAAAGATATAGTCACTGATCACCTTTAGGTCTTTATGTCAAATATACATGTTCTATGTATAATTAAGAGACCTGATATAGAATCTGTCACTTCACACCAATAACAGGAAAAAAAGAGGAATAAGATAACTCAAATCTAATAAAAGTCAGGAAAAGAAAAAAAAGCAGTGTAATATATTTTGAAATTATTACAATTAGTCAAATTTTTAAGTAAATTATAGTCATCTAAACCAGAAATCACAATAAATGTAAACTAATTAAGTATATCTATGCATATGTATGTGATCCATACAGATTAAAGGTCTCATAAAATTATGTTTAAAAAAAAGAAGGTGCTACAAAAAAATGGCAATCAGAGAATGGGAATTTTTAAAAGGTGATTGTTGAAATAAAAATTCAATGAATAATGTGATTAGAAAGAAAGCTCTCAAGTCAAGCTTTCAGCTTAGACTAAGACATAAAATCAAAGAAATTTCCCATAATGCAGAGTTATTTGTAAACCTACAATATTTCACAGAATACATATTTAACTCCTACTGTAAGGGACTGTTCTAAGGACTTGACATTACCTAACAATCTAATATGATATTATCACCCTCATTTTGTAGATGGGAAAACTGAAGCACAGAACAATTAAATTATTTTCCCAAAAGACAAAGAAAATACCAAAGTCCAGAAACACAGAGGATAGATCCCAAGGTTCAAATATATAGGAATAGTGTTCCGGAATCAAAAATCAGAGACAACAGAATATAGAAAATAAATACTAGACATCAACATTTTTAACTAAAAAAAAATTCTGAGTTAAAAAAAAATAGTTGCGTATTTTGATTAAAAGAGCCTACCACATACAAGCATATTAAATGAGTAAAATGTCTATGCCTACAAATGGTTTAGATTCTGAAAATAAAAACGGAAATCAAGAAAGTTTCCAGAGTAGAAAATCTGGTATCTTATAACAAAATGAATATCACATTTCTCTTTCGCTTCAGTGAGTGCTAGAACACTATGAAATAATTTCCTCTCACATTTTTGAAGAATATTAATAGAAACTTATCAGTTATAAAGGAAAACATAAAGAAAGATATAATGATATTTTGGGATATACAAAGCAAACAAAAAGAAAATTACCATCCATGCACTCATGTGAAAAAGTATGAGTAGATTCCTTTTATGTTCTAAGTTTAAAGTGGTTATTCAGAGTTTGTTGTAAGGTTCTGATTCTTTTTGGACAAAATTTTTTTAAAAACCCATAAAAGGAATACCCACAAAGGATAACTGAGATACAAGAAAGAATGGTAATAAGAAAAAGTGATTTAAAAAAATTCCATTGGACTGTAAGATTGGATTATTCATCTTAAATATTAGAAGATTGGTTATATAAAATTGCTTTCCTCTTTTATGTATCCATTCACCTCAATTATTTCTCCAGTGTATAATATTTATATCATAATTTAATGCACTTCAAATACATTTATAGTACTGGGAAAAAATCCACTTATAAGTGGACCTGTGTATATCAAACTCATGTTGTTTAAGAATCAACTGATATATATATATAAGAAAATAACCACAGACAATATTCCTTATTAACATAGATGCACAATGTCGAAACAGAATTTTACAAATCTTATTCAACAATTTAGTAGATAATACATCATGACCAGGTCTGATTTATCCCAGGAACACAATATATACATTTCAGAAGAAGAAATAAATTTGCAAATAAATTACAAAGCAAAATGAGCAGTGCTTTTAAATGTTTTAAATTGCCTTAAAAAAAAGTTTATGCACATAGTTGGCATTGAGTTCTTTGCACAATCCTGCAAAGCCCTGAGCACTTTTGAAATAGAGGAAGAGAAATATCATAAGCATGAAAAGGTGTCACTGAGGTTAATGTAACATGAATCTTGGTCCTGGAAGAGTTCGCCTTGGGTTATTCTAGCTGAGCCAGTTAAGCACATGGCAGTAGTTACTGAAGGGACCAGGGCTTTCAGTAAGCCACCCTGATGCTTCAGAGACACGCCCTATGCCACCGTGAGTTCTGCATGCTGGGACCAGAGGAAGGAAGATACACCATGATTAGAAAAAACAAAGACGAGTCAGGTATTAACTGGAAAATTGAGAACAGCTTTAACAGAAGTCCCAAAAAATAATGTTTTCAATGCTTAACTTACTTTTATTTTCATAATTGTCCCTAGAACTGTAAATCATTCTCCTTTATTTTTTGTACAAAAGATTTCTTAAAACTATCATTGTGGCACTCCTAGGTTAATGGATTCCCCATTTTACCTTTTATTCTGTTATATATTAAAGAAAATGTCATCTATTTTCTTTACAGTTAATGAATATTAATTAACAGTAATTCTAGAATAAAATCATAAATGCTACATTAGTGCTAAAATAAAATCATACATTGCTTTTAAATTTTATTTCCACAAACAGCTTAAAATTCAAACTAAAATTGTATTATACCTTTCAGTGAAAACCAGATGGTGGGATTAATTTTTATAAATCTAACTAAAAATTTAAATAATCCATATAATCAAAAATCACTCTTTGTTCTTTTAAAAAAATCTTTAAAATTCAATTTCATAATCACCTTGAGCTTACCGCTCTCTGAAGGTCTTGCATAGGCTATAGGCAAATGCAAGAAAATTTTGATGGGTGAAGCAAAAGGAACATTTCCTGCCAAAGTCTAGAGGAAAAGAACAGTGGGTCCAAGCAACCCACTTTCCAGACACATGTTATTGGTCTTTATACTGTAGTTCTTTTGTGTGGGCTTTTCAATTAGCTGCTTAGAGCACAGTATTAACAACGATGAAGTCATAGTGTGAGCACTTATTGAGTGGGACAGAGGTATAAAGAGAAAAGATCCATGACTATAAATTGCACCCAAACCCTATTCAGCTATCTTACAAACCAATATTGCTGATTATAAAGAGGACCAGGCAGGAAGACACAAATGGCTCAGGGCAAACTATCATCATGATTAGAAAAAGAATTCAGAGAACCAATCCTACTGACTGTGAGTTTGCAGCATTGCTACATTAGAAAGAATAGCCCCTTATGATAAGCAGTGTTATCTCCTTAATAACTTATAATTCCCCATTGTACACATTCCCCTTATGTTTTAATACATCATCATTATAATTATTCTTTTCTTTAAAAATTATATCTGAAAAAAATAAATCTATCTGCACCCTATACTCTTTGATCTCAGAGAAGAAAAATATGTTTTTCAAATACTCGTTGGCTTTGTTAATTTTTGGTCCTTCAAAAATATTATTTTTATTCCCTCTGCTGATCCTGACATTCAGTGTGAACTTTGAGAAAAACAAGACATCTAATTGGTAGATAATGCTTGATGCATTTATCTGTCATGTTGAGACCACAGGCAACCCTTAGGATCATTCACTTTATATGTTCAAATACAGATTTAACACCAAGGCTAGAATTTTATTTATTCTATTCTATTTATTTTAGTAAACATCTAGAAATTATACTTGGTTATACTTTGGTTATGGTTCTATATGGTTTATTTCTGTATTAATTCCTTAGGCTGGATCCTCTGAGAAGCAGGGTATAGATGAGGTTAACAGTACAAGAGTACTAGCAGCTAAAATGTCTAGTGAGAGAAAACAGAAGGAGCTCAAAGAACTGTCAGACCATGAGGCAAATCGGACCCCAAGGGAGGAAATGCAAGAGAAAGGAAGGAGAAGGGAAAGTTTGAATAAAAGGAAACATTCCAGATTGCCATGCAATCTAGTGAAAGTTCAGCAATAAAGTTTGAAAGTCTTGAGCCTCCTCAAGGAGGCCATCGGTGGCACCCCCACGTTTTCAGTAACAGGCCTGCCTTAATATCCCTGTCACATTCAGTCACTGCCTGGACCAGTGATGATGATGGATTTCAGAGAGCAGCACCTGGGACCCTTGGCCAATCACAATCCCCGGAGTGAGATCAACAGGCTCATTCTCAAGGCTGTCACAACTGTCTGCCATCAAACTTTTGGAAAACAGAAGCTACAAGAAAAGTGGAGAATTAGCTTGAGCTACAGCAGGATTTGAGTAAATCCATGTCAGGGCCGCTGAAGCTTGAGACGCAACTACAGAAAATGATATCGTGGCCCTGCTGGATGGGCCCAACCTGGTCTTTACACTTGTGAGTCCTGTGCTGGTCAGACTGGAGCTGGGAGAGGCTCCAGCCACAGTGAGGAGGAGGCGGGACTCCATCATTGCTGATATTGAGCGCTATGACCTCAAAGAACAGTCAGAGCAACAGAGGGAGAGCCTGGCTCACCTGCAGCAGCATTCCCCCCCCCCCCCCCCCCCGCAGCCCCGGCAGAGGCTTGTGGGAAGGCGTGGCATCTAGTGGGGGAAAGGGCAGCTCTGGGGCTGTAGTGGAGCTAATAAAGTGTGAAAACACCTGGCTGTGTTCTGATGAGCCAAACCAAAACAAAATAGAAAGAGAGAGAACCAAAGTTAAAGTAGTCAGTAAACATACACGGGGTATTTTAGGAGTTTGTTAACATTTTTCTCAATTTGCTGTTGTAAAATATTTAATAGTACTTTCACTCTTACATATTTTAATGCATTTGCCCCAGATTTAACAACTCAAGTCTCTCTCAAAGCAAGGACTCTTGCATACTATTTTTGTTTTAAAATACTCTACAAAAACATAAAACATGCAAACATTCACGAATTTTGTGCTTTAGTTCTACTTCTAGGTATTTATCCTAAGGAAATAATCCAAAATGTTAGAAAAGGATATGCTCTCAGATTTTCTTCAAAGAACATTTATAATATTGATATATTAAGGGAAATTACAATATTAGGGGAAATGTACAATTATATCTACTCAATAGAATATGATGCAAACATTTAACATTTTGTTTAAAAATTATAAGGAAATATGAGGGCACCTGGGTGGCACAGTCAGGTAAGTGTCTGGCTCTTGATTTCAGCTCAGGTCATGATCTCACAGTTCTTGAGATCAAGCTGTGACTCAGGCTCAGTACTGACAGCACAGAGCCTGCTTGGACTCTCTCTTTCTCTCTCTCTCTCTCTCTCTCTCTCTTCCTCTCTCTCTCTCTCAAAATGAATAAACTTTAAAAAATTATAAGGAAATGTGAATAACGATTATGATATTGTATGTTTAAAAATATAAGTTATATATTACACATAAGTAGCTCTGTTTTTTAAAATCTGAAAAATATCATATGAAACAAACATTAGGATTGTATTTATATTGTTGAGCTGTGTTTTACTTACTTAAAATCTACTTTCCCATCACATTGCTTTTCAGAATGGAAAAATGATTAATTTATATCCTCCAGAAAATGAAGTATGCAATACTTTCCAATTTATTCTGATACCATCATTATTGTGATACCAAAACTTAACAAAGAAATCACAAGAGAAAACTACCAAAGACCAATATCCCTCATGAACACAGATGTAAAGTGTTTAAAAAAAGAATTTTACAAGTAGAGCTCAACATTTTTTATTCTTTTTTCCCCCAAAAATCTCCTTCTTATACATCATTTAATTTTCTTTCTTTTTTTTAATGTTAATTTATTTATTTTGAGAGAGAGTCAGAGAGAAAATCCCTAGCAGGCTCCGTGCTGTCAGCTCAGAGCCCAACACGGGGCTTGATCTCATAAACCGTGAAATCATGGCTGCCCAACAATTTATAAAATGAACAATACATCATGACCAAGTGTGATTTATCCCAGGGATGCAAGGTTGGTTTAATATTAAATAACAACCAAGGCAATTCAATATAATAACAAACTCTTTAAAAATGTAATGTGATTATCTCGGTAGACATAGCAAAAGCACTTGGAAAAAAAGCCCACATCCATTCTTTATAAACACTCTTACCAATCCAGGAATAGGAAAGAATTTCCTAAATCTGATACAAGGCACCTACAAACCACCTGCAACTAACATCCAATTTAATGGGGAAAGGCTGAATGCTTTGTCCCCCAGAGTGAGAAAACAACAACAAAGAAGTTCTTATGCCCACATAAGAGATCAGCTTCTTGAATACTTCTCTTCCCATGATCTTGCATTCTTTTCTACCTTAGTCACTAAAGCCCACAGTCATACCTTGGGCGTAGTCACTACAAATGACTCCAACCCCTCCATCATCTCGATTTCCAAATCTTACCATCTCTCTTCCTAGCCCCTCCTTTTAATCAGTTAGCTATGGCTTTATAACAAACAATACAACCCCAGAATTTGGTGGCTTGAAATAATATCTTTACTTTTTTAAGTTTCTTTGTTTATTTTGAGAGAAAGAGCATGAATGGAGAAGGGGCAGAGAGAGAATTCCAAGCAAGCTCCACACAGTCAGCACAGAGCCCAGGGTAGGGCTCAAACTCAAGAACTGTGAGATCATGACCTGAGCTATAATCAAGAGTCAGATGTGTACCAGACTGAGCCACAGGTTTTTATTATGAGTCTATATGTTCATTGGGCAGTTCTGCTGGACTGGGCTGCGCTAATCCCAGGGAGTCTTGCTCATTTGTGGTCAGCTGGCAAATAGGCTGTGTGCTAGCTCGACTGGCTTCATTTGGGATGACTCAACTCTGCTTCACGTAACCTCCCATGTCCCAGGCTGATTCTCATGACAGAGGCAGGGATCTAAGAAAATGAGTAGATACGCTTAAGGCCTGACACCCTAAGATGACACTGGGCCACTGGAACCTCATACTATTAAGTGAAGGAAAGTCACAAGGCCAGACTACATTCAAGAGGAGAAGCCTGGATGCCCGGGAGATTGAAAATTAGGGCCATTTTTTTGCAATCAGTCTATCACATCCCTCCATAACCCTGACTTTACATCTTCCCACAGAACTACCTACAATCCCTCAAACCCACCGTCTGGTGTCACCTCATCCTCTTGTGTCCACACTTCCCTCCTATCTGGCTTAAATTCAGCGCTTGATCATCATCCTCATTTCCTTGCATTAACCCTCAACTCCATGGCATTCTCTGAAGTGAGATACAGGCTGGGCAAACTCACAGCTCTAGTCAGTGCACCTTTCTGTCGGCTTCAGTCCTGTGTCCCTGTTGCCACAGGCAACTGAGGAATAAATGCACAACACTGACTTGTCTCTGACTTTAAGTTCAAGACCATGAACATCATGAAGGTCTGTAATGCTGCTGCCACTTCCCTAGTGCTTTGATTCTACATCTCCCAGAGAATTATTTCATACCTTCTCTCTCCTCCCACCTCCAATACTAGCTCTCCTATACTCGCTCTCAGCTGGAAACTTCTTTCCTATTCCAGAGAGAGAATGGAAGCACTGAGAAGAGACTTTTCATACTTCGTCTGCCACCGGTCAGACTACTGGAGATGTAGAGATGTTGTAGGACAGATACATACTCCCACCTGCCTGGGGAAGCCAACCCATCTACTTCCGTATTAGATTCCATTCCCTCTTTTTCTTCTCTTCCATCATCCATTTTCCCTTCCTATACTAGGTCACTCCTACCATCAATAAAGATCATCAGGAAAAAAAATTAAAAACTTCAAAGAATCCTACTTTCCTCTCCAAAGACCTCACATTCTCCTTTTCTCTTTACGGCAAATTCTCAAAAGTTTTATCTGGTCTTTCCATTTCTCCAGTTCTGCCCTCCCATTCTCTCTTTGGGTTCCCGTCTTATTTCACATACAAGAAACAGTTATCACTTCTTTCTTGAAAGCTTCTGTTCACTTATCTGTCTGAACATCACTCTCTTTTTTTAAATACACTCATCTCGAGACCTTTGTGGCTGTTTCCTCTGCCTAAAATTCCCTTCCATCAAATATCAGTATTTCTAGCCACCTACCTCCTTCAAATCTTTGCTCAAATATAATCTTAGGGAGGCATTCCCTAACTACCTTATTTAAAACCTGTATCACATACACACATTCTGGCACTCACCATCTCCTCTTAACTAAATCATATCATTATTTCTATTCATTGTATATATTTCTTTTCTTCTATCTCTCTTTATAAAATATCAGGTACCTGACATTTTATATCCCTGAGAACAGGGATATTTTTCTATTGTATTCACTCTGTGTACCAGCATATAGAACAGTGTCTGATAGGGGCACCTGGGTGGCTCAGTCAGTTAAGTGTCCGACTTTGGCTCAGGTCATGATCTCACAGTTCGTGGGTTTGAGCCCCACATCAGGCTCTGTGCTGCCAGCTAGCTCAGAGCCTGGGGCCTGCTTCGGATACTGTGTCTCCCTCTCTCTCTGACCCTCCCCTGCTCATGCTGTCTCTCTCTCTCTCTCTCTCTCTCTCTCAGAAATAAAAAATAAAACATTAAAAAATTTTTTTAAAAAGAACAGTGTCTGATATAGATCAAGTGCTCAGCAAATATTCATTGAACGAACTTGATGAATTTCAATTATTTCACAACAACTGAGGAGAAGAACAAATGTTTCACAGTGGTTATCATCATGTTCTTAATTTGAAACCTCAATTGTCATTCTGACAACACATGCTAATCTTAACTCACAGATAGCTTTGGTTTAAAACACCATAAAGAAGTTCAGATAAAGATATAAAACCTAGTAAGCATGGTACAGTCCAGGGAGTGGTTCCTAAACTAGATGATCCTGGGCTTCTCTTTAGAATTGCTCCATCGCAACCTTCAGGGGCAGTGCCAGACAGTCAGAATTTTTATAGAAGGCTTCTAAGAAATGCTGATGACTAGCTGAATTTGGGAACTACTAGTTTTTTCTTTGCCCATATATTTAAAAACTTGGGAAGTATGTTATTATTTTTTTTATAACCAAATGCAAATATTTTCATCATTGTATATTGTGCATTAATTATTTTTCCATTACCTAAAACATTCACAGCTGTTGTTTTGCCGTACATGTCGCTGAATAAGATCACTGTTGTGCTGTCAGACCTTATGTTATCTGTCGGAATGTGTTGACATTTAACATCACCAAAGGAGAAGACTGCATCTTACCACATAGAAAACATGACACATCGGTGCATTATATTTAGGGTAAACTCTATTTCTTTGGTGAGGGTAGTTTTTTCTACATAGTGGTTGAGTTTTGTGATTTGCTTTCATTGTTTTTAGAAGAGGAAGATAAACTCAAAATTATAAAATGACCTATTCTGCGTAAACTAATTGCCAGCACAACTCTTTTGCTTTAACCTCACCCTTCTAATCAACAGGGAGAGTTTAGTTCCAGGTCCTCCTGATGGTTTCCACATCATCGTCTTAGTAAAGAATGGATGAAACTAACCCTGGGCAGAATGAAGAAAACTGGCTTTAGACTTGGGAAGGTGTGTTTACCTTGCCATGTGACCATGATGAACAGTCAGGCATCCAATCCCAGGGCTGAGATACAGACCTGTGCACATACATGTTCTTTAGATCTCAAAAGTAAAACTGCTTTCTCTTTAGAGAGAATGGCAAAATCGCCAATAAACTGAAACAGTGATTCTACCTTCCTTTCCTTCCTTTTGGAACCTTTTTATGAGCTAAACTCCTAGGAAATAATAGTCTCAGGGACAGAATCGATTTTAAAATATAATATAAAAATAACAAAAACAACTGGAACTTATTGAGAGCTTAGTATGTACTCAGCACAATAGTTAATATTTTAAATACATTATCTCATCAAATCCTATGAGATAGATATTATTTCATTATTGTTGGTGTCTCCATTTTCCCGTGGAAGAAACTGAGGCATAGCCAGATAATCACTTGCCTGAGCTCATACAACCCGTAAGTGACTGATCCAAGACTCTGCTTCAGACCTGTTTGACTGCAAGGCTATCAATCACTTGGCTAAATTTCTTTGCTGTGATGTAAAGGTAATCAAGGACTTTGTAGGTTTCAAAATATTTCTCTTAAAGAGATATTATCCTGAAAATTGAGAAGACTAATTCTTCTTTACTCAACTTGGGTCCACTTCAAGAGAAATGCCAAGTATCTGGGAGCACAGAGAGGAAAGGGGGCTTTAAAGAAAAAACAGACCACAGCTATAAAGAGTCAGATGGCCAACATCTGGACAGCTTGTGGTGGAGTGGAATTTGCTGCTGTGTGAATTACAAAGGTATGACAAATCTTATACTCTGTTCTAATTTGGCTCAGCCTGCTTGCCTTCAGTTTTTTTGGCACAGCTCCTCACATTTGAACTAAAATGCCCTCTCATGAAGCAGTGTATTGCTGAGGATTATCATGCCGACTTTCTGTTTTGTTTTCCACCTCACTTTGTTTATGTGCTGCAGGGGAGGGATCTCATAATGTTTGATGGCTCTTTCCACCATATTCTCTACCCTGTGCTTAGAATGCCCCTTTGCATAAACCTTTGCAGTCGTACAGGGATTTGTTCTTTGACTCTGGTTCTCCAGGACACTTACAGGAGTCTCCTTTTGCTTACCTCTTCAGATAGTCATGGACTGAGGGGCTCTCTGTGAGACTTTTTACACATATTGCTTCTTCAGCAATAGCTCCCCTTACATTCAAATGCATCAGGACAGATTTCTGTTGGCAACGTGAGGTTTCAAAGCAGATTTTAAACTCTATCAAAGCTTATTATTATTATTATTGCTTTTAATGCCTACATAGGAAATAATTCATGTTGTGATGTGGCAGGAAACATGGCTGCTAAAACAATAATATTGAATCACATAGGAAGGGCCAGACAGTAAAGTGGGTGCTTTCCATGTACTACAACATGCTATTCACACAACCATGAGGCAGTTCTATAGATAAGATAGCTCTTACTCTCTACATCTTACTGACATGGAAAGCAAGGCATAGAGAGGTAAATTTAGCTCAGGTCACGTAACTCTGGAGTGGCACAGACACAATTAAACCTCAAGTATGTCTTATTTGAAAGTCATCATTTTTAGCTATTTATATTACATGGACATTAGAAGAGATCAATTTGGACTATGCTGGATCAGTACTGGGTTAACTCTTTGGGAATTTGGAGATATGTAATAAGGAAAAACAGGAAGTGATGTAATAAATGGCCCATTTCTTCCTCAATGTATGAAAAATAACACAGAAGAAAGCAACATACTTAAGAGACAGGAGACAAAGAGGCTCTATTCCCGATACTACTGGACAAAATTTCTATTCATGTGAATTAGGGAAATTGTTTCACTTCTCACGGGCCAGGTCTCCTCAGTAAATGAACTTCAGTTCTCCTCTCAATCTAAGATTATAACTGACTATATAATTACTGTGATAGTATTCTGTTTATAGACATGTGACCCAAAATTCCTTTTATCCAAACGTTAAACTCTTCTCCAATATCCTCCAAGATTCCTCACTTCCTAAAGTTATTTATAACATCATGTTCATGTTTGTACTGGGCCTCTATTCTGAATGGCACACTCTGAGTCATCATCACTGTTCCATTTTGTGCTGGAAAATTTGTCTTATATAAACTTTGCTTTCAGAGCTAGTTTGCAACTTCTTTCCCAAGAGGATACTGCTTTTTCTCTCAACGAAAGAAACTTTGGACCAAAAAGTAATGGCATGTGTGGTTTTGTCATCTCTCACCATCTAAGAACCTTCTGCAACTGGGTATAATTATTCACCGATTGGGGTGCCTGGGTGGCTCAGTCGATTAAGCATCTGACTTCAGCTCAGGTCATGATCTTACAGATTTTGAGTTCGAGCCCCGCGTTGGGCTCTGTGCTAACAGCTAGGAGCCTGGAGCCTGATTCAGATTCTGTGTCTCCCTTTCTCTCTCCCCCTCCCCTGCTTTCATTCTCTCTCTCTCTGTCTCTCTCTCTGTCTCTGTCTCTCTCTCAAAAATAATTAACATTAAAAATTTTAAATAAAATTATTCACTGATCACCAGCCCTGAGTCAACCCACTATCAGGTTTGTAACGACCAGCCTGGGTTGCAGAGGTGGCCAGGTTGAGGGTCAGCAGCAGTCTTAACCTTGCTATGGAATTCTAGAGGCCTCTCCAGGGGCCTCCAAAATCCTTCTATTCCTAAATTATTTTTCAGCAAAGTAGAAGAGTGCGGGGTGGGGGTGGGGGATGGGGGGGAGAGGATGAAAAAGCAAGCCGGAGGCTGATCAAGAAATCATCAGAAAGGACAATGAAATCCCCCATGCTGAGAAGAAGTAAAAGGTAAACCGCTTGAGGCGTCCAACTATTGAGGTATGGGGTTATGATAAAAGCAATGAAATCCTTCCCTACAGATAATCAAAAAGTTTAAAGAAGGTGAAGAATCAAGTAGAGGAACAAGGAAACTACAGGCTGCCGTCACTTCCAAAGTCCTTTTAATGTCCTAGCACAAAAATGGATGTGATTGTACAAGCAATGTGGGGGGAAAAGCCCATCTCCAATACTTCAGGAGACTTTAATAATAATAAAAAAAAAAAAATGCAGTGAGAAAAATATGTAAGTAAAATCAACTTATACGAGGACTTTTATTAAAAATAACAAATGACCCTAAGTCCCTAATGCCCATTACATCTTTCTAAAATCTAAATGTTGAATCTTTCTTGAACCTTATGTTCTTAATGTAAACGCACATCTTCATTTTGCCTGCACTAAAAACTTTACGATAACAGTGTATGGATGCTATTTTTTCTAGTTGGTTTTAATATTATGTTTGTAATTATTTATGTCACAAAATGGATATCTGGACTTTAGTTAAAAATGTAATTCCCTATAATAACACAGAAAAATTCAAGTCTGACCTCCATTATTTAGATTTAGATGCCAGTATCTAAAACCGTGGTCCACTGTAACTCGGAAAAAGTATCTGCCAGAGTCCCACTCTGGCCGGGTCATTAAGGATGGACGTGTCGGTGAGGGAGGGATGAGAAAGGCACGAGATTCTTTCTGGTCAGCAGCCAGGCCTCTCTGCACTGTCTGAGACTCAATTTTATTTTATGATTTAGTGTTTGGAGGACTGCACAGGAGTGGCATTCTGATGATAAATGCTTTTCTCAGTAAAGACTTTCCAGAACATTGATATGCAAAAGGATGGGGAAGAGCCCAGAGGTGGCATTAGCAAGGCAAAAGTTAGCTCATCCCTTAATGGGAGGTATTAAGAATGCAATGTTGCGCCCACAACCACAAAAGAAGAAGTTCCTTTAGTAAGTTTCTTCACAAAGTGCAATCAGCATATCAAAGCCAGAATGAGTCACTCCTAATGTCAATTAACAAGGTGACTTGGGGGTTGGTACTCAAGCCAAAATAATAGGGTGCGGGTGGATATCAGAGTCAAGCGTCCTTACAACTTACCTTCATCTCATAAGGAGTTTTCTCAACCTAGGAGTTCAGAAATGGCTCCCAACAAGTTTCTATCAATAATTCAAAATAAAGGGGTATCTGCTTGCCTGAGTCAGAAGAGTGTGCATCACTTGATCTTGGGGTTGTGAGTTTGAGCCCCATGTCAGGTGTAGAGATTATTAAACAACAACAACAATAACCAAAACCAGTAAGAATAATAATTCAAGATGCAATGTATCAATAATATTTTAATATGTGGATAAGTACACAAAAATATTGTACAAACATATTTCTCTCATTCCCTCTATCTATATACATGTCAAGCAATTATAGGTGTCATTTCTTTAAGATGGTGGAATTCTTTTTTTCTCTTCCTTGCTTTTGTGCATGATACTAACTTTCCAAAATAGACAACTATTATTTTTATAATGAGAAAATGGTTATTTTTTAAGCATTTTAAAATTACATTTCATTTGTCATCTTACTAAGCTATCTTAATGTTTGTTACTTAAATTATATTTTACATATTGAAATACTGTGTAAACTGGTGAAGGTGAATACATTTGCTGACAGAATATCTAAATATCAGACACATTACTAAACAGAGAAAATGTATTTCTGAAGATTAATAATATGAAACAATGCAAAGGAAATGACAATTTTGTCGTAGCTCTCTCTTTTTTTAAGTTTATTTTGAGAGAGAGAGAGAGAGAGCAGTGGAGGAGCAGAGAGAGAGAGAGAGAGAGAGAGAGAATCCCAAATAGGCTCCACTGTCCACACTGAGCTGGACACGGACTTGAACTCATTACCATCTCACTACCTTGAGATTACGACCGAAGTCCAAATTAAGAGTGAGAGGCGTAATCAACTGACCTACCAAGGTACCTTTTTCCTAGCTCTTTTGATGAGGATTATTAATAGATAGATACCTAGATACAAAGATATCTATAAACAGTGAGGCTTAAGAAAATAAATGGCAAAAAAGATATGCTGGAATTTTAGAATTATTCTTCCTGTAAAAAATAGGGCTCAGAGGACCTTTAAGGTCTTTTTCAACTCTAGTCTTGTCAGTTTATGTGACCCTTGAACAACACAGGCTTGAACTGCATGGGTCCATCTCTAAGTGGATTTTTTTCAATAACTACAATATACTATAAATATATTTTCTCTTCCCTATGGTTTTCTTAATAACATATAATTTTCTCTATTCTACTTTATTTAAAGAACACAATGTATAATACATATAACAAACAAAATATATTCATCAACTGTTTCTGTTATCAGAAAGCCTCTGGTCCGCTGTGGTCTATTAGTAGTTGAGTTTTGGGAGAATCAAGTTATATGCAGATTCTCCACTAGGTCAGTGGGGAGGGTGGGTTTCTCTAAGCCTACGCCTCGTCCAGGAGGGTCAATTGTACATGACTTTAGATTCAAATTCAGGTTATTTACAGGATGATCAGCCTAATAAGGAAGCAAGTTCTGAAAATATGCAATTGAATGCCATTAACTCATTTTTGCTATTTATACTTCAACTTGTGAAATAAATGTAATTAGTGTTGTTATACCCAGATCGCAGTATCCTCACAGACCAGAGACCACCAGGGAGACCTAGTCACGCATGCAAAGGCAAAGGGCTTTATTACCGGCTCGAGCTCGGGCTCACAGACTTCACCAGAGCCGTGGATCCGTGCTGAGAGCCCCGAACAAGGGCAGAGTAGGGTTTTTATGGGGTTTGAGAGGGGGGAGTTACAGAAGTCGTGACATGGGAACAGTGATCCAATCATAATTATTCAACATTATTGACAGCGGGTTTAACCATACACATTGTCTAGAGTATTCTTTACTTTTGGTGGGATCCAATTACAACATTTAGAGTACCTTTAAATTCAACCAATCACAGAGCGAGCCTAGGGTCTTGTTCTGCGACTAACAGGTTAACTTTAACATTAGGTAACCGNGGGATCCAATTACAACATTTAGAGTACCTTTAAATTCAACCAATCACAGAGCGAGCCTAGGGTCTTGTTCGGTGACTAACGGGTTAACTTTAACATTAGGTAACAGGGTCCCATCTATAGTTTCTATCTCCAGGCCTCTCCCTTAACAATGTGGAGGGTGGTCGCTGGCCTTTCCTGATTGGGTGTTGCAAGGGTGGTTCCTCCTGCCTTGGCAATGTGTGACTACCTGATAGTTTCGGGGAGGCCGAAACTCAGGCCTTCTAGTTTAGAGGGGAAACTTAAAGCCTGTCATGGAGTCATTTTGGTTTAGACGTTTAGACTTGTGGCCTTACAGTGTTTTTAATACTTACGAAATCATCTATCAAAGATTTTTCAAAATGCATTTTGGGGGCAAAATAATTTTCTCTCTACTTTTCTATACTTTTTTAAGTTTATTACTTTTGAGAGAGAGAGAGAGAGAATGAGAGAAAAGAGCACAGGCAGGGGAGGACAGAGAGAGAGGGAGAGAGAGAATCCCAAGCAGGCTCAGTGCTGTCAGCCCAAGTCCAACATGGGGCTTGATTTCACAAACCATGAGATCATGACCTGAGCCAAAATCAAGAGCTGGACGCTTAACCACCTGAGCCATCCAAGCACCCCTCTACTCTTCTAGGTTCCTGGCTGAGACACCCTTGTAATAAAAATGTAGATTAATAGGAAAACAAAGTAACAAGCAGGTTTAAAACATGTATTCCTCCTGTATAGACCCAGGAAAAATGAATTAACACTCTGAAATAGCCCAGACCATTACCTTAAATACCACCCTCAGCAAAAGACAAAATAAAAGTGTTAGGTGTTGAGGAGCCACTTCTGGGAGGTTACCGGAAAGAACGGTGAACAGGGGTGTGTGGATAGGTGCCTTCTCCATTGGCAAATTTCTAGAGAGTTAGTCATTCCCCTCTCCCCAGAGCACAGAGGGAGACACCCTTACTTACAAATGCAGATTTCCCTTATAAATGCAAGTGTCTCTTAACAAAAGACTAACTTCTACTCAGTTTTCAAAGCTTTGCCTGTGTCTGTTGCTTCTTAAAAATAATCAGACTAAAATAATCCTTTTGCCAAAGAGGCACATTTTGGGGCACAAATTCTGGTCCCTTTCATACTGAAAAGCCGAATGAAGATATCACAATCTATAACTTCATTAAAAAAAAAAAAAAAAGCATTGTGAGGGGTGCCTTGTTGGCTCAGTCGGAGGAGCATGTGACTCGATTTGAGGCCCTAAGTTTGAGCCCCATGTTGGGTGTAGAGATTATTAAAAAAATAAATAAGCTTAAAAATAGTCACAGTGGAAATAGTCCAGGAAAGTAAAATGACCCAATTGAATCGGTGGCTTCCTATGAAGACTGGCTAAAAAGGCTGTGGTCCCTTATGCAGTGATAATTAATGCTGAAGCTCAAGACTGAAAAAAGAAAAATAACAAATACTTGAAATTTGACCAATATAGCAAGAGACATAAAATAAGAGAAAATTCTAGTTATCTGAAAGAATAAAATGCAGTTTGTTATTCAACAGACTCTATAAATTGAAGATTTAAATATAGTTTTGCCATGTTTTATAAAAGCAATAGACATTTTTAAAAAGTTATAAATTAAATTTTGGTTAATAGCATCATGGTAAAAGTAGTGGGTGGGGGCTCACTATTTAAAGTTAAACTTGCCTTACTTTTCCAAAGACTCACTCTTTTTAAAAATTGCTAATTTTTCAAGTGTTACATTTTGTATATTAGCATCTCACAGTGAGGCATTATTACAGATTTAGATTTCGTGTCACAGTTGGTTCTTAATAGGTTATAAAGAATAGTTTGGGATAATTTTTTTAACTTTTGAATTTAGCTTTCTTTGGAGACTTTAGTGCTCTCCCAGAATATCCCCTGAGCTCTACATTATTAAAGACACCACTGTCCTGAACCAGGATGGCATTTACAATTCTTACTGTCTAGTTTAATTCTCAGCTCTATTATTTCCATGAAAAGAAAGAAGAAGAAAAAAACAGCCAATGGAGATGCTTACAATAAGCAGATTATCTTCTCCCCAGTTAATTTTGTAACGTAGGATGCTTTTGCATCACCACAAATATGGAAATGAAAGACTAGGTGCTCGACCTCTTACTCTACATGCCAGTCCGTGTGAAAGAGATTCGGCCAATTCACATCACTTCAAATGGAGGATTATTTTAGATACATACATTTATTACCTTTTCTAAAATGTCAAAATTGTAAATATTTCCAAAAATAGTCTGGGCCAGGCGCCATGCAGTTTACTGCTTCAAACTTCCTAAAAGCACCAGGAGATGAGTCAGTATTACTTTCCTGGAGCAGAAAACCAAGACTTAGAATGGTTAGGTCCACACTGCTGAAACATGGCTGAAGTGGGTTTATCGGTCTTCTGAAGTCGTGCTATTTCTGAAAACGTTTTCTTTCAACCTGCTGGATAAAAACCTCCTGGTTTGCCTTCAATGTTTAAAATACAGATTCCTGCTCTCCCCTCAACCACCCCTACACCCCAAATTCTTAGTCTGTCTGGCCTGAGGCTCAGGAATCTACAATTTTACATTGCACTTTCTCCTTTGATCTCTTGGCTTCGTAAACTCAGGTATATGGATCACCCCTTTTTTCCTTGCATCTTCTCCTCATTTTGCTCACGTTGGCTCCTGTAACTATTTCTACCCCATTGCCAAACAGGCAGTTTAGATGGGAGCACTCCTGTTTTTGAGCAGATATGAACATTGCTCCAGAAAAAAAGTATGGCCACCCATTGTCCTATAAGAACCACCCCCAAATAGGTGACAATGACCTGGTACCAGTATCTCTGAGAAAAAATGGGATTCATGTTTTGTAAGAATATGGAAAAGAAACTGCTTTTAATCCTTCTTTTGTTCTCCCATGGGCATCAAGCTTCCCTGCATTTGGCAGATTGCAGCGAACCTGACTCGCACAAAGGTGAAAATCTCTTCAGCTGCTCTGCTGATCTCAGAGTGCTAGGACTGATTTTTCTTGCTTATGTTTTTACCTCCTGGCTCTTGGTGAACTTAAAAGACATACATTGTGCACGACGAAGATTTTCAAACACTAAGTGCCTCGCATGAAAACAGACACTGAGACTTTCTTGTCGGGGAGTAGGAAATAGGTAGAAGTGACACAACAACAAAATGTGACCCGATAATGTAGCAAACTGTCACTCTGATGCTGAGGAAGGCAAAATAAGGAAAATCTTGGAGGCAGTAAGATAAGCCTTATTGGTGAATATAGCAGGCTTCTACAGGTGGAAAGATGCCAGGGCCATCAGAACCGGGGAAACCAGCATAAGCAAAGCCATAGGGTGGAAAGGGAGGCATATGGTGTAGACAGTGGATGTAACCAAGTGGACTTGGCGGTAGAATAGTAATGTATGAGGTCAGATACATCAGCATGCTTATGGAAGCGTCCATCTAGGTAGCTGTTCAGAGCAGGCTGTTCCTTGACCTCTTGTGTGGAAAAACTATTTGTCAAATCCTTGAGCATCTGAGATCACCAAAGGAATCCATCAAGAAGATGCTGGAAGAGTGTGGTGGAAGAGGCTTCCATTCCAAATACATTCTTTTCTCAGGCATGATTCCTGATAAATCAAAGGACTGGAGCCTGGGGAATGTGGACCCAATTTTTTTAAAAGGCTTTTCAGTTGACCATGAATCATGATTTACCAGTTGATGACCACTCACTGAATGCTCACTTCTTAACAATGTCACAGAGTGTGTCCTAATCTAAAAATGAATGCCTTTGTAGTACTGTCAATTTCTGGTACTATTGAAATTTCTAGTGGAAACTCATTAGCCAGGTTTTTCATCTATGCTTAATGAAATGTTGAAAGGTCCTCTCTACCATATAATCTGTATGATTCCCTTTGTATCTTTTCCCGGAGATGTTATCACCAACAAAAAATTTGGTCTACATCTGTGGTAAAATAAGGTAAACTTAACTTTTTAAAACCTATTTCCAGTCTTTAGAAAAAATAAAAAAGGTACATCCAACTAGTCACATACTATTCTTTTTTTTTTTTTTAAGTTTATTTACTTATTTTGAGAGAAAGATAGAGCGAGCATGAGCATGGGGAGGAGCAGGGACCCCGTTAGCACAGAGCCTGACGTGGAGCTTGAATTTACAAACCATGAGATCATGATCTGAGCCAAAATCAAGAATCATACTTAAACCACTGAGCCACACAGGGGCCCCAGTGACATCCTATTTTTTCAACAGAAATCTAATATTATTATCAGTTAGTGGGTAGCTATATTTCTCAGCTAAAGATGACTTTCTATGAAGAGGCACCTGGGTGGCTTAGTCAGTTAAGCGTCCGACTTTCGCTTAGGTCATGATCTCGTGGTTCGTGGGTTCGAGCCCCGTGTCTGGCTCTGTACTGACAGCCAGCTCAGAGCCTGAAGCTTGTTTCAGATTCTGTGTCTCCCTCTCTCCCTGGCCCTCCCCTGCTTATGCTGTCTCTCTCTCTCCTAGAAATAAAAAAAAATATTAAAAAAAAAAAAGATGACTTTCTATGAAGCTTCTATAATCAGATTCATGCAGAACCCATTTAATTCAAGCCAGCATAGCACAGTCCCAAATCACTCATCATTCTTTTTACAGAGCTGATATATTCTTACCTCCCAGTTGTCCAAAGATTTAATTAGCACCATGCTCATTATTTTAAAAAAAAATTTTTTTTAATGTTTTATTTATTTCTAGGAGAGAGAGAGAGAGAGAGCGTGTGAGCAGGGGAGGGTCAGAGAGAGAGTCACAGACTCTGAAACAGGCTCCAGGCTCTGAGCTGGCAGTCAGCACAGAGCCTGACACGGGGCTCGAACCCACGAACCGCGAGATCATGACCTAAGCGAAAGTCGGACGCTTAACCGACTAAGCCACCCAGGCGCCCCGCACCATGCTCATTATTGATGGTATAATTAATATACTCTTTGCTCAGGTCACAACCTTTGTCTTTCAGTGAAATAATTTATTCAGTACACAAATTTGAAAGTATACTTTTCTCAATGCTCGTGCAAGTACCTATGGATATGTTGGAAGCCATGGAACAGGCTTGGAACAGCCATGGAAGGACTAGAAGGTGAGAAGGGGATTGGACATTGGAGTACATGACCATGATGAGATACATCAAAACAAGAATTAGCAAGCTTCCAAAATTGATATGTCTTACGCAAGCCAATTCTGTTGATACTTGGAAATAGCATCCAATTAAAGTAGGATGAGCAGACAAGAGTGTGTACGATGGACTAGAGTGCTGGTGACCATTTCCCTTGGGTTCCTTACATTTCTGCATGTCTTACAAGCACAGGAACCAACTGCCTTTGTTTGAGACTACCGTTTCAAAGATGTTTCATAGCAAACATCTTTGGAAGGGAGAGATGATGCTTCCCTCCAGAGCAGGGGCAGACATACTGACTCCTCAGTATAAAAGATATGGGTTCCATAAGCTTAGGGCTCCTACTCCAACCCAATGAGTGTGCAGGTGTCATCTGGCCCTTTTCACATCTTCCTGTGGGAATGAGAGTTCAGGGAGCTTCAGGGAAGGGGGAGCCATAAAATGCAGATACTTAGGCTACTGCTAATGCTGTGAGTAATGAAGTCCTTCGTCTCTGACCTACAAGTCTCGTGTTTTCTACCAGCATCTGTGTAAGTGGCAGGCTAACTTGTTACCATGCAAGTAGGGTAAAATCTTGGGACCTTCCCGATTCTTAACATAAAGTAGTCCTTTAACTCTCATGAGCAAAAGAAGCCCTTTGATGTGATTGTCATTTGCAAGAACGAAAGGAGGTGTTTTGGCAGGTCGCTCAAGTGAAGACTAAAGTCTGATATTTAAAAAGTACTTTCTGTGTTTAATGCTTACATGAGACTTAAAATTCAGGATCAATGCTATCTTTGATAAATAACCCTCAGGATGCCAATTCTGTAACAAGAAGATCAGTTTTAACTCTAAGGCACAATCTGGTCTCTGGCTGTTGTAGCCAGATATTGCAAACTCTTCTACTTTGCCACCTTCTCTATGGAGGATAAATACTAATTTCCTTGCTTTTCTCAAAACAAGAAGTTATGGCCAATAAGATGAAACTGGAAGTCTGATGGGGACTTTAGAAAGGCATTTGGGTTTTTTTCTATTATTAACAGAAGCAAATATAACAAGAGCTGTACTCTTTTCCTTCCTTGAACAGAGACGTCATGTTGGAAGCTGCTGGGGAAGGCATCTCTCGACGTGGAGGAAAATCCATGAGAATCTAAGAGATCATTAACTGACCTCTCAGCCAACTGGCCAACAGCAACGTTGTAGAAACAACAAATTCTCATTTATTTAGGTCATTGGAAGTTGGTTTTTCTCATACATGCAGATGAGGGATTTCTAACTACGATTCTCTTCTAGTTCTTTTTGCCTGTAAAAGAGATAACAGACTTGCTTGCCATGCTCTGTGAGGTTTATGCTTTGCTTGGAAATCCAACAGCTGATTCAGCAGACATGTGCTGCAAATGAATTTCATTTGTTCCAACATTTTTTAACGAAAGCCAGAAAAAGACCAATGAGATAAAATTTATATTCCATTGCCACTAAAATATCCCATATGATGGATAACTATTCTAAATGCTTAAAAGTAGAATGAGTTGGTAAGAGTTTTAGGAAATAAAGCAAACTTGAAAAAGGACCTGTGAATATTTACAATAAGAATTCTGAGGAAAGGGGGGGGAGAATCAGCAAAAGCAGGAAAAGAGATAGAAAGAGAGCAAATCTTGGTAGCTTTAAGAAGTATGGTAGGCCAAGTGTCCATCAACAGACGAATGGATCAAGAAGATGTGGTTTATCTATACCACGGAATACTACATGGCAATGAGAAACAATGAAATCTGGCCATGTGTAGCAACATGGATGGACCTTGAGGGTGTTATGCTGAGCGAAATAAGTCAGGCAGAGAAGGACAAATACCATATGTTTGCACGTATAGGAGGATTAGGAGGAACTTGACGGAGGACCAAGGGGGAGAAGAAGGGCGGAAATGGTGGGGGAAAGGGAGAGAGGCAAACCATGAGAGACTCTTGAATGCTGACAAAAACTGAGGACTGATGGATGTGGGGGGGAGGGGGAATGGGCATGGAGGAGGGCACTTGTGGGGATGAGCACTGGGTGTTATGTNAAAAAAAAAAAAAAAAAAAAAAAAAAAAAGAAGTATGGTAGGCCAAAAAATACCACCGCTGAATTCCAACGATATTCACATCGAATCTCTGGAACCTATGAATATTACCTTCTATTATAAATGATAGTAGGTTAAGGATCATGAAGAATGCCCTTATCAAATAGAGAAGGGGGACTGTACACAAACCCACAGAGAAGAAGTGATGTGAAGACAGAGGCAGGGATTAGAGTGATGTGGCCACAAGCCAAAGAGCACTAAGCAGTGTTGGGCAGCCACTAGCAGCTACAAGATGCAAGGAATAGACTCTTTCTAGAACCTGCAAGAGAATGCAGCCCTGCCAATACTTCAGTTGCAGACTTCTGGCCCCCAGAACTGGGAGAGAATGGATGTTTGTTGCTTCAAGTTACCAGGTCTGTGGTAATTCATTATGGCAGCTCTGGGAACTGATACAAGGAGTTAACTGAAGGGTCAGTGTATGATAAAGGAATCTCCTGGCAACACATTGAGTAAATAAATAATTCCACTTGTTTTAGCAAATGTTTACTGAGAAATGACTATGTGATGCCCCAGGTTAGGGGTTTTAAGGTGAATAAAAAATTCTTGCCTTTGGGAGATCTCAATATAGTGAGAGAAGACAACATTTACATAGATAATTGTAATATGAGGCAGATATGATAAATTCTTCATTAGTAATACAAATGAAGTCTTCTAGGGATGTGAAATAATTTCTGTCATTTGGAGATCCAGGAAGCCGTAGTGGCCATTTTAGAAGATGGTAGGGTTTGGAATGGACTTTGAAAGAATGGACACTGGAGAAGAAGGACCCAAGAGCAAAAAACAAATCTGGAGTAAAAACAAAGAGAGAAACCTGCACAGGAGAGATATACAACTCCTCTGGCTAGAACATACAATTGTGGGGATCTCTGAACGTCACACGAGGAACGTAGTTTCTTCCGTGTGCAGTAGGGAGTCATGGCAAGTGTTTCAGCAGGAGCACAGTATGATCACTCAGTCCTCTGTTTACACTGAGAACCCTGGTGGCAGCATATGGGACAGACTGGGCAGAGGGTAGGAAGAAATAGTAGGCTGGAGAGCTGAGAAGCAGGGAGATAAGTTAAGAGCCTATTGTAATCATCTGGAAAAGGGCCAAAATGCCTGAACAAAGCTGCGACACTGGTAATAAAAAGGAGAAGATAAATTCAAGGAACATAGCAGAAGTAGAGTTCTTGGAACAGTTCTGAGTGAACATGGATGGAAAGAAAGGGAAGAGTGAAACATTTTCAACTGTGAGCAGCTGGTGTTCTATTGTCTATCACTGCATTACAAACCATCCCAAAACTTGATGGCTCAAGGAAAGAACCAACTAATTATGCTATTTTGGAAAGTCATTGCTGCAAACAAGCCACCCCAAATTCAATGTCACAAAACAAGTATTATATTGTACTGCTAGATTATGTGTACTACTAGATGATGTACCACTAATTTTTTTTTTTTTTTCATTTTTGCTCAGTGCTGTATTGAACCAAGGCCTGATCAGATAATTCACCAGTGCCTTCAAGCACAGCCCTCCACACATCCTGAGATTTGGAATCCAGGCGTGGCTCTGTCCTTGACTTTGCTGTTTCCATGACATTTTGTCTTGACTATTTCCAAGTCTTCGAGCATAGAGGTTTCATCTCCACAGACAGACACACATATACTACTGCCACAGGCTGTCATGCTCACTGAAATGCTTCCACTCAGTAGTTTGTGTTGCAGGGCATTAAGCATCCACAGCTATCCATCCATCTCATCCATCCATTTGTCCATCTATCCATCCACAGCAAGATGGCAGGATTTTAGACAGGGCACAGTGGGGATGGCTCGTCTCTGTTCTATAATGTCTGTAATGTAATGGGAAGTCTCTAATGTCTGGCGGTGACTTGGACAGCTAGACCCAGAGCTATTTGGAGTCTTATTTATTCATATATCTGCCATTTAGGCTAGGATGACTCAAAGCTGGACTCAGCTGGAAAGGTTGGCCACAGCACCTACATGTAGCCTCTTCATGTGGCCTAGCTCCTCTCAGCATGCTGGCCGGATGTTGAGAGGAAGAATCTCTAAAGGGAGCATCTGGAGAGCACAAGACCAAGGCGGATGCTACGTGATGTTTCATAACCTAGCCTCAGAAGTCACAGAGCAACATTTCTTCTGTACTCAATTGATAACACACTTGAAAGCCTGTACAGATTCAAGGGCAGGGGACTTAGATCCCACCACTCTATAAGGGGAAGGCCAGTGCAGTAGAGCATCTAGAATGGAAAGTTTTGTTGTAGTCATGTTTGGAAGACACAATTGGCCACACTCGTGATCTGTGGGTCAAGAATTCAAACGGTACAGTAGGGATGGCCTATCCCTACTCCACGATGTCTGGAGCTTCAGCCAAAATGAGTTAAATGATGGGGGTTGACTTGATGCCTGGGAGCTAGAATCATCTGGAAGTGTCTTTACTCTCATGTCTGGCACCAGGTCTAGTGTGACTAATGGCTGGAGCTTATGGTGCCTCTCTGTCTCTGGCTTTCCTTGGAGGCTCTCCACGTGGCCTTTCCATGGTTGTCTCAGGAAAGTCAGACTTTTTACATTGTGCCTCAGGGCTCTAAGAGCAAGGGGTCCAACATAGTAAGGAAGAATTTCATGGCCTTTTATGAGACTCGGAAGTCACATTTCATCACTTTCACTGTACTCTGTTGGTCCATGCAGGTTAAGGCTATGCAATTTACAGTGTAGGGACATAAACCTACCCCTCAATGGGAGGAGCATCACAGAATTTGAGTCTCTATTTAAAAATGGCCACACTAGAAAAATGGTTCTATTACTAATCAAAGTCAAAGATATATATAAGTTTAGGTGATGGGATTTGTTTTATCAATATATATTTGGGATATCTAGTTGAATCTTGGCAATATGAATCTGAAGTTCAAGAGTCACTCCCTGAGAAATAATAAATTCATGAGTTAATTAAACAATGAAAAAATTAAGTGAGTAAATTAAAAATCAGTAAATTAAAATTCAGTGAGAAGGGGCCAAAGAACCCAGACCCGGGTGTAGTGGATTCTGTTGGTTATTCATCCAGTGTTCATCCCCAAACCTTTTCTTTTGAGGGAATATCCAATTTTCTCATGGGCTTCATCCTGGATCCAGGGTTAGAGCCTAACTTGTCTGAACCATCCCTGGGAGTTCTGTTCTCACTGTCACTGACTGGGTTTGTGATATCATTCTTGTCAGGAGACATGAGGAAAAGTTTGCTGGGGCCTTCTAGGAAGGATTTCCTCACTCTCTCTGTAGAGGGAGGGAGAGACTGTCCTTTTTCTCCCCCTTTATGTCTAATCATGTCTGAGGATCTGAGAGTAGGCAGAGAAGAAGCATGGCCAAGAAGATTCTGAATGATCATTTCACAGCTCTGGGCTGCACGTTTTGTGAAATAACAAATATTTGTTATTTAAGTCAGATTGAGTTGAGGTTTTCTGATACTTTGAACTAAAATAATCCAACCTAGGGGCGCCTGGGTGGCTTAGTCGGTTAAGCGTCCGACTTTCGCTTGGGTCATGATCTCACGGTTCGTGGGTTCGAGCCCCGCGTCGGGCTCTGTGCTGACTGCCAGCTCAGAGCCTGGAGCCTGTTTCAGTCTGTGACTCCCTCTCTCTCTGACCCTCCCCTGCTCACGCTGTCTTTCTCTCTCTCTCCTAGAAATAAATAAAAAACATTTAAAAAAATAAAATAAAATAAAATAATCCAACCTAAATACGATCCCTGCTAATATTCCCAAACTCCAAATTTTCCAGGATATACCTCAACTTTGGCTCTAAAATAGAAAAGTTAAGATAATCCAGTTAAAAATAATTTTGGAAACATTTAGCATTATTTACTTAGTATTATGTAATTACAGATTTCATAACAATAGCTCTATGATATAGTATTTGACACATACTTTAACACATGTCATTTGCTCCTTACATCTTTTGGAAATAGACAATGGGCATTTCTTTCATTTCCAAATGAAGTAAATGAATATTCTGCCTAAATCCTTGTGAAAAATAGAAAGGATTTAAATAATAAATCTTATTCTACTTGTCACATTTCACTTTGCTTTGTAGATAGTACCTGTTCACTGCATATTTGCATATCTTAAATTTATAGCAGTTACTAAGATAATTTTGAAGGGAAAAAGTAATGATTATGTTTAAACACTAGCCAATATAAAATACTCTGGCAAGGTTTTACCCATGGACAGGCAAAGAATTGCAAGGTTTGTTTATATTAAATGCTCAGTCAGCTTGAAAAATGGTGGCAGACTTATTTAGTGCTTAGTAACCCTTATGCTTTATGGGAAGAGGTCAGAGAAAGAGGAGGAAGTTCAAGACATTATTCTTTGAGTCTAGCATAGTACCAGGAGCACCAGTGAGCCTATCTTATTATTTCACTGACGATAAATTTAAGTGCTGGGCTGTGTCCCATGAAATGAGCATTTAGGAGCATGTTATCCATTTTAAATCATCTGTTTATGATGGCTCTTTCCTTCACTGTTACAGATATTAATTGTAAAGGTAAACATTAGTTTTAATGGCTAGATCTTCCTTTACCATTTTTCTTAGTCAAACTCCATCAAATTTGACAAGGAAACTTTTACAAAAACATATTGTTTTATCATGTCTGCTAAATTAGCTTGTTGCTGTATATTCACTTAAAAGATTGCTTTAACTGTTACACCAACAGTCAAAAACAGATGGGATTGCTGCAAGATGGTGCAGAGAGAGAAGCTCTTGGGACACAAACTGATTTTGTTGTCTTAATGAGACCTATTTGGGAAGAGTTCTTTTTTCATGTCCTTGCCACAAAGGAGAATGATTTTTTTTTTCTGTTTACAAAAAAGTGGAAATTCTTAAACCAAAACAATATTCTCTAGTGGAAAGGTGTTATACAAATCTTAAAAAAAAATAATTACTCAAAATGTATGTTCATACTACCAGAAGTCTATATGGATCTTGAAAGGAAAGTTGCTCTCCTTCAGCAATACTTTTACAAGCATTTGCAAATATTTTTTATGTAAAAAAAGGAATAAGAAGTTTGAGACGCAGAAAAGATTGCAAATGAGAGAAAAAACTGAAAAGAACAGGAATACAAAAAGTGTCATTTCCTCCCAATGCTCAGTGACTTTGGGTGGTCTCTGTCTTCATATTTTTAATAACTCAGTATCAAGGCTATGCAGAGTTTGAGACTAGGCTCCTGACTCTAGAAATCATTTATTCATTCATTAAATATTATATGCCAGGCATTGCAGTAGTTGAGCAAAAATGGACACTGCCCCAATCTCATTGAGCTTATAGTCAAGAAACTAACCACGAAAATGGCATGAGTCTACTGCGTCACACTTTGCTATAAAATTCCATGAAACTTTTGTTTTGGTTTTGGTTTTACCTCTTTGAGCCATAATATCTACCATCTGGATTGTTTTTATAGATTTCCGTTCTTTTCATTTTCTCCATTGCCTCTCATTTCTTATTTTCCACCCATAGTCAAATCTTGTAAATATACTGTTAGTATTTGTCTCATCAGGATATTCATTTTCTGCCTAGGTATCCATCTGAGAGCTATTCCTCACTTGATCTTCCAACGAGTAGACATTAGGGTAAAGATCATTCCCAAATAAAGCAGCTGAAAAACACCAGGGAATATTTCAACTTGGGATTCCGTGCCTTCCTGTTTTACAACTTTATCCCACCCTTCATTTTATTTTAAATGTTTGAGAATAAAAGAGCAGCTATGGGTACCATCTGCTTAAATCCCTCTACCTTGTCCAGATCATTAATGAAGACAATAAAAAATAGTTCTCATGAGAAAATAAACCATTATTAAGAGGAAATCAGTATATATACACCATTTTCTACTTCCTACGAGCAACATATTTTGGATGTAATAAATGCCTTATTTTCACTTAAAAATAGATATTTCATGCACACTAGACATGAAAGGCTATATGCAGTATTTCATAATAGATTCTGCTTTCAAGGACCATGGCTTTTAGTGTAGAAGTTAAGACATACACAAGACTGTAACAACATGATGTAAAATGATGTGGGCATGGAGAGAGTTTTATGTATTCATTTATGTGGTGCTTGTTGTGTGCCAGGCGCTCTGCTAGGCACTTTGTGTACAAAGGTGGATCAGACATGGTCCTTCAGAGGTCTGCGATAGCTGAAGTGGATGCAAGGTGAGTTACCTAAGGCTTATAGATAGCATTTGTCATTGCAACTCTAAATTTCATTTTCTTTAATTACTTTAAATGGATCTTATTCAGTTATTTTGTTTATGTATAAAGGTTTTTTTAGTTACAAAAAAACATTTTTTTTGAGAGAAAGAGAGTATGAGTGACAAGCAGGGGAGAGGCATGGGAGAGGGAGAAAATCCCAAGCAGGCTCCATGCCACCAGCACAGAGCCCAGGGAGGGACTCAGTCTCATGAATCTGATCTGAATTCAGATCATGACCTGAGTTGAAATCAAGAGTCAGGCACTTAGGCCAACTGAGCCCCTGATGTGCCCCTAAGCATGAAGTATTTTGAGTAAGAGACCCCATGAAATTTCCTGTGTGGTGTGTTCAAGCCTAGGAGGCTATATTGGATGATAACTATACCTCTTATTTATAACTCATTCAAAGGCAAACTTGTGGAGAGAAGAGGAGGGCAGAAACATTACAGATTGTGGGGGGGGGATCTATTTTAATTTATTGTTTAAAAAGGTTTACTTTAGTGTTGATAGGAAATGTTAATTGCAATATGATAGTACAAGCCCCTAGTATTTTCTCAATTTTAACAACTAGAAGTGCTTAACAAGTACCTGAACTCTAGCACATTCCACATCAAAAAGCCAGCTTTTCTGTTCACTTGCTAACCAGATGAGAGATGACAACTCTGAAAACCTAACTAGCACTTCACACAAAACTGATGTTTTGTTAATGGGGGAGCTAATTACTATGCCACTTTCTTGGCTTAAATGTCTTGAATTCTTCTACTTGCTTATGCCTGGGGCACAAAGAATAACAAAACCCAACACAAGGTTTTCTACGAGTTACATTAATAAAATAACCCAGCCATGTTTTAATGGAATAGTTTGTCATGAAATATACATGAAGGACCTGGTGCCCTACCTGACTAGACATGACAATTGAACTTGGTGTTTTCCATTGTGGCAACATGACCATAAACATATTAACAAGTCCCATAGTGTGATCAACAACAGATGTAAAATTAAAAGTGTTGACAAGTTTCATCAGGTATTTGGGCTTTATGTATTTTCCACCACCTCGAAATCCCATCGCTCCTAAAAACTGCGCAAGCAACTGTTCTCTCTGAAAAGCTGTTTGCTGTGGAAACATTCCCTTTTGTTTCATGCTTCGACTGGATAAGCAGACATAGATTCCCTTGAACCTGAACCAGCTCTGGGGGAAAAAAATTCTACTTTACAATGCCAGCTACTTATCACAGAATGGATCCAAAACAATTCTCCAAAACTTGAAATAGACACCCTTCAACACATTTTTTACCATACACAGTTACACAAAATCAGTGATTTGATAAATACCCATCGAAGCAAAAACATAATCTTTTAAATAATTTAAAGGGTGGGTTTTTAGCAAACATCTGATGCTTTTTGTCTTCTGACATCTTTCCCTTTTGGGAATTTTCCACCAACCACTAGTAGGGTTATCTGTACTCTGGCCTCAGGACCTCAGATACGAGGTTGAGCACATCACCCATGGTGGCTAACAGAATCCTTCCCTGTCCGGGCCCAGAGATCCATTCTATCAATGAGCTATAGTTCCACGTGAAAGCTATCAGAATTTTCCTCTGGACTTTTGCCAAAGCTCTTGGGAAATATATGCTGTTTGGGTTCACTAACCACAAGAACAATATCAGTCTAGAGCTGCTGGTGGTATATTTGCTACCACTTGGGAAGAGCATTCCTACCAACAAACTAACCTAGAAAAAAAAAACAGAGCTGAGGGATGGCAGAAAAGGAAAAGTGTGCAAGAGCAAGAATGAGAATAAGAATGACATAGAAAAATCTTGGGGGCCTCATTAGAGGCCCCTAGGTTTAGCCAGGCCTGAAAACATCCACCTGTGCAATTTTCAGTGATGTTAACAATTTACTCCCCCAACCCCACTTTTTTTTTTTGTTCTTAAGCTAATTTAGATGGCCTAGTACTGAGGTTGGCAAACTTCTTCTTTAAAGGGCCAGAAAGTAAATAGCTTTTACTTAAGTTCTGCATGCCATATGATCTCTATGGTAGCTACTCTTGCTGGAGCATGAAGGCAGCTGTAGACAGTATATAAATAAATGGGCATAAGTGGGTTCCAATGGAACTTTTATTGTGGACATCAAAATTTATATTTTGTATAATTTTCATATGTCACAAAATATAATTTTTTTAATTAAAAAATATTAAAAAACATAAAAACCAGGGTGTCTGGGTGACTCCGTCAGTTTAGCATTTGACTTCAACTTTGGCTCAGGTCACAGTGTCACATGTCACATGAGTTCCAGCCCCACATGGGCTCTTTGCTAACAGTGCAGAGCCTGGTCGGGATCCTCTCTCCCTCTTTCTCTCTCTTTCTGCCTCTCCCCATCTCATACTATTGTGTGCACTCTCTCTCTCTCTCTCTCTCTCTCTCAAAATAAATAAATAAACTTAAAAAGAAATCTTATGAAAAACAACGTAAAAAGCATTCTTAGCCCCCGGGCTCTCCTAAATAGGCAGTAGGTGGCATTTGGCCCACAGGCTATAATGTCCCCAGTCTCGGTCTGGTGTGGATTCTCCCTCTGCCCTTTCTACCAAGACACTCAGATTTTTCTTTAGAGATTCAACTCTTTCCCCTATCTATGCTATTCAGCTTGAGTGAGATTGATGGATACCTTTAGCTCTAGGAATGGGTTTAATTGGTATAAACCAATAAGAGAATACCATCTCAATGGCCATAGACTTAATTCAGGAGTGGATCCAAGATGGAATTTAATCCAATGAGACTTGAGTAAATAGTATCTAGGGCTTCTGTTTCCTTTCTTCTTCCCCTATCCTCTCCATATTCCAAGCCATCTATCAGAGGAGATGTGCTTTCTTTTTTTAGTTGCTAATGCAAGGAAAGAGTATTTGAAAATCAAATTGCTACAGTCATTAAAAAACAAACAAATGGGGGCACCTGGGTGGCTCAATCGGTTGAGTTTGGCATAGGTCATGGTTGCACGGTTCATGAGTTCAAGCCCCGTATCAGTCTTGCTGCGGTCAGTACGGAGGCTGCTTTGGATCTTCTGTCTCCCTCTCTCTCAGCCCCTCCCCTGCTTGAGCCCTCTCTCTCAAAAGTAAATAAAAATTAAAAAAAAAAAAACAGACAGACAAATAAAAACAAGCCACGTTCTAGGAAGGAACCCCATGAAGCCTGGGGGTAGAGCTGATGCAGAGCTGAGCCGTCACATGAGTTGGTCTGAGCTAGATCACATCTGAAGCCGAGCTATCAATGGGTTCTTCCTTTATATAAGTTAATAAATCTCTTTCTTTGCTTAGCCTTTAGGGAGAAAAATTAGGACACATTTTCTCATAGGTTTCTATGTCTTAAGATAAAAATAATCTTGATGAATTTAAAGAAAAACTAAAAAGCAACAACCTGCCTGATCCATGAAGGGGTCACATGGCTGAGCAGCATCATGACCAGTTTAGTCAAGTTTACGGTCAGGGGTTCAGACACAAGCACTTCATTTTTGTTAGTTTGTTTGTTTATCAAAAGTTGTCTAGACTATGTAGGAATTAATTCACATGAGGCAAATGCACAAAAGGCAGTTTACCTATTTATAAACAGAAATTCCTGCCCACTGCATGCTTAAGAAAAACTCCAAAGTCCTTACTCCTGCTATAAGGCCTTGTACGGGTTGCCTTCTCTGTGTCTTAACCTCACCTCCTACCACTGTCCTCCCTGCTCACCCCACCCCTGCCAGAATGGCATCCTTACTCTTTCTCAAACATGGTGAGAAGGATATTATAATTGTTTTTCCCTTCACCTAAATTCCTACTGATTCTGATCTTAATGTGGCCCACTCTCATTTTATTGAGGTGTCTGATGGAAAATCCCTCCCAACAGAGGCCTTTTCCTGACGACTTTTTCTAAAATAACATGCTCTTAGCCCCCTACTTATATACTTCCATCCCTTCTATGTGCCGATTCTACTTTAGTGTATTCATAGCAATTTCACCCAACTGAAATTATATTCTCATTGGTTTTGACAATCTGTTTTCCCCACTAGAATTACAAGTCCCATAAGGACAGGAACCTTGTCAATGCTATTCATCAATGTACTCCCAGTGAGTATCCCAAATACTTGTAAATAGTTGCTGAATGAAACAAGATAGAAAGAGAGACAGAGATGGGGTGGGGAGGGGGAAGGAGGGAGAGAGAGAGGAAGGAGGGAAGGAAGGAGATGGGCAGGCAGGAAGGAAATCAGTCCATGCAGTCTCATTCCTCTAAGAAACTCCAAAGAAGCAAACAACTGACTTGCAGAAATATCTGGAAAATATAAGTCATACTGAAATTTTCTCACCTAAAGATCACAGATGGATAATTTAAAAACACACCATTATCATGAATGTAAGTGTAAACCATCTCTAGGGTAAAATACTTGCCAAATAACATAATTTAACTGATTTACATGTATATAAGAATTTATAGCTTGCAAAGCACTTTTCACCTAGATTTGCATTTAACTTTTATAAGATCTTCCTCAAGAAGATGTTGTTATATCTCTTATATCAACATGAAACTGAAGCTCAAAAATTAAATAAGGAGTAGCTTATGGTTACCAGATAATAAATGTAAAAACAAAAACAGAACTTGATCTCTGAAGCCTCTGACATCGTTCTACTGTAGTATGCTGCCTCCTTTTAGCAATGACAAATCCTACCTGTAATATGTTGATTTACTTGCTTCAATTTCCAAGGTGACCTAAACTCATCTCCGTTTTCTCAGACTCTGTGCACAAAAATTGTAGTGCAATAGGCCCGAGGAGGGCCTGGGCACTGTGTTAAGTTCCTTAGCTCCACCCAAGATCTACTGTGCTCTAGTGTTTCTCAGACTTGACTGTGCATGTAAGTCACCCTGGGAGTCTTGTTAAAATGCAGATTCTGATTCAGCTGTTCTTGAGTGTGGCCTGAGTTACCAAATTTCTAACAGGCTTCCATGCTATCCATCCACGAGATTATACTTCAAGGAGCAAGTCTAGAGATTTTCAAATTGCAACGTAAGTATTACAAACTGAGTATTTGTGTCTCTCCAAAATCCATATGTGGAAATCTCAGCCCCAATGTGATAGTATTTGGAAACGGGGCCTTTAGAGGTAATTAGTGCCCTTATACAAAGAGGCCAGGGAGCTAGCTCACCCTCTTTCTACCGTGTGAAGATACAAGAAGTTGGCTGTCTGCAGCCTGGAAGAGAGTCTTCACCAGAATCCCACCATGGTGGTACCGTGACGTCAGACTTCTAGCCTCCAGAACAGAGAAATATACATTTGTTGTGTAAGCCATCCAATGTACAGTAATTTGTTATCGCAGCCTGAATTAAGACAATAAGTAATTAGCACTGCAAATAAGATCTTATTTTAATGTAATGGATGTTTGTCATCATGTTCTCCCCTCCAACTACCACCACCTCTCAGTTTCCCTGGTTTTCTTGAGCCCACCCCGGGCAAGGTACCCGGGTGACTTGAACTCATCATTTGTCACTCTGCCTCTACTGCTCCTGATCTTCCTCAGAATCACCGCTTGTTCTAAGCCAAAATGTATGAGCTAAAGTACAGCCTGAGTGATGCCAGGAACTATATTGAAAGGAGGCACTGTTTACCAAGATCATGAGTTGCTATCCAGCTTATAGATAGCAGCTAGCAGGCTGCTGTGCTACAAATTCAAAACCAGTCATTGAAGGCCGCCCAAAGATCTGCTTGTAGCCAAAAATATACCTATTTGATTGTCAAATAGTGTTCCAATATGTTGTTATCAAGAATATTTTTGTGCCATGCAATGATATGTATAATGTAGCAATCATTAGGTGGGTCAATAGGAGAGTGTATCTTATGAGACAACCTCCAAATATACACCATCTGTCCTCTAGCTCTCTTTAACATTCAATTTCTGTTTGCTTGTTTCCCCAGAAGGTTGCTAAGTACTTTTCAGTGGAGATAAGAACCTCCTTTCTCTAGGAACAACATAAGAGAGAGTTTGGGGTTTCTTGTTATTTAGCCTGTGTGGTAGTTTCCATCTAAAAAGTCATCTAGTGGTTGAATTTATTCACCCAGGACACCGACTGATACTGCAAGGAACTGGAGCCAAAGGAAACGGGGTGGCCCCCTATAGTAGGTAGAACAGTGCCCTCCCCCCACAAATTCTAGTCCATCTGGAACGTGTATGTGTGAATTTTATAATAGGACCTTTGAAGATGTAATCAAGTTAAGATGAAGTTATACTACACTAGGGATGCCCCTAATCCAATGACTGGTACCCTTACAAGGAGAAGGAGATTTGGACAGAGGCACGTGGTAAAATGCCATGTGGGGATGAAAGCAGTGATTATAGTGATACAGCCTTGAGCCCATGGTCGCCTCTAGGAGAGGGAGCGAGGGAAGGGAAAGACTCTCTCTCACAGTCTTCAGAAGGAGCAGACCATGCTAACACCTCGATATTGTACTTAAAGCCTCCAGAACTATGATACAAAAGAATGTTGTTGCAAGCCACCTGGTCTGTGGTCATTTGTTACGGCAGCCCTGGGAAACTAACACAGCCGTAAATAAACATGTGCACAAACCCAGCTGTCAGTTCACTAATGAAGTGTAGCATGGTACTGGGCTCTTATCAATGAGTGATTGAGGATGCAAGAAGCAGCATAAGAATAGTGGCTTCATAAATAACACCGATAAAGGCAACCCTAACCCAGCAAAAGAGGAAAAAGGGTAGCTAGTTTACACCTAATTTACACCCACATTTCTCCCAGTACCTATTCTCTGAGGAGCTGGATACAAGCATTCTGTGATAGCTTCTTTCAACTTTTCCAGAGATTTAGCTAGGCTCTTAAGGAAGTCTATCTGCTTGGCATAATGATCAATGAAGGCATTTCATTTTATTATTATTTTTTTTAGTCTCCATGCTAGCTATAAGCACCTACTTTTGTAATAACACTTACTTTTGTTTGAGCACTTATTTTTGTAATAGATGTCTTAGGAAGCTTTATAAGGCTCTAAAGTTCTTTAGGATGCTGAGCATTCTTAACTGGGATTCTTTTTTTTTTTTTTTTTTTTAATTTTTTTATTTATTTGTGAGAGAGAGACAGAGACAGCGTGAGCAGGGGAGGGTCAGAGAGAGAGGGAGACACAGAATCAGAAACAGGCTCCAGGCTCTGAGCTAGCTGTCAGCACAGAGCCCAACACAGGGCTCGAAGCCACGGACCATGTGATCATGACCTGAGCCGAAGTCAGACACTTAACCAACTGAGCCACCCAGGCACCCCTTAACTGAGATTCTTAACAAGGTCGGGATCCCCTTTTCTTCCAAAGCATTCCAAAATCATGTACCATTCCAAAAGGATGTCTTATCTATATATTAATTAATCTCTAGCTAACAACAAGCTCTGATATGTGCAATGAGCACTGCCATCTGGACAGGTTTTACCACTGTCAAGGAGTCATATTCTAGATGTAAGATCTGTTACAGCATATTCTGCCAGATATTTTTCTGTTTCAGACCAAAGATATGACCCACAATAGAAAAGATTAAGTTTGGGTCACCTGGGTGGCTTAGTCGGTTAAGCATCCGACTTTCCCTTAGGTCATGATCTCGTGGTAGTGGGTTCGAGCCCCGCGTCGGGCTCTGTGCTGACTGCCAGCTCAGAGCCTGGAGCCTATTTCGGAGTCTGTGTCTCCCTCTCTCTCTGACCCTCCCCTCTTCACGCTGTCTCTCTCTCTCTCTCTCTCCTAGAAATAAATAAAAATATTTAAAAAAAAAAAGAAAAGATTGTTTGTTTTCTCTAAAAATATATCTAACAAACAGATTTTGACTAGATCTAGCTCATAACTAAAGGTTAGGTGGTCATGAACCTTCTCTTCTTTAAGTTATAGAAGAAGAATATGAGAATTCAAAATATTACAATGATAAATGGAAATATGTGCACAGGAAAATAATACGATTTCATAGGTGGTCAGCCTACTTGTTAGTAAATGTGTGTTTTCAGCAACAAAGGCTCTACATCACAAAAGACCATCAAATTTAAAGGAAAGTCTAAGATTAAGTTGGTAGAAGCTTCCGCTAGTTTAGTTGGTCCTGTTACTGCATTTAGACAAGGTGAGTAGACTTTTGCCACTGAATGCTCAAGAGAGAGACCACTGATCTGACAATTACTATGAAATTGAATCGTAAGTCCAAAGGCTTATCCATATGTCTCATATACAGATAGACAGTCTAATGATAATTAAGACCAAACCAGAGCAGGTGGTGGTAGAAGGGCTAATTTTAAATCTGTTCATGTTTAGAATCCCAAAAATTACCAAGGATTTAGTTAAATCATTGGAGGGTATAACAATTTCAGAAAAGTTGCAAACCATTGCCTAGGGTAGCCAATGAGACTCAGACATCCACTTGATTGTCTCTTAGTTATGAGCTAGGAAAGTTGTGAACAAGCCAGGGTCTGTCAGAAATAAGGATTCACCACCTTGGGATAACGTTCTTTGGGGACCTATGTCCTTTTTGAGCTAAAAAAATAAGTACCCAGAGTTGACCTTATCTTGAGAACCCAAGAAGTGGTCATTCACATATTAGATAAAATAAATCACAGTGAAATTGATCTCCTTGAAGTCCAGATTGATTATGTAAAGTAGGACAGTGCCTCAGCAAATTCTTAGAGCAAACAGCCCAAGTATATTGTTGACTTTCTCAGGAAAAGGGAAAAAAACCTATTGACTATTTTGATTCAAACTTTAGAACATTAAAGAACATTAGAGAAATTTTCACAGAACACTAATCTACAACTGTAAAATATGCCACCTCAAGAGGCACCAGAGATGAAACAATATTTGGGTTTAGCCCAATAGGGAGGCAGAGAATGATTATTCTAATAATGTCCTGAGGTTGTATAGAAAGCTTTTAACCTCACCTATTGGGAATTTTAATGGAGAAGATAAGGGTGTTACAAGGGCTGTGTAAGGTATGATGAATCCTTTAGCTATTATTCTTTCAGCTATTAGTTTTAGTCTTGCTTTAGCTTCTAGTTTAAGAAGGTGTGGTGCAAGTTGGGGTAGACATTTAAATGAATCAATCTTAACCTTGATATGTACAGCCCCAATAATCCTGCCAAATCTGTGGGACTTTTTGTCTCCCTAAAAGCCAACATCTTCTTGAGATACTTAGTCTAGGCTTGATTTAGACATGAAGGTGCTGGTAAATCAGTATCCAAATTAGATCTGATTGCAGATAATGAATAGGGTGGTCTTCAGGGGCATTGAGGAAGCCATCATCAGGACCATATTTAATCTGGCAATAAGATTTGCACAGTAAATTCTTCCCTGTCAAGTTAGCCAGTATGGTATAACGGAGGAGAAAAGAATATTTCTCGATAAAGGTTCAAGGGTAACAGTTAATGGCTGGGACATGGAAAATATCTAAAGATTCTTAGATATATCCATGACCTGAGAAGCTTGTTGACATCAAGGGTGACATGTAACAGTGGTAGGATTTAAGATTGACAAATCTATCAATATCAACAAAAGAACTTTGCAAGTTTGTTTATATTTAGACAATGTTTTCTCTTTGTGAATTCAAGGGCAAAAGGAGAAATTAAGTGCTTGATTCTCCTTCCTTCAGAGCAGGGTCCAAGGTGCCTCAGACTAGTCTGCTGATTCTCAGGTCAGGGTCCTAGACTGCAGAGGTTAGTTTCCAATGGATCTCAGGAGCCCTATAAGATTGTTGAATGCCTAGTGTCCAAATATGACCAAACTTCCCACCCTCAGAATTCTGCCTGTTCTACTCCCTATAAAACCTGCTGCATCCCCTCAGGATGTTGTTTCTCATGAGTTGTTTTTCCGTATAAAATAGCAGCCGAGCAATCTCTTTAGACAGTAACTGGTGGTAATGTAATTTGGTTTTAGAGGGAGAGGGCCAGGATCTGAGTGACCTCATAATCACTTTCCAAACCAGTGGACTTTAACGGGAAATTTCGTATCTTTGAATTTTTTCCTTACCTGTGAAATGAAAATGCTAACCTATAAGCTTACAGCATAACAGAAGAAACTTAATAAATTTGCACTAAACAAATTTGTTAACTATAAATCACTATGAAAAATAATTAATGCAAAATTATTAAAAATGATAACTAATGAAGTTAGTGGTAGACATTTTAGCTTCTCGAAAACTGTAATGAGAAAGTCAATAGACTGTACCACTATCTAATACTTTATATTAATTTTTTATTAGCAGTACACAGATTTTTTTCAATTTCCCATGAAAGTATAGTACCCACCTGATCCTAAAGTTGTCATTGGCTAATATTTTTGCATGCTTTGTACCATTTCCAGGGTTGTTATGGTTTTGTCCTCTGATATGTGTAGCCTTGGGAATTTAGCTATATTAGTCACCATCTTCATTAAAATGAAGTTTTATAAATTACAGTCCTAGTCATTAATAGATATGAGATACTGAAAAGTTCAGAGGAAGTGTAGAAAATAATTAAGTATTTCAACTTGAAACAGAATAGTCTCAAAATAGCTACCTGGTATGAATGGGCAATTGTTCCTTTACCTCACCCAAACTGCTCTGTCCCTGCCTCCTGGGTCTATTCCTCCATCTCTTGCCCTGTAAGGCATTAGAGACTGCTTTGAAGGCAACCTCCTGGGAAGACACAGACATGATTTTCCTCTGGTGAATTAAGTACTCAGGTTGCCAGAATGCCCTGTTCTTGCTCATAGTTGCTGCTGGTTTCATCTTCACCCCTGCTCTGCACTTGAAGGCTCATAAGTGCTTTCTAACAGGCATCTTCACATCCTCACTTGCTACACGACAGTCCATTTTCCACACTGCAGCCAGCATATTTTTAAAACAGATAGCTGACCATATCCCTTCTTGCTTAAAGCTCTTGGGTGACTTCCTGATGCAATAAGGCGGTAAAGCTGAATATCTTTTCCCAGGTTACAAATTCTGACATGATCTGGATCCTGCCAGCTTCAGATCTCAATTCCCTCTTACCTGTGCCCCTGCTCAGTCTGCTCCATCACGCCACCTTCTTGCTGACTCAAAGGTGGCAGGTGCAGTCCAATCTGTTTTACATTGGCCTGCCTTCTCCTTTATCACAAGATCTTTATCAGAATTCAATCTCTGTTTGAGCATTATCTCTTTAAAGGAGACTCCCTGACCACCTGTTAAAACTGCTACCTCTTCCCTAATTTCTGTCACACTAACTATCCTGTTGGCTGCCATCTTATTACTTCCCACTCTGGCTCTTTTTTAAATTTATTGGTTGGTTCATATGTTTACTTTCTATCTCCTCACAAGAATATAAGCCCACCTGTCTGCTTCACCATTAAATCCTCAGCACCTAGAATAGTGCCTGGCACAGAGTAAGTGCTCGATAAATATTTATCAAGAGAAGAAATACAACCTGTATAGATAAAATTCTCAAATATTCTTGAGAGTCATAAATACAAACTTGACTCTATAGCAAGATACCATGTTTCCTCACTAGAGGGCTTGATATTATAAAGATGTTAATTCTCCCCAAATTTAGCTATTAAATTAACACACTCAGAGTTCCAACTCAAATCAGTAAAAAGATTCTAAGTTTTATCTAAAAATAATTGTTAGTGAAAAATTAAATAAATATATTTTTTTAAAGCAGAGCAAAATGTAAAACAAAGAAACAGCAGGAAGTGGGCCTTGCCCACCAGATAATAAAATATATAGATGCTTATCCTGAAAAAGAAAAACAAAACTGGAGGCATCATGAGTCCAGCTTCTAAGCCATATTACAAAGCTGTGGCTGTCAGAACAGTGTGGTATTGACACAAAAACAGACACATAGATCAATGGGACAGAGCACAAAACCCAGAAATGGACCCACAACAATATGGTCAGCTCACCCTGGACAAAGCAGGGAAGAATATCCAGTGGAAAAAAAGACAGTCTTTTTCACAATGGTGTTTGGAATACAGAAGAATATAACTGGGACACTTTCTTGCACAATGCACAAAAATAAGTTCAAAATGGATGAAAGACCTACATCTCAGACAGGAAAGGGATGAATCACTGCATTCTACTTCTGCAACCGATATTGCACTACATATTAATTAGCTAAAATTTAAATGAAAAAATAAATAAATTTTAAAAATTTGGTTTGGTAAACAAACCGAAAAACCCCAAAACCAAAAATATTTATAGATGCTTAAAGTACTAGGGATAGAAAAAAACAGAAATTCCAGAAAGAGGCATAAGAAATAAGAATTTCCTCTATCGTGTTGAAAAAAATCAATAAAATTTCCCTCTTGGAGCTAATAACTTCTATATAACAACGACAACAACAATACAACACTACCCATAAAGTCAAACATTTACAAAATGCATTATACTTAAAAGATCACCTCCTTAATATGTCAAAAGCTTTTCAAATTATTAAAAAAGAAAGATAAATGCTCTGGCAGAAAACAAGTCTAAAAATTCAAAGCATCAATGCGCTGCAGGAAAAATACAAATGTCCAAAAATGTATTCTCTCTAGTGATTTAACAAATGCATATAAGAACAAGATGAAATTTTTATTACCAGATTGACAAAGACTAAAAATAAACTACTACCTAGAGTTAGTGAGCACGTAGGGAAATCAGAATCCCTTATCCACAAGAAAGCATAGAGGAATGTTTTGGGATATAGCTCTTAACGGAAGCCATTTTTTCCGTTATGATTCGTAAACCTTTAAAACTGGCAACTTGGGACAACTTTCCTTTTGGCAATTTATCATAAAAATTTAACTGGACAAATCATATATATGAGAATGTTTCTTGTCTAGCTGTTTAGAAGATCAAAAAATAAAAGACAGGACAGGGAACCCCCCTAGTTGGTAGATGATGCAATTCTTGATCGTGGGGTTATGAGTTTGAGCCCCAGATTGAGATTACTTACAGTTAAAATCTTTTTAAAAAATTAGAGACAATGTAAATTTGTATATCATGTGAGTCTAACTGTGGACTATTATACAGCAATAAAGAATGATTGAGTAGCAGTATTTTAATATGAACAAATGTTCATAACTTATTAAGTGAAAAAAGCATATTAACAGTTTGTAGAGTTTAAATTGTAAAATATAGGGGCGCCTGGGTGGCTTAGTCAGTTGGGCGTCCGACTTTCGCTTAGGTCATGATCTCGCGGTTTGTGGGTTCCAGCCCCGTGTCGGGCTCTGTGCTGACTGCCAGCTCAGAGCCTGGAGCCTGTTTCAGAGTCTGTATCTCCCTCTCTCTCTGACCCTCCCCTGCTCATAATGTCTCTCTCTCTCTCCTAGAAATAAATAAAAATATAAAAAAAATAAATTGTAAAATATAAAGATGTCTGTGATTTATGTTATATTATATATTACATATATTATTAGAAAAAAGTCTACTCACCTTACAGAAGGTTAACAATTGTTACCTCTAGTGATTTTTTCCTTTGTGCCTACCTATATTTTCTAATTGTTATATAATGAATATAACTTACACAGCAGAGAAAGTTTGGAGGCTTTTACGGAGAAGGAGTTAATTACTGATATCGACTTGTCTGCAGATATTATTTCCAAGCCTATTTTTCATGAGCAAAATCAAGATTAAAAATCCAAGCACCTTTTGAGTTAGGGGGAAAAAAAAAGTATGGGGTGCCCGAGTGGCTCAGTTAGTTGAGCATCCGACTTTGGCTCAGGTCATGATCTTGAAGTTTGTGAGTCCAGGCCCCACATCGGGCTTGCTGCTCTCAGCGCACTGCCTGCTTCAGATCTTCTGTCTTGCTCTCTCTCTCTGTCCCTCCCCAGATTCTGCTCTCTCTCTAAAATAAATAAAACATTTAAAAAAGAAAAAAAAAAGCATTACCCAACGCATAATTTCAGTATTCCACCCACATAAAATACTAGGTTTACAATTATAGCAGCCCCTTTGTGTTTTCCATTACTACCAGGTAATGCAGCCGATAAAGAGGCTTTGAAAAGCAAAAATTAAGCAATAAGGTGTGACAGATAATACGATTATTGTACGGTAATGAACTCCAGCGGTATCAAAAGTTTGATATATTGCTGAGTACAACTATTTCCCTCGGGTATAATTAAACTCTGAAAAGCTTGCACCAGAATCACTGATATAAATAGTCTTTCTTGTAGATAAATATGTTTCCAACTGTTGTATGGGTGCTTTAGTTGTATTCAATTATACTGCACGATAAAAACATAACTAAAACTGATTCTGAACTAAGGTTTGGGGACAATCAGAGCAGCCCAAATGATTAAACCTAATCCTAGTAGCAGAACTACACCAAATTAGTAAAAACACCACCACAACAATTACACAGCATAGCTCGGAGATACTGTAGGTTTGTTCCAGACCACCACCATAAAGAGAATATCACAATAAAGCAAGTCAAGTGAAATTTTCAGTTTTCCAGGGCATACGAAAGTGATATTTATACTGTAGTCTATTAAGTGTGAAATAACGTTGAGTCTAAATTTAAAAAAGGACACGCCTTAATTTAAAAACACTTTATTGTTAAGAAATGCAAACCATCATGTGAGCTTTCAGTGAGTGAGTTATGATCTCTATCCTGGAGGGGCAGAGAGATAGAGCAACAGAATATCTGAAGCAGGCTCTGTGCTGACAGCAGCAAGCCCGATGCAAGGCTCAAACTCATGAACCATGAAATCATAACCAGAGCTAAAGTTGGACGCTTATGCAACTTCACAGCCCCTTCACAGCATCTCCACCAGGAGGAGATGCCAAGAAACTGCTTGCTTTGGGGCGCCTGGGTGGCTTAGTTGGTTAAACGTCCGACTTTCGCTTAGGTCATGATCTCGAAGTTCATGGGTTCGAGCCCCGCGTCAGGCTCTGTGCTGACTGCCAGCTCAGAGCCTGGAGCCTATTTCGGAGTCTGTGTCTCCCTGTCTCTCTGACCCTCCCCTGCTCACGCTGTCTCTCTCTCTCTCTCCTAGAAATAAATAAAAATATTTTTTAAAAAAAGAAAGAAACTGCTTTCTTTGCTCATCCATAGGGAGCAATTCCTCATCTGTTAGTTTTATGGGATGGTAGCAATTCAGTCCCATCTTCATCAGGCTCCTCCTCTAATTCTAATTCTCTTACTGTTTCCACCACATCTGCAGTGACTTCCTCCCCTGAAGTTTCGTACCCTTCAAAGTCATCCATGAGGATTGCAACTGACTTCTTCCAAACTCCAGTTCATATTGATATTTGACCTCTTCCCATGAATCATGAATGTCCTTAATGCATCTGGAATGGTGAATTCTTTCCAGAGGTTTTCACTTTACTGCTTTACCCAGATCTATCTGAGGAACCACTATCTATGATGGCTATAGCTTTACAAAATGTATTTCATAAACAATAAGACGTGAAAGTCTTATGGGCTGCAGACTGGATGTTGTATTAGGAGGCATGAAAACAACATTAATCTGATTGTACATCCCCATCAGATCTCTTGGGTGACTAGGTGAATTGTCAGTGAGCAGTAATATTTTGAAAGGAATCTTTTTTCCTGAACAGTAGGTCTCAACACTGGGCTTAAAATATTTAGTAAACCATGTTGTAAATAGATGTGCTGTATCCAAACTTTGTTGTTTCACTGACAGAGCACAGGCAGCATAGATTTAGAGAAATTCTTCAGGGCTCCAGATTTTCAGAATGGTAAACGAGGGTTGGCTTCAACTTAAAGTCACCAGCTGCATTAGCTCTTAACAAGAGAACCTGCCTATCCTTTGAAGTTTTAAAACAGGCATTGTCTTCTCTTTAGCTGGGAAAGTCCTCGATGGCATCCCCTTCCAATAGAAGGCTGCTTTTGTCTACATGGAAAATGTGTAATTATTTTAGGTAGACCTTCTGGATAACTTGCCGCAGCTTCCACATCAACACTGGCTGCTTCCTCTTGCCCTTTTATGCTATAGAGAAGGCATCTTTCCTTAAACTTCATAAATCAACCTCTACTAGCTTCCAACTTTTCTTCTACAGCTTCCTCACCTCTCTTCGCCTGCGTAGAATTGAAGAGAGGTACTGCTTTGCTCTGGATTAGGCTTTGGTTTATGGGAATATGTGGCTGGTTTGATCTTCTATTCAGACCACTCAAACTTCTCCCTATCAGCAATAAAGCTGTTTTACTTTCTTATCATTCATGTATTCACAACTTGCCTGTTTCTTACAAAAGGCCTTGCTCTCAGCCTATCTTGGGTTTTGAGACACCTTCCTCACTAAGGTTAATCATTTCTATCTTTTGATGTAAAGTGAGGAATGTGTGACTCTTCCTTTTTTCTTGAACATCTAGTGGCCAGTATAGGGTTATTCACTGGCCCAATTTCAACGTTGTTATGTCTCAGGGAGTAGAGAGGCCCAAGGAGAGGGAGAAAGATGGCATGGCTGGTCAGTAAAGCAGTCAGAACACACACAACATTTATCTATTAAGTTTGTCATCTGATATCATTTGCAGTGCCCCAAAACAATCACAGTACTGATATCAAAGATCTCTGATCATAATATAATAATAATGAACAAGTTTGACATATTTTGAGAATTATCAAAATGTGATGCAGAGACATGCATTGAGCAAATACTGTTGGAAAAATGATGCCAATAGACAGACTTGATTGACACAATTGCCACAAACCTTCAATTTGTAAACAATATAACCTCTGAGAAGCACAATAAGATGAGGTATGTCTATACAATTATAAATATCACAGTATCAATAACAGCCAAAGACTTCTATATATCTGTCAGGACAGATAATCGCCTATGTCCTATAGACCTAGAAAATAAGCCCATTAAACATTGAACATTTTATTATTTCAAATAGCATGGATTAACCAAGCAGAAATTAAATCTGAAATTCCAGGCCTATTCTACCTTATGTGGATCCTAATTGGAATGCATTGTTAAAAAACAGCATGACAGAATCAAGGAAAAGTAAAAACTAGGTATTTCATATTAGCTGATTTTTAACTTTTAAAATTGATAATAGTACCGTGGTTACACTTTTTCAGGAGTCCTTATCCTTATGAGATACATTCTGAAACACTCAGGGATAAATGATAGGGCGTCTGGGATTTGCTTCAAAATAACCCAAGGCTGGGAGAGGGTGTGTGTGTGGGAGGTTACAGAAGCAGCAAGACTGTGGAAGCAGGGTGTCAAGCTCAAAAATAAAATAGTTATTTTACTTGGAGAATGAATTTATTTGGGAATTACAGAAATTACAATTCGAGACAAGCAAACTATGACAAACCGTAGGCAAGTCCGAAGAGACAAAGAGAAGGTCAGCTTTTCTTAGGTTTCAGGAAGAAATTAGGGAGGGTTATTTTCAACAAAAGCTCATTGGAGAGGAACTACATCTTGAGGCTGTGGCAGGATCTTATTGGCTGCAAGTGGTGGCTACTGCATTATTGCCAGGGCAGGAAGAACTTTTCCTTCTTTTTCTTAAAAGCAGCAGATAGAGTCTTATGTGAAAAATGAGGACCCCTGGGTGGCTCAGTCAGTTAAGCATCCAACTTTTGATCTTGCCTCAGGGCATGATCTCACAGTTTGTGGGTTCAAGCCCCATGATGGGTTCTGTGATGACAGCACAGAGTCTGCTTGGGATTCTGTCCTTCCCTCTCTCTGCCCTTCCACCACTCAGTCTCTCTCTCAAAATAAATAAATTTGGAAAAAAAAACTCTTATATGAAAAATGTCCTCCCTTGTTAAGATAATTCGCATCTTCCTCCTTCCTCTTGATTGTGCAGGCTGCAGTGAGTGATATGTGTGAGAGAGCTCCCCCTCCAGGGCATCCCAATTCCAGGTTAAATGAGGTTTTTAAATTTATTTTCACAACGGTGATGATGACATGTGGGTTCATTATACTATTCTTTGCAATTTTGAGTGTCTGAAATTTTTCATCAGAAGTGTTTTCAAAAACATATTTGGTTCAAAAAGAGTTCCTATATACTAACCATTGTGCATTACTGTATATTGTACACTGTTTGGCAAAAGAAGTCACTAGAAGGTTAAGTTATTTAAAAAATTAGCTTAGTTGGTGATGCATAAAATCTCATTTGGTTCCAAAGAGTTGTATGTTATTGAAAAGGAGGCAATAACAGTCATCAAAACATAAAACTAAATGAGTGTAAACCATTGAGATGAAAGCAAATTACAGTACAGAACCTTACGTGTGAGTCAGATTTGAATACTCTGGAGTCGAGATCATCACCAAAATAACAGATGGATGGTTGGGGAAAGTAGCCTATTTGAACTGAATAATTGCTGAAAGTAGTGATTTTTAAAAACTCAAATTCCTTGAGAAAGGCAAGTATTATTAAATAAGAGAAGTCTTAGCAGCCGTTTATCAATGAAGTAGAAACAATTCTCTTGACAATATAAAATAAATAAAAGGGAAAGATGGAGAAATAAACAAATCAATTCAGTTTCAGATAATATTTGAAAGATTGCCGAACATCACACTTTCTTTCCTTAACTGGTAAATAGCTTTTCTCAACATTCTGTTTCTCTTTTGCTTTTCAGATGTCCTTTTTAAAATATAATTTTCTTAACGTTTATTTATTTTGAGAGAGAGATAAAGACAGAGCATGAGCAGGTGAGGGGCAGAGAGAGAGGGAGACACAGAATCCAAAGCAGGCTCCAGGCTCTGAGCTGTCAGTGAAGAGCCTGATGTGGGGCTCAGACCCGTGAGTGAGATCATGACCTGAGCCAAAGTCAGATGCCCAAATGACTGAGCCACCCAGGCACCCCTTCACATGTCTTCTTAAGACCGCCAAATGAGTACAAACAAAATCAGTTTGTTCAATTGTCCATAGTAGGTCTACGTGTAGAGAAGGCCAAATGGAGTGTCACCTGGAGACTGTTCAGCTCCAGATGTTTCACACCTTCATCTATGTATTCTTGCCTTTACTCTCTTAACTACTGCTTTGCCTGTATGTGTATGAGCCTGTGCAAATTGCTGAGAATCAAATTGGGAAGAAAATACTGACATTTGGCATTATTATCAGAGGTCATGAGCCTCAGGCTCCACATAAAGTCACCAAAAGCCACTTGACTGAAGTAATCATGCATGACCTTATTCATCAAATCTGGGAATTCACTAGTTTACTACACTTTAAAATACGTATATTTTAAAGTTCACGGAAATTCACATTGAATGGCTTGGCACCTTCTTTCCTGCACTAAAATCTCCTCTTCGCTCTAATTGTTCTTTATTCTCCATTGTCTTCTCTCTTTCACTTCCCCCTTTCTCTAAACATCTCCTCCTCTCTCTGACCCTCAGTCTCCTCTTCTCTCACTCAGTTTCCCTGAATCTGCTCCTCAGTTTCCCTAGTCCCCAAGCAGACAGCTCAGAGAGAGAACTGTTTCTCAGCTCTTTGTCCACATTCTCCAACATAAAGTCCCCACAGTGTCCCCAGTCCTCCACATGGAGCAGTGGAAGCTGAGCTAGAGACAGATTAAATATTTAAATGTAGTTATGAAAACCTATCAACTAGAACCACAGAAATAAAAGTTTAGGAATACATTTCTTAAAGTTACAAGACACAAGTGTTTTGAAATCAGTAAATTTAGAAAATTGGTCCTAGGGTGAATTGATTCTTCGATGAACTGGCATTTGCAAATTTGGCTTTTGTTGAAATGTCATCAGGCAAATTACACTGCCTCCACGTTTGAGACACTCAGGAGAGCCATACAGGTGACAAAATACATGTCCAGAACTAGAGTCACTTGACTTTCCCCGAGGGCTCCAGGCCCACCACAGGCTCTAGGATAAGGGTTAAATGAGGACCTGATCATTCAGAGCTAAACTGACTTGGCAAACCCTGTGTGTGGATATAATAACCAGGTTCCTACATGGAATCTTCTCCCTTGTCTTTTTTTTTTTTTTTGAGGTATAATTGACATATGACGTTATATTAATTTCAGCTATATAACAATTTAGTTGTATTTATTGCAAAATAATCACCACAATAAGCCTAGTTAACATCTATCACCATAGGTAGTTAACACATTTTTTATGTGTGTGTTGAAAATTTCTGAGATTTATTCTCCTAGCAACTTTCAAATACTACAATATGGTATTATTAACTATAATCTGTACATTACACATGACCTATTTATTTTATAACTAAAATCTCTGGAGATTGAAAAGCTTTAATCAATCAATATAGGGCAACATTTCTCAAAGCATATTCTGCTAAATATTGTCTCTATTAAATGTTCTGCCAAAAAATCAGTTTAATCTTAAATAAATTGGGGGTAATGTCAGACACAGTGTCCTTTACTGATGACTCAATGCACATTAGTATATTAAATTCTTACAATAAACTATGAAAAAAGCTAAATCCTGTCCTATTGTGATTTTTGTTGTTGTAGTGGTTATTTTATTCCTCTCTCTTTGATTTATTTAAATGACTCTGCTACTATTTAGAGGTCATTCAGGACATGTCCTTCTATTTTGACACTCTGGGGATTAGTTTTATGTTCTTTTTTACTCTATAGTTTCTTCAAGGAGAGCCTATGCTTGGCAGGATATGGGGAAGAGAGGCATGGAGGGAATTAGCCACCCAAAGCTGTGGCGAATGAGTATATCATCTAAAATAATCAGAGCTGTACTACAAACCAACAAGTAAAATCCCCTAAGTGATGTGACCAAAAATTGTGAAATTAACAAATTATAATTGATGCTGTGATAGCTGTAGGCAGCTCAGGGTAAACTATCGGCATAATAAGGTGCTAATCCCATATAAGGCCTGAAAAACCCAATATTGAGACTTGCATTAAATAAGTTAAGCAGAATTAAGGCCAAAAAGTCATAATAAAAAAATAATGTAAGTGAGATTGTCACTTTCTCCAGGGGCCGATGAAGACCCGGAGTAAAAATAAGTTAGGTTTGATCTCCTTGCCCTGCTGTTTATACAACTCAACCCAGACAGAAATCCTGCTGACAGATTCAGGGCACACCTTCCAGCAGTTATAAGTGGCAACTGGTCTACTAGCATTGTTCCCCATTTCATTCCAAATACTTATGACTTCCGTGACCTCGCTCTGTCTACACCTTCCCAAAGAATTCCAAGACACCTACACAGAAAGGCAGTCCCAATCACAGTTATTACTTCCCACTGCCTCCTGTATCTAATCAAAAGTATTCTAGATTTTCACCAAGTTTCTTTATTACTTCTTGATTTTTTTTTCTACCTCTACCTACTTTTTCTACCCTTCTGTTCTGAAAGATTTAATTCCTATATTTTAGTAGGTTTTATCCAAATGACTCAGAGCGATGAATGAATAAATATATAAACACAAAGAAATAAAGGAATAATAAATAATCAAGACCCCAATCTTAATGTTTATTTCTTGGCATTTCTATTGAGTATAAGAAGTTACTTTTGACTTAAGAGTCCAATTTCACAAACCCCTGTTTTGCCCATTGTTTAAAACCTCAGATGAGGAAATAAAAAAGAATCAAATGCCTTGCTCTCACAAAATTGCTTTCCATCACTTTCTTTAATTCACACTCAAATCATATCCACATGGAGTATATCTGAGATCTCTGGCATTTTATTCCTATATTCTTTATGTTTGGGGGTTCCTAATAACCTCATATAATACATAGTCACCTTATTGTTTTGCATCATGGAAATGTTTTCACGGGTATGAAATCCTCCTATTTATGTACCCAAAAAGGAAAACTAGAAGCTATAGATGTTCAGTTCTGAGGGATGCAGTCAGAGTATGCTGAAATACCTAAATAAATCTTTAAGTGGCTCATAAATAATTGAATAAACCAACAAGCTCGCTCAATTATACCAAAAAATGATTGCTTAGTTCCCCATGTTATATCATTTGCAGTAAAAAGCATTTGAGGCTAAATATAAATTTAAACTCCTTTACCACTGCTTATGGTTTCCAAAATGGCCTGTCTGGTAAGGTGAAATTTTCCATGCTTGGTTTCAGCCCAAAGGGGAAACACTGATGGGGAGTTGTAGAAAATGCTCCACAAAGACTAATGATTTATGAAGGGTAAAAAATGTTTTTTTAATTTTATCACAAAGAAATTATTTTGAGACTACATAGTTAATCTAAAATATTTATGCTAAAATCTCTATGCGAATTTGTTACATACTATGGAAAGTTATCAATTTGAGGAAATTTATTTCACTCTAAGATAAAAAATCTACATTGGTGTATACTCAGAATAAGGATACCAACTACATTTAGAAATGTATAAATTTATACACCTGACAAATTCTCAAAAGCTTATAGACACACAAAACTTTGCTATCAAACAGTAAAATGTATTTTTGGCTTTCCATAAATTTTACTTACCAGTTTTGGCCTTAAGTAGGTAGTAAGAAAGCACAACTACTCTGAGAGTGACTTTTGACATCTTATTTGTGCCCCAGAGTTTGTTGCAACAATGTACCTTAAGATCTTCTAATTCCTAAGTATATTTCACCTCCTTCATGAAGTCTTCCCAGATTAACTTCACCCGAGAGTGCATGCCATTCATCCTCAAATACTCTTTCATAAAATAACCCCTAGCAATATGTTGTGTCCCTCCTTTAAGCTTTAGAACTCACAAGCCTGGGATTCAAATCTATTATTAATTTTATTTCTTCCCCAGACTCCTAGTCCAGGAGAATGATCTTGACAGATACATGCTATGTACTTCTACTCCATCTTGCTCCTCACTGGATTTAGAAAAAAACTGCCATCTGACCCCAGAAACAACTCCACATCTTCTGTACCAGCAATTCATCATTGAACTAGGAAAATGAAACAGAAAGGGAAACAAGATTTAATGATTCTATTTAGAGTGTGACAGTAGTTATCTTCAAATACAAGAAATCTACTTTCAAAAAGATTCAAGCTTATTTAGTGGGTTCCATAGCAACTGGAAGCAATAAGAAGTTACATTATTTCAATTTAAGAAAGAAATTCTGAATGACTTGAGAAGTCAAGAAAAATGGAATGAGTTGAATTAAGAGAGAGTAAATTCTCTCAATACTGGAAGACTTCAAACTGAATCCGGATTCCCAATCAAGATATTGTAGAAGAAACCCAAGTCTTGGATAGAGAATTGGACCATGTGTATCACCTCTAGGGCAACTTCAGACACTGAGGTTCTCAGCGAATTTCCAGACATCTTTGCTAATTTGTTTCAGGCTTCTGGTACTCAGGCAATTGCCGACGCCTACAATCCTTTTGAAGAAAAAGCTAAATCCTCAACAGAACCATTCTTATCTCTTGTTTAAAATGCTCTTTAAAAACAGGTTTTAAAAACCTTCATTGAAACTAGCCACTGAAAACCTTTTGGTGAAGAGCTTTTACTGGAAAGATAAGTACTCAGAAAGAAGATAATTGCACCAGGAAATCAGAATTTTTCTTTGGTAAAGTAACATTTTTTTAAAAAGTCAATCTAACATGGCCAATTAATGTGTTGGAGAATAGTATGCTTTCAGAGAGAGAAATACTTGAGCCTCCTTCCCCTTGAAATAAAAGACATCCTAATGCTCACAGAAGATCCTTGGGAAATTTTTCTCTGACACTAAAACAAATATATGTAATTCATCATCAGAGAATTAGGAATGAGCACTCAGCTACTTGGTTTACTTCCACTGCGATGCACAGCAGATTTTGGTACGCCCAGTGGGCAAGATTCTGTTCCTCTCCAGAGCCACTCCCTGTATATACTTGGTTGGTAAAAGGGGAAAAGGTTCTTTCCTCTGCTCTCAGCCCCACCATCTCTTCTTCCCATCTCTCTTTTTGGCTTTCTCAGACTCAAAATAAATTAGTAGAATCAGCTAAGAGAATGTGATGGTATTCATGGGATATTTAGAAAAGGCATACCAGTTTGAAACAAGTCATTCAGCCTGAAAGTTTCACCTGCATTCTCAAAATCTTCAATGCAGTAAACTGTGTGCTTCTTTTAGACCACAGCTCGTGACATTATTATTTTTTTTTTTTACCAGAAAACCTTCCCTGATAAAGGTCACTTAATCTCCAACCTGCTAGCACTGCACTATTTTTAATACCTTATTACTCCTGAGTGCATTCATATAATCACATACACATTCCATTTATCTGTGCCAGACCTGGCACACTTAATAGTTACAGACTAGATCTGCCAAATCTGATGCCGGTCTGGGGGCAGAGCTTTGTTAAAATATTTTTTGTTTTATTATTATTTCAATGTCTTCACTTTCACCAAGGGTCCCAGCAATCCCAGATGCCTTACCTATGCTAACCTTCACACCTTTATATTACCTGTCTGGCCCCTGTAGGCATTTAAATTTGCATCTCTGAATTTTATGCAAAAGTACTTCCCTAATGACCTTCAGGTTTGAACGTCTCTCTATCATACTGCAAATTGAAGGTAGGATGTGTCTTATATCTACTGCATGTTTCCTTACATCTAAAACAGTGTAGTCATTGAGTATTGTACAGATTTGGCAAACACTTAATATTTGAGAAAAAAATGATTATCAGAAAGTCTACGTTTCTTGGAATTTCTTATGTGTATGCGCAGGACAGAGTCAAAATATGACTTTATTCTGCCTCCATACTAAATAAAACTCCTGTTCCTTATTATGGCCTAATAGGTGGAAACATTTTTTTTATAAACAGGTTTAAAATTTTTATTTTATTTTTTACAGAGGGCAAGGATTGGTGGAAGAAAGAATATGACTTTGTTAAGCCTAAAAAAAAAAAAACTTTTTTTTTTTCATCTAACTGGGTCCTGGGCTTGATTATAAACTCCCTGGAGGAGAATGCTGTGGCCATTTGACATTCTGGGCACACACAGGAAGAGATATTTTAATGAGGAGAGCTACTTTTTTCCCTTTTCAGTGTCCAGAGAAATCTCATGGAAATAGAGTATCTATTTAAATAAATATGATTTCAAATCTGTCATATAAATTTGGATATGCTACTCCCTGAGCAAGATCTAGCTTGAACTAAACCATTTTTAAATAAAATCTTGAAAATGGAAGGCTAAAGATTTAGAATAGGGCCAAGAGTCAAAAACAGGGACAATATATAAACACAAAAAGGTCTGCCAAGTATATGAGGGTAGATTTCAGAATAAAAAAGATATAATTGGAAATTTTCTTCACAAGTATGATTCCCTATTTTGGGCACATTCCCCCGCTTCCTCTTTCCTCCTTTCCAGCTTTCCTGTCCCTGTGGTTTTCTATAGGCTCCTCCGCGTCCTCCTCGCCATCCTATTGTGTCTCTGGCCAGTCTGGATGCTCCATTTTGCTAAATGACTCCAACATGCGAGTCTCTGTTCTCACAGACACTCCCACACTGCTAGCCTGCTGTCATGACTGCTTCCAGTTACCATGCACACATATCAGATACCAGTCTACAAAAACTATTTCAGGTACAGCATTCAACCAGCACATTAAAAAACAACAGAAACAAGCACATGGTTGGGAACTTTTATTGAACGGTAAAACATTTGCGGGGCTACTGCCCATAGAAATGAGTGGGTTTTGGAAGGCCATTTCTTCTCTCACAGAAACTCAGATGTTCTTAATTCTTCCCCTCTCAGCACATTGGAGAGCATGCCTCTTTCATTTATACACTCAACTCCCAGGCAAGAGGCTAAATCAGACTTTCAGGGCCAGCCTGTCTCCAAACTTGCTGGTCTTTTCTTTAGTCTTATCCTCCATTGGCACATGGGTATCTTTTTTAGTGTTTCTGGTAACACTGTTTTTATTTAGTTGCCATGTATTTTGTAAGGTTACACACAATTCCCCTTGATAACTTCTGCAGTTTTCACTGCAAAAACTTAGCATCCACAGCCAATGCCTAACTTTTTAGAGAAATATATGGCCCATCTGTCATCACACAAAAGTGGAGTTGACCACATGTCCTTTGAGAGTTTTCAAACAACTCCCAGAGCAAGTACCATGACCCTTTCTCTGCCTGATTGAATTCTATCAATAGCCTTTCTCGGGGCCAAGGAATGATATGGAACCTGATTAGAAATTATGAAAACAGTGTGTTTAACAATTCTTAAAACATCCTCAAAGGAGAAGCACTGTTTAATCCATTGTGTAGATAGCTGGAGACACAAAAAAATCTAGTTACTCAAGTGACTATCTTTCTTGACTAATGGTTTTCTACCATCTCATCAGTCAAATGTCTAAAGAGAGCTGATGTAATATTTTTAAGTGGCCTGAAATACCAAAATGATCATTTTTCAAAGGACTGTTTCTTCATTTAGACACATTGTCCAGGAGTCTTTTCATGAAGGGCTGATTATTACTAGACAGCACTCCTTTCCAAACCACTCTTAAGGCAAAAGATTATTCATGAGAAACTTCTCATATTCAATTTAAAGTTTTCATGGGATTATGGATAACTTTATTTTTTACGTTTATTCATTTTGAGAGAGAGCAAGAGCATGAATGGAGGAGGGGCAGGGAAAGAGAACCCCAAGTAGGCTCCCTATTCAGTGCAGAGCCTGACACGTAGTGGAACTCACAAACTGTGAGATCATGACCTGAGTCGAAATCAAGAGTCAGTCACTTTAGCAACTGAGCCACCCAGGTGCCCTTAATTATGAATAATTTTTAAACAAGAATGCTTCAAAAGAACACATTCCTGTTTAATTAACTAGGAAGAAACTATTCAGAAATATTTCTTGCTATTTCATCCATTTTGATGCAATGAAATTTGCTGACAAGTATATGGGTCTAGGAGTTCAAACTCAGAATCCAGCTTTCTACCATGCAATCTAGGACAACTTACTTAACTTCTAGAGCCTGAGTTTCTTTGTCTGTAAGTTGAAGATAGTAAAACCAACTCTATAGATTAGCTAAGAAGATTAAATAAGATAATACATACAAAGCAGCAATCATAGTGCCTGATATAGAGCATGTGTTAACAAGTGGAATTAACATTACAGATTTAAATCAAAACATTGCATAGTTATAATGTGTAAAATAAAAACAAAACTACTTATGTAAACCTTAAACAGTTTCATATTAGAAGGGACCATGCAAAAAAGTCATATATTCGGTTATTCAAGTTAAGTGTCACTGTCAAGCAGGTGCTCCAGCAGCAGACTCTGCCCTGAGATGAAGAATATCCAAGGGATTTATTAGGGAAGCACTCTCAGAAGAAACCAGTAACAGATGGGGGAGGCTAGATAAGAAAGGAAGAAGTGAAGCAAGGAACCACCTTAGGCCAAATCCCAGCCTTCCTGAATCCTGTAGGGGGCTCTAGAGTACAAATTGTGTACAATGGTTGGGTTTATTCTTGCTCAAGGCAAAAGAGCTGGGTTTGGCACCCTTTTAATCTTTGGCAATGGGCTGCAGACTGGGGGTTGGAAGAGTGGAGAATGTTAACTCCTGATGCTTCAGACCCTGCGGCAAGTAGACCAAGCAGCCCCATAAGCCAAGGGCAGTGCTTCAGAGAGAGAGAGTGATAGGTGGGCTATAAACACTTCAACCACGGGGCGCCTGGGTGGCTGAGTCGGTTAAGCGACCGACTTCGGCTCAGATCATGATGTCACTGTTCGTGGGTTCGAGCCCCGCGTCGGGCTCTGTGCTGACAGCTCGGAGCCTGGAGCCTGCCTCGGATTCTGTGTCTTCCTCTCTCTCTGTCTCTCCCCTGCTCACGCTTCCTCTCTCTCTCAGAGATAAATAAAACATTTAAAAAGAAATAAAAAAGACCTCAACCACACAGAAGTGAGAGGGGAGTAGGGGGCTGGCGGTGGGTAGGAGGAGGGAGCACTCAGCAACAGTACAAGGGAAAAATGGATCTAAGAGAATCTGAGTGGAGCATTGAGAGGCCGACTACTGTCACACATCTTATAATGCACGATAAACCAACTTCATAAGAGAACCCATTTGCAAATTCATGAGATTAATTGTTTAGAAGTCAAGTAAAGAAATAGGAGCGCCTGGGTGGCTCAGTCAGTTAAGCGGCTGACTTCCGCTCAGGTCATGATCTCCTGGTTCGTGAGTTGGAGTCCCGCACAGGCTCTGGGCTGACAGCTTGGAGCCTGAAGACTGCTTCCAATTCTGTGTCTCCCTCTCTCTCTCTGCCTTCCCCTGCTCACGCTCTGTCTGTCTCTCAAAAATAAATAAATGTTAAAAAAAAAAAAGAAAGAAAGAAACTAGTGTATGTTTCCTAGCTGCCTGCTTTGCAGTCTTTCAGATGTCCTCAAATAACAAAAAGGCAGAGGGGAACCTGGGTAGCTCAGTCACTTAAGCACCCAGCTCTTGATTTCAGTTCAGGTCATGATCTCAAGGTTCATGAGTTAGAGTCTTATATTGGGCTCTGCGCTGACCGTGTGGAGCCTGTTTGGGATTCTCTCTCTCTCCCTCTCTCTGCCCCTCCCCCATTCATGCTGTCTCTCTCTCTCAAAATAAATAAAACTTAATCAAACAAAGGGGGAAAATTAAGCAAGTCCCTGAATTCACTCTGGCCTCAATTTTCCCCACTCTGTTTCCATTACAGTCCAAGACTATAAGCCAAAGCATGTTCCAAAGCTCCAATGGTTGAGGCTCCAATAGAGTCTTCAATTCTAATGCACTTCGAAGCTTATAAATCATTACCAAATGTGCTGTCAACAACCCCATGAAATAGGAATAACAAGCATTATACACTACTTGACTCCCCATTTTACAAATAAGAAACTGAGGCTGAGTATTATCTAGCACAGTGTTGACATTTCATAGATGCTCAATAAATTCTTACTGAATTAACAAATTAGAAACCAACTTAGAAAGCTAGATCTGTTACACAAACCATGTAATCAACATGGGACAGCTGCTACAGCCATAGACTTATCAATCTCTATATTCCATCCTCTTAGTTTAGAAATATCCCTGTCCTTGCCAACAGACACATGGAAAGATGCTCAATATCATGCATCATCAGGGAAATGCAGATCAAAACTATAATGAGGTATCATTTCACACTTGCCAGACAGGTAAAATAAAAAACACAAGAAACAACAAGTGTTGGCAAGGATGTGGAGAAAAAGGAACGCTCTTGCACTGTTGGGTGGGAATGCAAAGTGGTGCAGCCATTGTGGAAAACAGTATGGAGCTCCCTTTAAAAGTTGAAAATAGAACTACTCTTATGATCCAGTAATCACACCACTGGGTATTTACAAATAAAACGTACAAAAACACTAATTCAAAGGGATACATGCTCCCTTATGTTTATTGCAGCATTGTTTACAATAGCCAGACTATGGAAGCAGCTCAAGTGTCCATCCATAGATGAATGAATAAAGATGAGGTGTTGTGTGTATATACAATGGAATATTATTCAGTCATAGAAAAGAATGAAATCTTACCATTTGCAACAACATGGATGGAGCTGGAAAGTATACTGCTAAGTGAAATAAGTCAAAGAAACACAAATAACAGGATCTCACTCATATGTGGAATCTAAGAAATAAAACAAATGAACAAGAGAGAAAAAAGAGAAAGAGACAAACCAAGAAACAGACTCTTCACTTTAGAGAACAATCTAGTGGTTACCAGAGAGGAGTTGGTAAGGATGAAGATATAGGAAATGAGGATTAAAGAGTACAATGATCATGATGAGAAAAATTAAGTAAAATCATAAAAAAAAAAACAAAGAAATATCCCTGTCCTCTTTTTTTTAAGTTTATTTATTTTTGAGAGAGAGAGAGGAATACACATAGGGAAGGGCAGAGAGAGGGAGAGAGAGAATCCTCAAAGTCAAGAACCTCACCAACCATAAGATCACGTCCTGACCTAAAGTTGGATGATTAACCAACTGAGCCACCCAGACACCCCAATATCTCTATCCTTTTAATTCAAGGGAGCATGTCCACGCAGACTACTATGCTAAACATTTAAGATAAACTTAGCTTTTATCTCTCAGTGAATGAGTTCTTTCTCCAAAAGGCTCCTCATTGTTTTCAGATGACAATTCCCAATGAGAGAGCTAAGCAATTTTTGATAAACATTTCTATAGTGTTAGGTAAACAACTCTACATAATCAATCTTTTAAAAAATTTTTAATTATTTATTTTAGATAGAGAGAGAGAGAGAGCCAGGAAGGGGCAAAGAAAGAGGTACAGAGGATCCAAAGTGGGCTCTGTGCTGACAATGGCAACCCTGATGTGGGGCTCAAACCCACGAGCCATGAAATAATGACCTGAGCTGAAGTTGGACGCTCAACCCACTGAGCCACCCAGGAGCCCCTCTACATAAATAATTCTAAGCCACAGTTTCTTCTCAGCAAATGAATGTTAGAAGCTGCCACTTTAAAAAAAAATGATATGGTTCTACGTTCTTTTTCTGTTATGGATATTAGTAGTCTGATACTTCAGACAAATACTTAATGTTATAAAACTTATGAAAGTAGATTTGTTTTTTTTTTAAATCCATATAATCCATCCACCAAGTTAAACACTAAGATGTGTTTCCATGTGACTTAAAGTAATTCTCTAGAGAACTGGGTTCCCAGATGGTCAGACAGGTTCCCTGTCTTGAGCATGTGTATCCCTGGTGCCCAGCACTGGGCTTTGACTCCAAATCCCCATTGGTTGAGTGGACAGATAAATTAATGAGAGACATAAGAGAAAAGTCAAAAATGCTAATCATAACATGTTTCTTCAATAATTTTCTTTAGTTGAGAATTTAGAACAGATAGTATCTCTGTAATTCCTTTTAGTTAAATGGTCCTAATTTTGCTGAGCATACTTATATATAACAGCAGAACTCTGATATAGTTGGGGTGGAGTGGGGGAATGAGAATCAATCTCACTCACATTATGATCCAGATTCAAGCCTGGTAATATCCTCATTTTCAAGGAAAGGAATAACTTTGTTTTACTTAAGTTCCCATTAGACTTTAACTCTTTTTTATTTCCCCCATGTTTTATTTTGAAAATTTTCAAACCTACAAAGATATTGAAATAGTATAATGAACACTCATATATTGTTTACCTAGAATTACCAATTTTCAGCGTATTGGTAGTTTTGCTTTATTTCTCTTTCAAATACCTGTGTGCAATATGTATATATATACTACACACACAAATACATCTTATATATTTCAACTTTTTCTCAACCATTTGAAAATATGTTACAAACATGAAAATCCACCTTAAATTCCTCAGTAATTCCTCTCCTAAGAGCAAGGATATTCTCCTTCACAACCACAATATGATTATCACACTAAATAAATGCAAGACTAGAGAATAATTTTATTTTTTAATGTTTTTATTTATTTTTGAGAGAGAGCGCACATGCGCATAAATGGGGGAGACACAGAATCCAAAGCAGGCTCCAGGCTCCTAGCTATCAGCACAAAGCCCAACGCGGGGCTCATGACCTGATCCAGTCAGACACTTAATCGACTGAGCCACCCAGGTGCTCCCACAATAATTTTAAAATCTAAGTCCACATTCAAATTTCCCCAATTGTCATCAAAATCTTCTTTATAGCTCTGCTGTGTGTATGTACAGGTGCGTGTCTGTAGTATCCAGAATCCAACCAAGGAATTTACCTTAGTTTTGGCTGCCAGGTCTCTTTGTAGAGACTTTTTTAACCTAGGCTGTTCCCCTACCCCCACCCCCTAGCCTCATCTTGTATGGTCTTTCCTGACACTGATATTTTTTAAGAATTCAGCTAATTGTATGGCAGATGTTGAACATTTTATGATGTGTATTTTTCTGATTCTTACCGCATGGTTATATCCAGGTCACACATTCTTTGAAAAAGCACTGCATGGGGCGCCTGGGTGGCTTAGTCAGTTAAGCGTCCGACTTTCGCTTAGGTCATGATCTCGCGGTTCGTGGGTTCATGCCCCGCATCGGGCTCTGTGCTGACTGCCAGCTCGGAGCCTGGAGCCTATTTCAGAGTCTGTGACTCCCTCTCTCTCTGACCCTCCCCTGCTCACGCTGTCTCTCTCTCTCCTAGAAATAAATAAAACATTAAAAAAAAAAAAAGAAAAAAGAAAAAGCACTGCATGGGTGATGGGATGTACTTTCCATGATATCACATCAGGAAACACATAAAGTGAATTTATCCCATCATCGGTGACTGTACGTTTGATCTCTTCTTTAACGTGGTATCTGCCAGATTTACCCCTGGTAAAGGTAACTTTTTCCTGTTTGTATTTAATACATAATCTGTAGGTAATACCTTAAGACTGTGTAACTATCTTATTCCCTTACAAATGTTTACCAAACAAGTTTCATATCCATTGATAATCCTTGCCTGAGTTGGTTGTATAGGTGGCTGTAGTCATTTCTTTTCAATTCTATTATTCCTTTTACATTTATAAACCAGTATTGTTCCATACAGAACTTAAAAAATATCCTTATGCATTCACACATGCTTTTTTTTGTTAATGTTTATTTATTTTTGAGAGATAGACTGAGCGCAAGCAGGGGAAAAGTAGCAAGAGAGAGGGAGACACAGAGTCAGAAACAGGCTCCAGGCTCTGAGCTGTCAGCACAAAGCCTGATACGGGGCTTGAACTCCTGAACCTTGAACTCCTGAACTGTGAGATCATGACCCAAACCAAAGTCAGATGCTCAACCAAGGGAGCCACCCAGGCACTCCTCACATATTTTTTTTTTTTAAAGGTTTATCATACATTTCCTTTTCTTTTCTTTTTTTTTTTTCCCCCTCAGATTGCTCTATGTTTGGCTTGTTGGGTTCTCTCTAGGCAGCTCCTGTGTCCTTTTAACACATACCCATTATTCTTTGTGTATACTCTTACTTTCTGAAACAACAAAATGTTTCAGGCTTACATTGTACTTTTCCTTGCCGCAGGCATGGAATCAACATGGAATCTCAGTGGAGCCTGATTCCTTTAAGAGGGTAGAATGGAATTTGGAAACCATGGATTTGTTGGTGTGCTTTACTGCTACAATTCAAACTTCTTAAAAACAAGAGGTTTCTGGTTTATCTTTTGTCACCAGTGCCTAAACACAGGCTCCCACTCAGTGTAGGTGCTCAATAAACACGTGTTGAATGTTAACATTCTATGAAACACATACCCTTGCAAAAATTATTATGTGTTTTTTCAGGGTATTAGAATTTGGAATATCTTTCATCCACAGGGTCTCCAATCACAGTTTATCATGTCACACTGGCAATCATAGACTTGGAGTGGAATCTTTTTTTTTTAAATGTTTTATTTATTTCTGAGAGAGAGAGACAGAGACAGAGACAGCGTAAGCAGGGGAGGGCCAGAGGGAGAGGGAGACATAGAATCTGAAGCAGGCCCTGGGCTCTGAACTAGCTGTCAGCAGGGCTCGAACCTACGAACTGTGAGATCATGACCTGAGCCGAAGTCGGACGCTCAAGCGACTGAACCACCCAGGTGCCCCTGGAGTGGAATCTTAAATGAACTTACTTTTTTCTCTTGATGAACACTGATCAGGTCATTAAGTGTGTTCTCATTTTTAGAAGTCCTTTTTGATAATGATAACTATGTGTGTGTATAGATATAAATATATCCATGTCCATACAGAGGACCAGATACATATGCAGCAAAAATCACATAAAAGAAATTTGTGATTCAGTGTTAAAGACTTTTTTCGCAAAATTTACAAATCATACCATTTTGAGTTTGTCCATTCCTTAGATGCTTGCTGATTCTCAGTGTGTCCAGATACAGGCAGAAGAACAGTATCCAGGGGAGCCTGGGTGGCTCAGTCGGCTAAGCATCGGACTTTGGCTCAGGTCATGATCTCACAGTTTGTAGGTTCGAGCCTCGCGTCGGGGTCTGTGCTGACAGCTGGCTCAGAGCCTGGAGCCTGCTTAAGATTCTGTGTCTCCCTCTCTCTCTGACCCTACCCGGCTCATGCTGTCTCTCTCTCTCTCAGAAATAAATTTTAAAAACATTAAATTTTTTTTTTAAAAAAGAAGAACAGTATCCATATTTCATCACTCTCAAAGGAGCTGAGTTCTTTAAAATTATTCTATTTAAATGCTACTGGGGATGTTGTGATTTCAACTCTACTTCGACCAAATTTTGGAAGAGTTTTGAACTAGGAATTAGGCATCTCTTTTGCTCACCCTACTTATTTTTTCCTTAACTTACACGAGTTCCAAGGGGGTGAATTAAGTGGCTTACTGGTTGTTGTTTTTTTTTCTTCTTTCAAAAGCTACAATTTTCCGAAATGGCAGGCTGCCATTGAAACCAGGGTTGTAAGGCGCCTCTCTTGTGGATTTAAGCTGTGGCTGCTGGCTAAAAGCTGAAAGGGCCATTTTTCAAGCAGCACTTAGGTTTTAGGAGCCAAGAGAGCCCTAAAATCTAAAGTGTCTCTACTTTTACGGGGGGAGAAAAGTTAATTTTTTTTTGAAACCGGGAGAGAGTCGATGTTTTCACTCGTTTTTCTCCTTCACAGTCATCATAATTAAGAAAACCATTCACCCAAGAGCTATGACTAGCATATAATTGGCATAGAATATATTTTTCTGAAAGTATTGCTAGTGGAGAAGCCACCTTCATGATTCCTATCTTAAACCTGAATAGGGATGCTTCACATATGCATCTTTTATGATTTTGTTTATGTAAATAACATTTTATATCAATCTTCAATAAATAAATGCAGGGCATATTTAGTTACATGCTTAGAAGGGCCTTCATTTGTAAGCCAACAAAATAGACATTGTTCATGTTATAAAAGCATAAGGAAAGGGCGGCACATTATGCTAAAGCAACATGTTTTAAATAACGTTTTTGCTATAATTTATCACTTATAAGCCTGAACACGACCTCCCAGGACTTCAGCACCTAACGAAAGGAGAAAAGAAGCTTCAACTTTTTCTAAAGAAAGCACAGGGAGGACTATAATTCTAGGTCAAGTACCCTGATGCCATGCTATGTTGGTTGAATGATTTGAAGGAATCATTGAACAAACGTGATTTATAAATAACAAACTTCAGGAAGTCTTCCTTGACAGCTTAGCTCTTTCTGGAGCTCAATCCAGGCATTGCCTGGTCAGAGATGGTTCATGGTTAGAAATCCTTCATTCTCTTAGTTGAGGAACTTCTCTGTGGGATCAGCTTTCTATTAACAGAAATGGCCCCTTCTAATAGGATAATAGGACAAACAGGATTGCTTTTTCTTGACCTCCACTCTTCATATCTGCTCAAAATAATTCCAAGAGCCAGTAGTCAGGACAAATTTATCGAGTGCCAGCAGGGTGCATAGTGCCCACACCAGGACACCAGGTTGCTTGTTACTTTGATACCTTTTTTTTTTTTTTTTTTTTTACTGCTGCCTGTGAAACTGGCCTCTGTCTTTGCTTCAGCCAGCTGCTGAAGGTCACCCTTCAGCAGTCGTAACTGCTAGAGGTCACCCACCACTCTCTCGTTCACCTAAGGAAAGTTTAGTTTGAGACATAATTGTAATCTACAACAGCATTTGACTAAAGGTGGACTTTTTCATCATGATTTGTTAAAAGTGAGATCGTGTTTATCAATTATATTCAGTCCATTTAGATCCCTAAAAACAATCCAACACGTGGTCTGTTGAGATGATTCAAAGAAAATTATTTAATAAAAATGTGGTTAGCTTATTTTCTCTGACGCATAGAGATGATAACAAAACAAACATTCTAGGGACTTAAACAGGAACATCTAGGGATCGTACCAACTGACTTGCTGTCATTAATGCCCAAAGATATCTGATCAGTTATTCATTTGACATTCTTTGTGAGAAAAGAGAATGGTTAACAATTAATATGTCCATCATTGATGGTTACTTGCTAACTGACAAATCTATTGAGAAGAGATTGATTAATGAATAATGCGCTACCATGCAGCCATGTAAAAGTAGCTCTCTATAAACTCACTCTTTCAAGGTATATTCTCAAGGGAAAAATGCAATTTGTTGAATAGTGTGTATCACATGATCTCACTTCTGTTATTAACTATATGCATAGGCATATTTTAAATATGAAATCTAAACTACCATCAGCACACATATGTATGCACGCTTCCCCTACACACACACATATATGCACATACAATAAGTATGTATTACTTTTTACATTCAGAGGAAAAAAGCAATTAGGATTTCTTTTTTTTTAATTTTAAGAGAGAGAGAGAGCATGAGCCATGGGAGAGGGGCAAAGGGAGGTAGAGAGGGAGTAGAGGAGGGGGAGAGAGAAAGAGAGAAAGAGAATCTTAGCAGGTTCCATGCTCAGTGCTCTGTGGCCAATGTAGGGCTCAATCCCACAACCCTGGGATAATGACCTGAGGCAAAATCAAGAGTCAGATGCTCAACCAACTAAGCTACCCAGGCTCTCCCAGCAATTAAGATATTTTAAATAAAGAGGATTCTTTAGTGATATGGCAAAATACTGACAATATACACAACTTAGAGAAAAAAGTCACAAAGCAGCCTCATGGTGTGATGCCAATACTGTAAAAGAAATGTGTGTACACACAAATGCATTCAAGTAACCATATATAGCTGCACAGGAAAAAAAAACCTGAAATAGTCACCAAAATGTGCAATGTGCCTATTTCTTGAAGGTAGAGTCTGGGTGTTTTCTTTTTCCTCACTTATTACTTTCTTCATTATCCTTTTCTTAATATTCCAGTCTCTAGTAAACATCAACTATTGTGTAAATACTTTTTAAAGAAAAAGACTGTACATAGAGAATTTATTGAAGCATCGTTTGTAATAGTCAAAATATGGAAAGATACACATCAGACAGTTAACACTGCTTACCCTGAGAATGGGTGGGGATTGAGACAGAAGGATAGGAATGGAATGGACAAGGTAGAAAGATTATATAATGTGTGTGTATGTGTGTGTATAGATATACTGCGTGTGTATATAATGTATATCTATATTATACACACACACCCATAAATACATACATATACATAACACAGGATTCAGCCAAGAGTCAGATATGGTAGGATGAACATGTTTCATTCCTTTTGCCCTTCAACCCTAACTCTTCCCTTTCCCTATGTCAGGAGTAGGATCAGATGATTCTGGACCATCATGGAAAGTTTTTCTGATTTTATTCATGATGTCAACATCTCCAGGAAGCTTCCTTCACAGTTCACTCCACCTCATTTGCTATTTTTATTCCATTTTCAGTGCTCCCATAATAACCTTTATCACTGCACTGGGAAAATTATATTTTAGGCACCAGCCTGTACATATATTTCCCCCAGTAGGCTGTATTACCTTAGTCTTCTTTATACTTCATACCTCCACTATCTACACAGTGCAGCACCTAGAAGGTGCTCACTGAAGATAGGTGTGTATTTGTTGATTGCACGAGTGAATAATCAGATTCATTCACAGAGAAGTCTGCCAAAAGGTTGGACATGGCCAGTTACTCGGGAGCTGTCCTATGGCAAATTCAAATGCCAAAGTCAATCTCTAAAATCATTTCATGACCTGATATCTTTCTAAGTCAAGACACCAATTCAGATAGTATATATGAAGACCTGAAATATACTGTCCCCAAATAGGAAAATAATATCCCATGGGGACAAAAAAATCTGTTCTTGGGTGGGTGTGAGAAAAATGTCTAGATATTACAGTGGTTTCCAGTCTCCTAAAACTTAATTGTACCAGATAAAATCTTATTCCATAATATTTAATTTCTCCCAATACAAAGAAATTAAGTTTATTTATGTTTAACTTGTTTAAGTAAATTTAAGTAATTTAAAATAGATTTCCATTAAGAATCACTGATTTAGGGGCACCTGGGGGGCTCAGTCGGCTAAGCGTCCGACTTTGGCTCAGGTCATGATCTCACGTTTTGTGGGTTCGAGCCCCACATCGGGTTCTGTGCTGGCAGCTCAGAGCCTGGAGCCTGTTTCAGATTCTGTGTCTCCCTCTCTCTCTGCCCCTCCCCCACTCATATTCTGTCTCAAAAATAAATTTTAAAAAACTATAAAAATATTAAAAAAAAAAAGAATCACTGACTTAAAGTAGTGGCACTCTGCCTGGATGAGGACAAAAACTCTATGGTAAGAGATAAAAAGTAATTTGCCTAATTAATGAGCTCCTATGTATCTTTAATTAAAAGAAATTCAAGGTATATATTTGTATCTATAAAATAATCTTATATTTTTTGCTAATCCCCTTATTACACTTGGCATAATACATTAGCAGAATAAAAATACTGACATGGAAGAGGGAGGAGACTTGATAATGTGGAATCAGGACAAGAACACTGGCATCAGTCCATGAGACAAGGAATAGAGCATGGGAGTGGGTTGAGCTGTGTCTTACAAACTGAGAGATTTGTAAGCTAACAAAGTAGCAGAAGATAGGCATGCCCTGATGCCAACCCCAGGCACTATCTTAGATTATGCTCCAAAATATAATATTGGGAACCATGTTGTTGCCATTCTTTTGCTTCGAGTATCAACTCTGCTGGTCGTATTTCTATACCAGTTACCTAGCTCAGTCATTTCTCTTGGCCTTAATTCCTGCTGGTCTGATTTCTTCCTTTTCTTCCCCTTCCTGTCACTGAGGTCTCAATAGTCCAAATCGTGGCATCAAGGGCCTTTCCAATTATGTTTATTAAGTGACAAGTTCATACCACATGGACTCTACTGTCTTATAAATTATTGTGTGTTACCTATCCCATATATTTTGGATTATAAACAAATAAGGATTTACATGAGTCTCTAATTCATCATTTCCCAAACTGTGTTCTACAGAACGCTAGTGTATGGAGAGATGTGAAAGGTATTTCTTTAATATGAATGATGAATATATCTACCATTAACTTAACAGAGAGTTGATATTTCTTCTCACACAGGACTAGAGGAGAGAGACCTGTTCTGGGATCCAGCCCTAGCTTTATTAAAATTTTCCAGATGGTCATAGGCAGGTCCTAGTCTCTCTTTGGCTTCAGATTCTTCACTACAAAATAACAACGTGAACAAGGGCCTCTCTGAGGTCACATCCAGCCAGGAATCCACAAACATTCAAGTAATGTCCAGGGGAGAGTCTTTAAGTTATTTTCAGATAAAGAAATTTTTTTAAAAAGCTAGTTGTCACAAAGGTACCACAAAGCGCACTAACTATCAAATAAGAACATCTGGTATTTAAGGAATAAGTCCTGGCAGTTAAGTAACCAAAAGAAATCTGAAGAAAGAGTAATCAGGGCAAAATTTTGTTTTCCTTGAGATATTTAAATTATTCTATGAGCTTAGACATAAAAAATGATAGCTGCTTGATCAAACTCTTGAATTTTCTGAGAATTATGATGTTTTAAGATAATATTTCCTTCTTAAGCTCACATATTAATACTATCTCTAATTCTGTATCCTAAAAACCAATTTTAAAAGATCTATCCAGGAGCACCCGGGCAGCTCAGTCGGTTAAGCGGTTAAGCGTCCCACTTTGGCTCAGGTCATGATCTCACAATCTCATCATTGGTGAGTTTGAGCCCCACATCGGGCTGTGTGCTGATGGTGCTGACGGATCCTCTGTCTCCCTTTCTCCCTGCCCTTCCCCTAACATACACTCTATCTCTCTCTCAAAAATAAATAAATATTTATATAAAGATCTATCCGGATTTATTCACTCATTGATTTGTTTGCAATTGAGAATTGTGAAGGCATCAGAACTGAGTCTGATTGACAAGTTCTTATACTTGGGAAACCCCATTAAATCCTTTCCACTTTAATCTCTTCATTGGAAGGGCAATAGTGTCAATACTTGGCACAAAGTAGCTGAGCACTAATTGGCACTTTTTAAAAAAAAAGATGTTTCTTTAAAGAAATATGAAGAGATTCAAGGTATGCATAGTTATGTAAAAGTCTCTATGAGCTCACAGAGTGCAGAATTTGTTGACCCAGTTACTTTCAGTCTTATTAGTAATTACTTTTCTTTAGTAGACCACCTATTAATATCTTAAGGGACACAAATATTTATTGGCTCTTCTAAATATTCCTTGGAATAAAACACAGTTTTAATTTTATCACATAACTATAATTTAATCCCTTTCCATGAGATTTTAGTCTCTTATTTTTTCAGAGCCAGTGTAGTACTGAGAATATGATATTCAACAAATGCTTGTTAATTTAATCTTCAAAGAACTTGTAAGGAATATGGGCAGGCTAAGGTCTTAGCAGACATGGCACTCAATGTGCTGGTGGCTAAAAGAATATTTCTGGCCTAAGAATATTTCCAAAGAACCCAGAAAATGTTTCTGGAGCTGCCTGATACTGCCAAGGGTCAGCAAGACCAACTACATAATTTGTGGGCTCTAGAGCAAAATTAGAATGCAGATCCTTTGCTCAAAAATTAAGAAATTTCAAGACAATCATAGCAAGGCCCTTCTTAGCATGAAGTGCAGTATATCTGTACAGATTACATGCTCATGAATGCTCAAATCTGAGAGGAAAGTCAAAAGCAACAGTGGAAACTGGAAAACTGTTAAGCGAGGAAATGATAGTGTATTCATTAGGAAGAACTTAGTGAGTCCTTTATTCAGGAGCAGTTTCTTTCTGAATCCTTTCTTTGGACTAGGAGGCAGGCAGAAATATTTGAAAACCTCATGGAAAAGGGGAAAGAGAGGCTGGTTTCTGTGACTGAATGTAGCATCCTACACTCTCTACTTAATGTCTTGCAGGATTTTTTAACTCAATACCGAGTTCGTTGTCTTGCTGCTTCAAAGAAGGATGAGGTGAACACAAAATAAAATGAGCAGCAGGCAAACGTTTATTAGCGAATAAGATTAGAAAGTAAGAATAGTGGGAAAGCTCTCTTTACAGAGAGGGGGCATTCAAAAGTGAATGCCCAAGGACTATAAGCAAGGGTCTTTGTTTTATAAGGTTCTGGTCAGCCTCTCCCTCCCTTCCCTCCTTATTCTTTCTCAGGTCTGACACTTATTGGCTGAATAACTCTAGGTGCCGAGTTGTCCATTCCTGATTGGCTCATTTCCATTGTATGAGGGGTGGTCTTTGGGTAAATCTTTCCTGTGGGTCATAAGTTTTATGGTTTTACTTATTTTTAGTCAGGTCTTTTGTAAAAATTCCTGAGGGAAACTTGCTGGGGATTAGGGAGTATCTGTTACATTCTTAAGAGGGACCTTATGCCCAAGGAAGTTTGCTCTAGTCAGACATTCCCAGCATTGTTACAAAATATGTGTCTTTCACTCATATGCGGATCTTGAGAAACTTAACAGAAGACCATGGGGGAAGGAAAGGGGAAAAAAATAGTTACAAACAGAGAGAGAAAGAGGCAAACCATAAGAGACTCTTAAATACAGAGAACAAACAGAGTTTGGATGGAGGGGGAGAGGGGAAAGTAGGTGATGGGCATTGAGGAGGGCACTTGTTGGGATGAGCACTGGGTGTTATGTGTAAGCAATGTGAAAATAAATTATATTTATAAATGAATGAATGAATGAATCAATCAATCAATCAAATATGCATCTTTCCCCGCCCAAAGACCTCAGGTCCTAATCCTTTCCCTCTCTGCCTTTTTTATCCTATTTTACCCCATCATAAAGGTATCACAAGGAGGCTAATTAACCCCATGGGTGACTGCTGCTAGCATAAGGAAGGGTAGTCAATATAAAGAGGAAGGAAAGTGGTTTGGGATTCAAAAGGAACTTTTATTTGTAGTAGCAACAGTGCTGTTATAGTGAAGCACTTTCTTTTTATTATAGATGAGAGCTTATAAACATATAAATGAAAGAAAAATTTTATTATTTAAAAAACTCTATTATTGGAGATGTAAGCTAACACAGGAAGATAGGGTATTATTTCTAAATAGGAAATAGGAAAAAGGAATTGTGTTTTCACTTATTCTAGAATAGTAACAATATGTAAGAAATAACTGTCTAGAAGTGAGTTCTACTTTTCGCATGACAATGTCAGGACTTCCAAGGACCCACTCCCAGTAAAACTAGTGAAAATTATTTTTTAAAAAACCAACCAATTAAATTCTCTAGAAACAGTCTTAAGGGCATACAGGAAATGAAAAAAAAATTATTCAAGAAAACCTACAAAAACTTAGTAAGAAAAATGAGAAGTAAGTGGCATTTGACCAAGACCTACTCCTTTCTTCTCCATCTTCCCCAGCTCAGTGACTGAAACTTTATTCCAGATTGATGCAGCCAAGAACACAGAACTCCTTCTCTCCTCAGTTCCTGGTCAAAGGCCTATCTTCTTGGGAAGGGGATGGGGCAGGAGAGAAGCTGGATATCAACATTTCTCATCTTGTCCCCAGCTACCAGTTGCTGAATCTAATTTCCTGTCAAGTACAACCAGAAGATAGAGTCTCCCTTTTTCTGCCCATACCCCACTCATAAGGTGCAAATTCTATCTTGGGTTTGGCACTGCTGAGAATTCTGGAGGGTTAATTGCTCTTGCCCAGGCTTATGAAATGGAGGTTCTGCACTTGGAGAGGCAAGCAAGAAAATCAGAAGCTACTGATCTGCCTTCCACAGAGCACTCAGTTCCTGAAGTGAAGATGTAATTAAGAGAAAAGCATGCCGTTGTCCCAACCCCCAGCTTCAGAGTCCTGGCTCAGAGGTTCGGCAGGGCTGTGAAAGGGAGAAAAAGCAAGTCATAAGACAAAGAACTCCATATCTCTTTCTGTAATTGGGAAGAGGCTGGTAGATTCATTGGAGATATAGGCTACCCAGTAGGATTTCTAGTTTCCTGAAGACATCTGGGGAATAAGACTGCTGGGCAGAGTCCTCCTGAGGTGAGAACAACTCTCAAACCCTGCTGGCAAGGATTATTCTGTCAAAGGAGCCTGCATTTGATGGGGTCCATCTGTGGAACAATATGTGCCCGGGGGCGTTGTTGAAAACAATGGAGAAGCAGCCTGCAGTGGAGTTGAACAGCTGGTGTGGTCGGGAAAAGAGTAAGAAAGAAGCTTGCCAAAACCACTATCATCCAAAGGTGACCATGGGCATACCTAAGGCTGTACCCCTGAGGAGAAATCTCAGAAGCTTCACAATGTGGATGGAAATAGACTTCACTAAAATAATTCAGCCAGTCACTACAAATAAAAAAGTAAGTAACAAGCCCCTAGGTGAGGGGAAACCAGTACCCAGAGTTGCTATAATATACTAGCTAAAATTCTAGTTTCCAACAAAAACAATTATTAGACGTACAAAGAATCAAGAAAGTATGACCAATACATTAGGGTGGGGTGGAGGGGAAGGTGAGCAGGAAGCAGGCAATAAGATACTTATCAGAGTGATCAGATATTGGATTTAACAGATCAAGATCTCAAAGTAATCATTATAAATATGTTCAGTGAGGTAAAGGAGACCATGATTGAAGAATTAAAGGAAAATATAATGATTATATCACACCAAATAGGAAATATCAATAAAGAGATAGAAATTACAAAGAATCAAATGGAAATTCTGGAGTTGTGTCTATGGCAACGGATTTTCTCCAAAGGCTTCAAGACCATTCAATAGGGAAAGAATCATTTTTTTCAAAAATGAACTGGAGAGGCGCATGCAGAATGCGCACTTTGTACAAAACCAACTCAAAATGGATAAAAGACCTCAATGTAAGAGCTAAAACTAAAAAACCTGAGAAGAATACCTAGGAGTAATTCTTCAAGATCTTGGATTTGGCAATTGCTTCTTAGATATGACACGTCCCCCCAAAAAAAGTTATGTTGAAATGCCTCAAAACTAAAAGCCTGTTGTGCTTCAAATGACATTATTAAAAAGTGAAAAGATAATTCATGAAAGGGAGAAAATATCTTCAAATCATACATCTGATAAGGAACTGGTATAGATATTTACAACTCTGTAATAAAAAGACAAATAACCCAACTTAAAAATGGACAAGGACATTTCTTCAAAGAAGATATGCCAGTAGCCAGCACACATATGAAACAACGGTTGATATCATTAGTCAACAGAAAAATGCAAATCAAAACCACAATAAAATAGTACTTTATACCCACTAGAATGGCTTAATCAAAGAGTCAGATAAAAACAGGTGTTGATGGGGCACCTGGGTGGCTCAGTCAGGTAAAGCGTCAGACTTTGGCTCAGGTCATGATCTCACGGTTCATGTGTTCGAGCCCTGCGTCGGGCTCTGTGCTGACAGCTAGCTCAGAGCCTGGAGCATGTCTTCGGATTTCGTGTCTCCCTCTCTCTCTGAGCCTCCCCTGCTCATGCTGTCTCAATCTCTCTCTCAAAAATAAATTAAAAAAAAAAAACATTTAAAAAATTAAAAACAAGTGCTGGTGATGATGTGGGCATACTCCTAGTTATAAGGGTTCATCAAAGAAAGGATCCCCAAGTTCCAGGGAGAGGAAAGCAGTCTGCCCTTACAGCCTTCCTCTGGCCTGTCTTCGATCTTGCCAGGTTACTTCAATTTATGGCATATGTTAGGAGCCACCCAGCACAAGTCAAAAGCTTCTGTTCTAGCTTTTTGCTATTCATGGAAAATGAAAGGACACTTTTTAATATGTAAGCAATATTCATCCAAACATAATCTTTCCACCCTCATATCCTGTGCCTGGGATCACAGAAAAGCACTATGATAGCTTTTCAACAAGATGTCTTTATTCACTAAACGCTGCTTTGTTTGACTTCTGAATCAATACAGTCTGGTACAACTTTGGGGAAAAAAAATTACCTTAGATCAGTGTATCTAGAAATACTTCAAAAATCAGAAAAGAGAAGAATAAAGGAAATGCCTTTTTCTCATTGCTGGGATTTTCCCTCTACGTTTCCAAAGTCCAGTTTTTGCTATAGGTTGATCCTAGTTTGAAGAACCAGGATTAACCGGGACGCCTGGGTGGCTCAGTCGGTTAAGCGTCCGACTTCAGCTCATGTCATGATCTCACTGTTCATGAGTTCTAGCCCGGTGTTTGGCTCTGTGCTGACAGCTCAGAGCCTGGCTCCTGCTTCAGATTCTGTGTCTCCTTCTCTCTCTCTGCCCCTTTCCTGCTCATGTTCTGTCTCTTTCTCTCTTTCAAAAATAAACATTAAAAAAAAAAAAAAACAGGATTAACCAAATGACTGCATGAAAAATAAATTTCTGTAAGCAAATTCTTACGTAAGATTGAAAAGAAAACCCTGTGGATATGAAAATGATTAGTCTAAAGAAGGAGGAATTAGTCATCTTCAAGTACTTGGCAGGTTGTTATGGTAGATGTCAAAGTCATATAGTCCAAAGAGCATAGGAGGGACATTGTACTTCAGGGAGTAGGGCGTGAATAGGTATTATAGTATTCCTTCATGAACACAAGCTGACGAGAGAACCTCTGAGGCTTCTGAACTGTGAACTCAGGAGCTCTACTGGGCGGCACAAAGAAGCTTCTCGTCCCGCCGCTTCCATGTCCTCTCTCCGAATTCTTCTAGCTCTCAGTGCTGGTCCTCCTTTTCAGGTGACCACAGCTCCCTCTTATGCTGTATGACATAGCCATCAAACCATTCAGCTTGCCCTTGTATTGAACGACTGTTGTAGGTCAAGTATCTACCATGTATCTTGCACATAGTCTATACTCAATAAAAATCTGATTAATGAATTATCTATCATCTTCTAGAAATATTTTGAGCAAAAATACAATATTATGTTGGGGGGGGAACCCAAAACCAAGTCCATACAAACTAAAATTTATGCTAACAACTTGGGAATTTTCAAGACACACTTGACGATGAAAATTATTATGTCAAAAAACAAAATAACAACAAAAACACCATTGCCAAAATGCTCATCTTAAATTGTCAATATTGGTTAAGAAAATCACCATTCATTTCCGTGCCCAAGTTGGAAATCACAACACTATCCTTGGCTCCATCTAACCAACCCCCTGTTGCAGTAGATGGAGATCACTAAAGTAGAATCAATGCCCATCATTGCTTTTCTACACTAGACACCTATCCTTTATTATTCTGAATTATCGTAAAGCTTCTGTTATAAACCACAGTATTTCTTCCACTCCAGCTCCCATTTTCCACAAGCATCTCATCTAATCATGTCACACTATGCTTAAAGACCCCCTTATGGTATCCCAACTCCATGCATAGAAGGCTCTTCAAAATCTGGTCCCATTCTGAATTCCAGTCTTATTTCCCTGCCATCCACCAGCAGCACCCCCTTCTGGCTTGTTTCAGCAGCTTACCTCTGTCCACTCTTCCATAACAAGCCCTGTTTTCCTGCCTCCAGGCTTCTTACCGCTGCCTAATACGATATTTCTCTCTTTCTCAGTCCCTCTCTCCTGTCTGAGTCCTACTTCAACTTTAGGACTCACCTGACTCATCACTTCTCATTTCCTACCTGCAGTGCCCTCTCATCCCCCTCCCTCAGGCTGAATTAATTTCTCCTCATCTGTATTCTCATGGCCGCATAATACTTCCTTACTTATCACCTTGTATTATGGTTATGTCGCTTATGTGTCAATAAAATTCTTAAAGGAAAGGACTTATTTAGTGTTATATTTTGGCACCAGGCCTGGTATAGAGTAGATACAGATTCCGTTGAGTGAAATTTCCAGTAAAAAAAAATTCAGGCATTATGATCTTTGGACATCGAATTCTAAAGTTTCTATTGACCAAAGAGGCAGTGCAGTTATAAGTAAGAGGTCAAACCTGCTTAGACAGCACAGATTCAAGTCGTGACTTGGGTCACTCTGAGGACTTATTTAACTTCTCCATGACTCACTCTCCGCAACTACACATTGTCGATGATAGTACTATCAACTTCAAAGAATTATCCCTAGGAATAAATAAAATCACCCATGTCAAACAGGATCAATAATATCAGTACATATCAAATGCTAAATGAATGTCAGCTATATAAAACTTATGTCACACTGATAAGAAGACTCTGCATATATATTTTCAAAATATAAGACTTCTACTTTACTCAGGACTTAAGGGCATTTAAGGTTAAGATTAGGGTTATTACAAAACTTAGATATTACTTATCCCCTGATAGTAAAAGTAGGAAGAATCAATGTTACAGGCAATAAGTTTTGAGTCAGACAGAACTGGTTTTGAATCCCATCTCAGTCAAAATCAAGCTATGCAACCCTAGGCAAGTCATTAACCTGTTCTGGCTTTGGTCTCCTGACCTCTAAAATGAATGTTATAACACGTAGCCTGTAACCCACAGGAGATAACATGAGCCTGGTGGTATGTAAGAGGCTCAAAAAGGGGCACCTGGATGGCTCAGTCGGTTAAGCATCCGATTTCAACTCAGGTCATGCTTTCACGGTTCGTGGGTTCAAACACCATGTCAGGCTCTGTGCTGACAGCTAGCTCAGAGTCTGAAGCCTGTCTTCATATTCTGTATCTCCCTCTCTTTCTGACCCTCCCCTACTCATGCTGTCTCTCTCTCTCAAAAATGAATAAAACATTTTTAAAAATAGGCTCAAAAAATGATAGTTATTATTACCATGAGATCAGCTGTCTGTGAAAGTCTACCTTGAAATATGGTCTAAAATTCAATTGTTGAGGGGGTCCCTAGGTGGCTCAGTCAGGTGAGCATCCAGCTTCAGCTCAGGTCATGATCTCACATTTTGTGAATTCGAGCCCCGCATCAGGCTCACTGCTGTCAGCACAAGACATGCTTCAGATCCTCTGTCCCCCTTTCTCTCTGCCCCTGCCCCACTCATGCTCACTCTCTCAAAAATAAATAAAACATACAAAAATAAATTTTAAAAATAAAATTAGATGGTTGAGAAACATTTAGAACCCCGAAGTCAATCAACCATACTGGGCACTTAGCTACAGCAAAATATGCTTAACTGGAAAAAAACAAAAACAAAAAAAACAAAAAACAGCAATGACTTACTAAAAGAATGTGTTAACAGAAGGTCTGCAATCTGCATAGAATGTAAAATGCATGGAAACACAAGAGTCAAGATTTTGACAGTGTTTATTCAACTCTGAGTCAGAGAAGAGAAAAAGAGACACTGAGCCTAGAAGATGAGTCACAACAGAAGTGTACGCTGTGCAGGAGCAGAGAACATTCACCAAGATTTACCATGGCATCATTAAAATATCATTGAAAGTAATCCAACTCCTGGCATGCCTGGGTGGCTCAGTCAGTAAGGGGACCAACTCTTGATTTCAGCTCAGGTCATGATCTCATGGCTCATGGGATCAAGCCCCTCATCGGGCTCTAAGCTGACAGTGCTGGAATTGACTTAGGATTCTCTCTCTGTCCCTCCCATGTTTGCTCTTTCTCTCTCAAACTAAATTAATAAACTTAAAATTTTTAAAAGCTATCAAACTCCTATTGCTCTGATTCCACAATGACCAAGCAATATTCCATTTATTTATATGTTCTGCCTTGTGACTTAATTCTAGGAACTGCAATTCCTGAGTGGCAGAAACAAATACCTGGATACCAGAAGGGTATATTTTCTGGAAATTAATAAATTGTTGCTTATAATAAAATTAAATGTTTGTTACAGATGTTGTTCATATGGTTACACAAATCAGACTTGAAGAGCTTGATGAAGGCTAAAGATATGGTCAAAAATTAGGATGCTTTGCTTTCAAACCAGAGGAAAAGTTCTCTGGGTAAGAAAACCCCACCACATGACTAATTCCATGAGAAAACCTGTCTAGGGGCGCCTGGGTGGCTCAGTCAGTTGAGCATCCGACTTCAGCTCAAGTCATGATCTCATGGTTCGTGAGTTCGAGCCCCTCCTTGGGCTCTGTGCTGACAGCTCAGAGCTTAGAGCCTGCTTCCGATTCTATGTCTCTGTCTCTCTGCCCTTTCCCTGCTTGTGTGCTGCCTGTCTGTCTGTCTGCCTGTCTCTCTCTCTCTCTCTCTCAAAAATAAATAAAAATTAAAAAACAAAGAAAAAAGGAAAGTCTGTCTAGCTGGCCAGCTCACTTACCTCCACGACATTCCTACCCTGACAGAATGTCTTTAACACCAATCACTGAAGTGTAGTATGAATGACTCAGTTTGAGAATTTTCACCCCTGAAAAGAACACCCATTAGAAGCTATCTTCTTTCTCACACATAGAACAAGAAAAATCTTGACATAATATTAGGTATCTTGCTGAAGTCCATACATCAAATGTTAACAGAGCAGGGATAAAAGTCCTTAGTACCATCTTAGACTCTGATACTATCTCAAACCTACTTTCATATTTAGAGTCATTTTCTCTTACAAAATATTATTTACTATTGCTAACAGGCCAGTAGTAGGAAAGATTATGTTAATAATGCCTATATAGGTATATTAATCTTGGTATATTACAACAATCTACATAGGTCATAAAGTAATTTACATACTCATAAATCTTGGTGAGAAAAATAAAAGAAGACCTAATCTTTATCTTTCCCATCTGGTCCTCACTCAGATATCTGTAGCAACTCACCCACAAAAGAGGTTTTAAAGGTTAAATGAAAATGGAATCTAGCATTCTATTTTAAAATATAGTCATATCAACACCACCAAACACAAACTAAATGTTTTCCAAGTTTTTTAAATCAAAGGATTACATAGAATTTCACAATTTACCTCTTGGTTAAGGAAGACATCTCAAAATATGGACCACTGGTTTTTAAGCTGCTCAGCAAGACAAATATGTGGACCAAAAGGCATGTGAAACTGGGAAAAGAAAAATGAGCCCTAATTTTTATTTCCAAAATCTATTACATGAAAACATATATCCTCTTAAGAAAAGAGAGAGACACTCCCCTCCCCATTTTACTCTGAAAAGGAAGGATGTGTGAAGTAGTACAGCCCCCAGAGAGCAATATTTGACTCACAACAGACTACATGGTTTCACACCTTTGTTACTATACTAATCCAAACAGATGCAGAAATACACAGCCACTCATTCCGTAAAGAGTTTCCAGGTTACTTATACAATTCAGAAATCTTCCTTAAAAGTGCAAATTTTCCTCCTGTTTATCATGTTCCTACCACGGGAATATGCTATTAAATGGGCCTGTGGTCAAATTTATTGAAAATCCTTTGAACAGCAATTTCATCAAATATTTTAAATGTAACAAAATGGATATGTTTAAATAAATATTTACTAAATCGGCGTCAATGTGTTCAGAGATAAAGGAAAAAATAAACTTCATCTTAGTGCCATCCATGGGTTCCAAGTCATTGCACTGAAGAGACAGAGGGATCCAAAGGCACCTAAACCCTTATTTCTTAGTGGTGAGCTCTATACATTCATTCCACATCACCTAAAAGGCTTGTGAATATGGCAGAACAGTGATGCACTGGAAAGAAGAGCCAGACTAAGCTAGAAATTAATGATGATATATGGTATTCCCCAAAATCTACTCAAGTCCCAGGAGAGAAATCACTCAACCTGTCAACAGGAACACAGTTGTACAAAAAACTGAACCACTATGCAAACTGTGTATCTGTGCAAAGTCCCATTTAAATCAACCTAGTGATGTAAAGTGTTCAATATTCATCACTCCTGAGGCATTGCTCAGCCCACAGCTTTGTCAGAGAACTTCTGTTGCCCACCCATGTCCAGGGAAAACTTTGGCCTTCGGGTTTATACCATATGACCCTGCCTCTCTCACATGGCCCTGACTAAATGGGGCCTATCAGAATCTCTCTCCAGAAGTTTGGAATTATGAGAGAGGAAAATCAGTCGGCCATTCTGATCTTTGGTCTCAACATGTGCACACACAGGAGCTGTGGTGCAGCCATGTTTGATCACATGTTGAGTAGCAGGGCGGCAAACGCCCCCCTAGAGAGAGGGGCGGAGGAAGAGGAGGAGGAGGAGGAGGGGGAGGAGGTGTCTCAGTTGGTTAAGCGTTCAACTTCAGCTCAGGTCATGATCTCACTGTGAGGTGATTACTGTGAGCTGGAGCCCCACGTTAGGCTCTATGCTGACAGCTCAGAGCCTGGAAACTGCTTTAGATTCTGTGGCTCTGTCTCTCCCTGTCGCTCCCCGACTCGTATTTGGTGTCCCTTTCTCTCAAAATTAAATAAACATTACAAATTTAAAAAGATAAAAGGAGGAGAAGGTGCTGAAGGAGAAAAGACAGTAGAGAAAAGCAGAGACAAAAAGCCACGTGGGGATGTGGGGCAGAGGAGGGGAGGGCAGGGAAAGAGAGATACAACCTGATTCCCAGGGTCATTCCACCTCTTATTTCTAGTCCCTCAGGTTTATTTCCTCCGGTTCCATTTTCCCTCAGGCTGGTTGGAGTGAGTTCTGCAACTTAGTCTATTATAGCTCTTCTTACCTTCTTCTTTGAGATGTCTAATCATGCCCTACCTTCTCCCCACCTTGAAATAGCATATTTCTTCTTCCCAACTGCTTCCTTCTCATAATTTTCAGGCAGGAGTCTCTGAAAAATGTTTCTGTAGGTGTCTATTGCTGCAGTCAGCGAGGCAAGTTCGAAATAATCGATCCTTGTTCTCACTTCTCTCTTGAATTTGGGACTTTTAGGCCCCTTTTTCTTAATAAGTATTTCCTTTTAAAAGCTACTTACGTTTAATCAGAACCAGAAACATACAACCAACGGACTGCGACCACCGCGCCGGCAGCAGCAACAATGCCTCAAGAAGCAGCTGTTTTGCCTTCACTTTGATTTCCGGTTAGTCTGTCTGCTGTGCTTGTTTCCAGGCTTTAAAATAAAGAAAGAAAAGAAAAGAAAGAAAAGACCTTCTATCTGACTTTCCATATTTTTTTTAATGATTTAGCACACTGACCTGCTAAAAAGCCCAAGGCTCAGAAACCCTAATAAGGCCTTATAATAATAGAGTTTCTCCTCAGAACAAACTTCTCCTCAAGAGCACCTGAGTCAGCTGGTTGGCCGTGTAACAAGCCCCCTAACGAGCTGTGCGTCTGCAAATCCCGGAGGAACCAGAGAGGAGGCCTGTGCTCCCCAGCAGGCAAGCGCAGGATTCAGAGTCCCGTTCTGGCCGATGCAGAGGCTCGGCAGAGACACGGCTCCAACCTCCAACACCATGTGGATTACGGTTTTAAAATATATCAGTTAACAACAGAGTTTTGGAAATTTTATCTTGCCTTTTTTTTTTTTTTTTTTTTTAAGATGTGGGGCTCACAATTTTTCTGGATGAGATTTCGTGCTCTTCTTGAGAATACGCACGCAGGTTGAGACGGTCTTAACTGGGTTTTAACATGGAGCCGGGGGACGTTTTCACGTCCTGAATTGGCTCATGGGCCTTTTGCCAAGAGAGATCTTGCTCTGCCTCTCTGCCAGGTGGAAACCTTCTGCCCGGGCGACACTTCGTAGACGCCGAACTCTAACTGGAAATTGCCTTCCGGTGTTTAAGGGTTAATAAGCAGATGATTTTCAACTGTTCTTCTCTCTCCACCACTAACCCCCACCACCACCACTGGGGGTGGGGGGAATTGCACTCCACAGGTTTTAAATTCAGTGCAAGTGTGTCACAAAAACTGTAACCTGATAAAGAGTTGTAGGACAGAGAGATGACTCATTTAGCTCAGTGGTAGCGATTCTTCTCCATCGTGTGTCGAACCGGTGGGAGGCGATGAGGTAATCTGAACTAGGACCTCTTGAAGTCGCTCCCAGGCATAGGGTTTTATTATTAATAACTCCAGGAATACACTAACACTTTTATTTGCCTGCCCCCTGTTTGTGGGAATAGTCACAAATAGAAGACACGCTGCGGGGCACGCTTCACCTTTAGTTAACACTCATATTAATTAATGAATTTTACCTGTTAGTCAAAGACCTTTCTGTAAACTGGATTTTGAGGACTCGGGCTGTGCGACACAATCTCCATTTTCAGGCTCTCTGTGTCTGGCCACCTCCTCCTGTCAGGCCAGCTCATTTCCTCTGGTACCATGACCCCAGTGCTTCTGGGTCCCGGGAACCTCAATCTGTTGATCCTGCCACCTTGGCAAGGTCCTCAGCCCCTTCGTGTCATCGCTCTTCTCCCGTAGCAGCTCTGCTTTCCTTGTCCGTCATGATAATTGCTCCCTCTTAGGCCTTCACTCCCAGGACCCTCTCTCACTTTGTCTTCCTTCCTTGGCAAAGCTCCAGCTCCCGCCTAATCCACGCCTGCACCTGCTCAGCCGATTGGGGCCCGAGACAGGCTGGGCTCTGTTTAAATTCACCACCAGAACCTTAAAGGGGCCCTTCCGGCTGGCAGGCCATTCGGCCATCAGCTCCCAGGCCATTGTTTCGTCTCCACTTTTCAGCAAACCTCCAACACCTCCTCACCTATTTTCTTGCTCTGTGGGTCAGCTCGCTTCCTCTTCCACTGAGAAAATGGAAGTAATCAGTAGAGAACTCTAACCACCCCCTCACCTCGCCTCGCTGCTTTCACCATTACATTTACCCACTCCTTGTATCTGTGCTACAAACTCTGTCTTTTTTCTTATTGTTTCAAATAAACTGTCGGTGCCCCTTGGGGGCAGTCAATCCCCCACTCACCTACTCAGACCGCAGACCTCCTCCTCTATCGCCTCTATCAGTTTCCCATCTCTGCCACATCTTTTCTGCCAGCAAACACACATCACGTCATTTATTCCATTTTAACCAAAGAATGTTGGCTAATTCCATAGTAACTGCTTATGCAGCATCTCCACTTGAATATCTAATAAGTACCTCAAACTTAACTTTTCTAAACCCAAGCTCCTGATGTCCCATCCCCCCCCCATAGCTTTCCCACCTCAGCCAGTGGCTCTCCATCCTTCTGGTTGCTGAGGTGAAAGTGTTTTTGAAGTTTTTAATTCCTTCCTTTCATGTCCCATATCCTGACAACAGATCCATTTTAATCTTTAAAATAGATCCAAATCTGGGGTGTCTGGTTGGTCAGTCGGTTGAGCGACAGACTTTCGATTTCTGCTCAAGTCACCATCTCATGGTTGTGTGATAGAACCCACTTGGGTCTCCTTGCTGGGTGTGGAGCCTGCTTAAGGTTCTCTCTCTCCCCCTCCCTGCACCCCTCCCTTGCTCCCGAGTACATGTGCACGCTCTCTTTCTAAAAAAAAAAGTCCAAATCTGATTGGTTCTTGCTACCACCGTTGCCTTAGCCTGCTTAAACCCACTGTTTCTCAACAGGTCTATCACAGAGGTCTCTTTACAAGCCTCTTAGCTCCCTTCAGGTTCTTTTTAACATAACAGACCAAGTGATCTTGTTTAAACATTAGACATTTAGACACAGCGCGTCACACCTCAGCTGCTAACTCTCCAGTGGCTTCGCATCTCACGGAGAATTAAAAGTAGAGTCCAGTAAATACCCTGCGAGACTCTAATGATCAGCACCCTCTCCCCCCAGTAAGGCTCTGAGTTTATCTCCTTTGGCTCTCCGACTCTTGCCACACTGGCCTCCTTTCTGTTCTAGAACATTCAGGCCACTCAGGCCCAGAACTGCCTTCACCCAGTTAGCCACATGGCTCCTTCCTTCCCCCTTTCTGGTCTTTATTCCAAGCTCAGCATTTGAAATTCTGACCCCAGCAAGCACTCCCCTACTTTCCTGCTTTGCTATATTCTCCATTGCAATCCATCAGCATCCAAAACTGTTTCTATAGGGAACTTATACTTGTGGTTTTGCTCTCTTTCACCATAATGGACAATGACCTGGGGATGCAGGCTTCATGAAGGCAGGGGTTTTGTCTGCCTGCTGCTTTATTCCCAGCACCTGGAGCAGCGCCCTCAAAAACTGTTTCATGAATTAAGAATTATGTTAGTGATACGACCCTAGTTTGCAGTGCATCTGTGTCTTAGGTAGTCCCCTCGTACTACATGTAAAGCAAAAATGGTGAAAAGTACTCTCACCGTCTCACCTCTGGGCTGGGGGTATGGCTGGTTGATAGAAATCAGGAGCAAAGAGAGGAAAGCTACTGGGCGGCCATAACAAAATACCATAAACTGAGTAGCTTAACCAACAAAAATTTAGTTTCTCAGTTCTGGTCATAATCAGGGTTCTGGCTGATTTTATTTCAGGTGGTGACTCATCACTTCAGGTGGCTGCCTTCTCTCTCTATGTCCTCACATGGCCTTTTCTCAGTAGGTAGCAGGGAGCTCTCTGGTATCTCTTCTTATGACACCAAACTTAGGGCATCAAGGGCCCAACCCATACAACCTCATTTAACCTTAAATACTTCCTTAGAAGCCCCATCCCCAATTACTGCCACTCTGGGGGTTAGGGCTTCAACATATGACTTTGGAGAGGACACAAACATTCAGTTCATAACACGGTCCCATTGAATCATCTTGTCTCTGGCCTAGCACAGAGTAAACCAGCTTCTATTTTTCTTTTTTCTTTTTAAGTTCACTTATTTATTTTTTGAGAGAGAGAGAGAGAGAGAGAGAGAGAGAGAGAGCATGAGCGGGACAGAGAGAGAGGGAGAGAGAGAGAATCCCAGGCAGGTTCCAATGCAGGCTTGAACCCACAAACCAGGAGATCATGATCTGAACCGAAATCAAGAAGGGTGGCTTGACCCACTGAGCCACTCAGGTGCCCACACCCTCCCTCCCCCCATTTTTCTAAATGAGTGATGGCATATGTGGAATTCAATTCTTAGGATATCCTTTTGTTTGCTCTCATGCACAATATCCCTTTGATGGCTATAATTATGCTTTTCTTCCTGATGTGATTATCATGAGTCTACTCACTGCTCAAATTTTTTACAACATCTCATTCATAAAAACGAAATAAAAACACTACCTAGTATTGGAGTTTCAAGGTTCTACTCATAATCTGATTCCTCAGTAGTACCCAAATGGTCCAAGATTTGCAAGAGGTTTTTCTTACTCCAGTAATACATCTATTAATGTTTGCTATGCTCAGACCCAAAGATACAGGCCACAAAGACCACTGAAGAAACATGTAACACTGTCCCTCGGCTTACGAAGCTTGTGCTCTTAGAAAGGAGAAAAGATTTACGCAGAGCACAGCAGTATAATTAATACAAGACATGATAGAGTGAAGTGCAAACAAAGTGTCACAGACAGTTTGTGTTGTAGAATGACAGAAGTCTTCAGTGCAATTTGAACCCAATGAAGCCTCTTGATGGCATTTCTATACATGAAAGCACTGTTGTAGTATTATTTAATGTTCATTTATTTTTGAGAGAGAGAGCATGAGAGCACAAGTCAGGAAGTGGCAGTGAAACAGGGGGGACAGAGGATCCCAAGCAGGCTCTGCTCTGACAGCACAGAGCCTGATGTGGGGCTCAAACTCAGGAACCATGAGATCATGGCCTGAGCTGAAGCTGGATGCTCAACCAACTGAGCCACTCAGGTGTCCCTCCTGTTGCTTTCTTTTTAAATCTCAGCCAACTTTGATCTAATATGCTATGTGAGGATGCAGAGAAAGGGGAACCCTCTTACACTGTTGGTGACAATGTAACTCGCACAGCCCCTGTGGAAAACAGTACAAAGTTTCCTGAAAAAGTCAAAAATTGAACTACCCTATGGTCCAGCAATTGCACTATTAGGTATTTACCCAAAGGATACAAAAATACTGATTTGAGGGGACACATATACCCTGATATTTATAGCAGCATTATCAACAGTAGCCACATTATGGAAAGAGCCCAGATGTCCATCAACTGATGAGTTGATGAAGAAGATGTGGTATATATATATATATATATATATATATATACACTGGAACATTACTCAGCCATCAAAAAGAATGAAATCTTGCCATTTGCAACAACATGGATGGAGCTAGAGTGTATTATGTGAAGCAAAATGTCAGAGAAAGACAAAAAACATATGATTTCACTCATATGTGGAATTAAAAAAAAACAGATGAACACAGGGAAAAGAAAAAAAAGAGAGGCAAACCATAAAATAGACTCTTAACTATAGAGAACAAACTGAGGGCTGCTGGAATGGAGGTGGGCAGAAGGACGCACTAAATGGATGATAGATATTAAGGACGGCAGTTGTTGTAATGAGCACTGGATGTTATATGGAACTGATGAATCACTAAATTCTACTCCTGAAACTAATATTACATGATATGTTAACTAACTAGAATTTAAGTAAAAACTTAAAACGAAACAAGATAACACAAAAATAATATGCCACATGAATTTCAAAAACAAACCAATAGAAAACGATCCTGATAAGGAGGGCAGAAACATGCCCCAGCACTACTTGCCATTAACCAGTGAGGAACAGGGAACTCCTCTTTGGACACTATAAATCTTCAAGGAAGGGAAAATTGCTGGGTACTGGTCAGAACGATCACCTTTGCTTGTACCCTCACTGTTTTTTTTAAATCAGGACAAAATTGTCAGTCACCTGAGGGAATTGACACATGAGGCAAACTGTTATCTTGTAAAGTAAATGTGTGAGAGGGCAGAATGTTTCTTAAATATTGCTTTCACACTTGTGAAACGGGTAGTGGAATTTTTGAGGTATTTCAGGAAAAAGAATTTTTTTCCTCCATGATTTGTTGGAATGAATACAAAACATTTGCCAAATTTCATAGCATAATGTTTACTATGTAACCTATATGAATATACGAAATGAAATGCCAAAATTTTCTGGCCATGTAAAAAGAACTCTAGTCATATTGAACTTGATTCCTTATCTATGGAGTGTTCATTACATAAAGGAAGCGATCCAAAATTTTTGATATTTCATTATCCTGAAAAATACCATGTTTACTAAGTGATATAGTCTATATTCTAAAGCCAAGAGCTTCCCCTGCATATAAATGCAACAGCTGTGTTTCTGAAGATATCAATGACAACGAGGCGGTGTCGGGTTTGATACACTGTCACCTGGTTGTGATTATGAGTGGAAGAATACCATTTTTCAAGGCACAGTACTTCCTTACGACTTAAGTCCTCATGTCCTGAGCAGTGAACATTCTATAGTAGCCCTGGGTGCTTTGCAAATTATCTCTGAAAACGGTTGCATACAACAATAGCTACAGAATCTACTCAGAGTGATTCTATAGAAATGTTTTAAGCACCTTTCATAAAAAAGTAGAATCTTAATGAGTTAGGATAACTTTTACCAGGACCTGCTTTTATTACCTGAAAACCAAGCATTACAAAACTGTTGACACTTTTGTTCCTACAGTTTGGCTCTATCGACATCATATTAGAGATTGTAGTGATAGAATGGAGCACATAGTAGTTCACAATCCTCCCCCCATCCACTCCAACCCACCTTATAGAAGCCTTTGGTTTTCCCTGGGACCATTGTTCCTCTATCAATGAGGCAGGTAGTGAATAGAGAATGGAAAATGAATAGAGGTATTAATTTTGCCCCCAACACAAAAAGTTACTAACCCACCTTTTCTTCTATTAGGCTATTCTCACTGCTCAAAGGCTTCTTCCCTTCTCTCCACTTCCTGTCTAATTTTACGTTCTTCCTTTACGTGAGTCCTAGGGTCCAGGTAAATAAGCTGATTCTCTATACCTCCACATACAGTGTTTGCCTTCTCTTCTTGGCACTATTGTTCTAACCACTCCTCATTCCTACTCCACCCTGAGATTTCACCTATTCAACCTTTCTTAAATTCCTGCAAAGCTCATTGTAAATCCTATGAATTATTTCTATGATCATTTCAGTATGAACTGATTTTTCTTTTTCATAAACGCCCATTATTGTCACAATAATTCTGGCTCCTGCAACTTTTAATTACTGTAGTTTTTTACTCAATTTTCTCTTATCTACTCTTTGCACCTGGACAGAACTGCAAATTTCTTGAAGACAGTACCCATGTCACAATCATGTATTTAAATCCCTAAAGCAATGGTCCTCAAATTGTGGTCCCTGGGCCAGCAACATGAGCATACCTTGGAACTTGTTAAAAATGTAAATTCTTATGTGACACCCAAGACCTACCGAATCAGAAATTCTGGAGCTGAGGCTCAGCAATCTGTGCTTTAACAAGCCTTCAGGTTATGCTGATGCTAAAGTTTAAGAACAGGTGCCTTAGAGCATCTAAAACACTGCCCTGAACATACTATTATATATTCAATCCACATTCACTCGATAAATATTTATGGAGTGTCTACTGCATGCCAAGCATTTTGCTAGGGATATAGTGGAAGAGCAAAAATGTCCCTGCCCTCGTGTGTTTATAGGCTACTTAGGAAGGCAGACATAATAAGTAATCTCACAAATAAATATAAAATGGCAGCTGTCATAAGTTGTATAAAGGAAAGGAACATGAGGCTATGAAACCTTATAGTGGAGAATTGATCTTGTCTAAGCTGTGCTTCTGAAAAAGTGTCACTTAAGCTAGAAATGAAGGGTCAATATGTGTCTAACAGGTGCAGAGGGACTAATGCACATTCCAGACTGAGGGAACAGCGTGTGCAAAGGCCTGGGTTGAGGGGGAATGTGGCTGGTGTGGCTGGAACATAGGAAGTCAGGAGGAGCATGATGAAAGATGGATCTTCCATCTCAAATTAAAAACTGGCCCTTTTTTTTGTTTTGTTTTTAAAGATGGGATGCGATTTAAGAAAATGTAAAGCAGGAAGATGGGTGGGACTAGTGTGGTGGCTAGACATGTCTCACATGGATCACACAGTGTGGGACAGGGATTAAAGGCAGCAGGAGGGGCGCCTGGGTGGCTTAGTCGGTTAAGCGTCCGACTTTCGCTTAGGTCATGATCTCGCGGTTTGTGGGTTCGAGCCCCACGTCGGGCTCTGTGCTGACTGCCAGCTCAGAGCCTGGAGCCTATTTCAGTCTGTGCCTGTTTCAGTCTGTTTCAGTGTGTCTCCCTCTCTCTCTGACCCTCCCCTGCTCATGCTGTCTCTCTCTCTCTCTCTCTCTCCCCTAGAAATAAATAAAAAAATATTTAAAAAAATAAATAAAGGCAGCAGGAGTGGCTGTGCAGGAGCCAGTTAAAAGGTTTTGCTGTCATCCAAGAAGGGAAAGACACAAGGTTGGACCACAGAAGTGGTAAAGGTGGAGGCGGATTTCAAAACTATTTTGCAGTAAAAATTGACAGGCTGTGATGATGGGTTGGATTTTGGAGATGAAGAAAGCTAGGTGTCACAGATTAGTCTGCTTTTTTCTGGCTTGCATAATGGATAAATGATGGTGTCATTTCCTAAAATAAAAATTAAAAAACAACAACAATGAGATCGGTTGACAAACAGGAGAGAAAGGAATGAATTTCTGTGTATGGCTCCTGCAAACACTGGAGAATATGGACTCACTGGGGGAAGAACTGTATCTAGGAGAGGTAAACCTCCTGTACTGTGATAAGGGAGAAGAGATCTGGCCTCCTGATGTGGCCAGGCTGGTATGTGTTAGCAAGCATTGATACAGTCCTGTCTGATAGATGATATTTGCTAAGAAATCAATGAATGAACGAATGAATTAGTGATGAAAGAACTCTATTCCATAAATATTTTAAATTTAGTTCCTTGAACATTCATGGATGAAAATAGTCACAGCCAGACCGTAGTACATGTGATTGTGTATGATAGTAACCTTACGCTACTTCTTCTAACCTTGCTTGAAGGCAGTCCACAGCTAACTATTCCAAGGTTTGCTTAGGATTTTGGCTGTCACCTCCCCTCTTCATATGTGCCATTTGATGGGCCAAAATTATAGTGAGCTTGACTTTCACATTCGGGGCTGCCCCTAGGGAAAGGTTCCAGGATCTCATTACTGGTGACCTGATTGGGAATGAAAGGGCCGGAGTTATGCCTGTGGCATTGATAAAAGCCACCATGTCTCTTCTTGTGCTGCCTGCATTCTAGCAGGGGTTGAAACCAGCCTCTATCTCCTTCACCTAGGTGATACGTGTCTTCACTCCGAGGGAGACAAAAATGAGAATATGGCCTTCGAAAAGTTTGAAAGAAAAAAGGAACAAAGGGAAGGAAGAAAGGGATGAAGGAAAGGAAGGGAGGAAGGCAGGAAGGGAGGGAGCGGGAAAGCGAAGGAAGGAGGGAGGAAGAGCAGAAAGGAGGAAGGAAAGTGGGAAGGGGAGAGATCAGGAACTTAACAGGCCAGAAATCATATTAAAATTCACTAAGAAGTTACACGAAAGCACAATAATTCAACTTCTTTGTATGCTCAGTTCTTCTATCCTTTTCCTTTCTTGATTTCTGCATTGTGAATATCCAAGCAGAGAAAAGGAGAGAAGAATGGCCCAAGTAATGAGGCATTTCCAAGTAAAAGCAGAGATTTGGAAGCATCCAGCACTTACCTTACAGCTCCAGACTCTGCAACAACCATGATAAACTGGGTCCTCATTTTGTGACCATTGGGCACTGCTAATACAGATCATGCAGTGATCTGGGCACATCCTGGCTCCTTCTTAGGAGTAGAAACACCTCAAGGTAGGGTTATCCAGATAAAAATGTCATTCTTTTCTGTGAGCACGTTCCTGCTGCAGGGACTATGACACCCGCTCTCCCTACATCCTCATTTGTGGGATACAAAAGGGTGGTGGATGTTAATTCTCTTCCCAAATTTTGGATCTCTGGTATTGCTTCCCACCCTTATTTATCTCAGTCTCCAATATCCTTCTTCATCCCTACATTTCAGTTTTACTCCCTGGAGATCTAATAACTATCCTAACATTTTGTTCTTAGGCAGGTTTCCTAAAGAATGCCCTTAATTGAAACAAAACTCAGACAAAAATGTCCATGAAAAAGAATCATGCCAGAGCTTCAAAAATCAACATATAAGGACTGAAAGAGAACTACAGGTATTATGGGATGATTACTTTTCAAATTCCTGGTGGACCCTCATGAAACCAAATAAGGACAGAAGAGCAGGAAGTTCAAGAGAGAAATGGCAGCAATGAACTCACTGGAGAATGAAATTTTGCTATTTTGATAACCTTTTAGAATATCCATTCTCAAACTTTTGATCTCACTCTTAGACTCTTAACACTTGCTGAGGACCCCAAAGAGCTTTTGTGGGTTATTTATATCAATAATTTCCTGTATTAGAAGTTAAAACAGATTTCTCATAACTGCTTCTGTTTTCAATCTCTTACAATGTGTTGTTTTGTTTACAGTATATGAAGAAAATTTGGCCTCATTAGAATATGAAATTGGAAAGGAGAAGAATATTTTAATTCCCTTTCAGATGATTGTGAATAGTCTGACAACACCAAACCTTGACAATGGTAGTTTCTTAAAGATTAGCTGCAATATGGGATCTAGAAACATGACCATGAACTTCTCATACTCTCTACACTCATGAGAGACTAAGAGTGAAAATGGCAAATAACATCTTAGTATTATTAGGCAAATAATGGTGACCCTGTGGAAGCCCCGAGAACCCCCTTGGGACTCACAGTGGTCCTGCTACCACACTTTGAGACCAGTTGTTTTAACAAGGAGACTACATGACTCTGACATGGAATGGATAGATTCAGCTGTAGTGTAATGTACTGGGTATTACCACCTCTGTCTCTAAAGACACGTTTTTCACTGACAAGAAACTATAATAGAATTGCAAAGCATTAAAGCTGAAAGAAACATTGAGAGATCATCCCATTTGGTTCATTTGTTTTGAAGGTGAGGAAACTATTAAAGAAGGTCAGGGCTAAGCTACGTGGTAAACCTGGAACCACTCTGCTACTTTGGGAGTCCATCTCCTTTGTGGATGTGGAAAGAATCCTGGGAACCTTAACTGTGTAGAGTATTTTCATTGCCTCACTTACTCTTATCACACACCCCAGTGAGGAAAACAACACACCTTGGTGTTACTATAATTCTTTAAGTCCTAGAGGAGCAAAGATTCTTTTTTTAAAAAAAATTTGTGTCATTTTCCAGCCATACCATTGTTGTACATCTGATCTTAAAAGAAGCCATCTTAGAGTTCTGAATGGGAGATAATCTAACAGAAAAATGAGAAAAAGTTAAGCGGAACACCTTTTTGTTATGTAGTCTATGAAAATAGCATCCTTGAACTTGCACAGTCCAGAGCCTGTGCAGCCATACGTGGCATCCCTGTGCAAGCTTCCAACAATGTTAAAATATTTGTGAAAAAGCAAGATGCAAAATTAAGGCTTACAGATGATCACGATGGTGTGAAAACGTAATGTTCCTGTATGGTTTGTCCAGCAGAGACTCATTCCCAGTCTTACCCTCTGAGTCTGTTAACCCACCATGTTCAAGGGATCAACCACATCACACCACTGGCTCATAGTGAGCTCACCTTGAACTAAAACTGATTAGGTTTCTGAAACACTCCATGTTCAGTCTTCCTATGCCTTTCTCCCCACACTTCCCCACCATCCCAGAGTCCAAGAGTTTTCAAACTATGTTTTACCAAAACACGGAGGCCTTAAAGAAAGATGAGAAGGAATAGGACCCATCTCAACCAGAAGAGGTTTTATCTTACATATGGGAATTCTGGTAAGGTTTTATTTGATAGAAGTATTAAATGGTAAAATAAATTTAAACACCATCACCGTAGCTTATAACTGTGCAGGTTGATTTTAGGGCCTACATGTAGCTCTTTACATTTTCTTTCTACTAAATTATCTCTTGGGCTCAAACCATCATTCCAAGTTCTTATCTTTTCAATTCTGATTTTTCCATGCTCCATATTTTCTGTCCCTCCCAGCTTTGTTCCATCTGCAAGTGTGATTAGCTTGACAGCTCTGTCCTCAAACTATTTCAGTTAATATAAATGTTGAAAAGAACAGAGTCCCTGAAAAAGCCCATAGATGCCTCCCTCAGGGTATATTAATTCATTAATTGGTACTCTCTGGGACAAGATTTTTTAAATCAGTTATCAATCTACATAGCTATATATAGCAGGCCCTCCCACCTCGGGCCCAAACTGAGACTCAAATCTGTTGAATGATGTCTGGCAAAAGGGGCAGGCCTAAAATAGAGTTGAAGAGAGTAGTTGGCTGAGGATTTTTGTCTGGGGCTGAGGAAGGAAGGAGGGTTGTGTACAGATGTCGGGGAGTGAAGTGGGGTGATTTTAAAATGGTATTTCTCTGGGGCACCTGGGTGGTTCATTGGGTTTAGCGTCAGACTCTTGATTTTGGCTCAGATCATGATCTCATGGTTTGGGAGTTCGAGCCCTGCATCGGTCTCTGCACTGGCAGTGCAGGGCCTACTTGGAATTCTCTCTCTCTCTCGCTCAACATAAGTAAATAACCATTTAAAAAATAATAAAATAGAATGGTGTTTCTCCCCGCCACACAGTCCTGTGGGCTGGTATCAAGGTCTGGGAATAAAAGAGGCCACAGGCAGAAATGCAGGGAAGGACTGTGATAAGGGGGTTCCTGCAGCACTACTCAAGTCCCAAGTGACAAAGTGCACCAGCGAGTGGGGGAGAAGGCATGTTCCTTCTTTGGGAACATTAAAGAAATAGCATCTTCGGCACAAATGCCGCACTCACAGTGGGCATCGTCACACAGCTTTACAAGCAGAAGACACCCAAGGAAACCAGAACAGAAGGGGAGAACATGAGGGCACCTCAGACTGATAAATTAGTATGTTTAAAACACCCTTGGGGACTCACAGACGTTTCCAGCAGGGGGTGTCAAGAAAATATGGAGGGGCCGTTGGATGGCTCAGTCTGTTAAGCATCTGACTTTAGTTCAGGTCATGATCTCACAGCCCGTTGTTCAAGCCCTCCATAGGACTCTGTGCTGACAGCTCAGAACCTGGAACCTGCTTCAGATTCTATGTTTCCTTCTCTCTCTGTCCTTCCCCCGTTCTCTCTCTGTCTCTGTCTCTGTCTCTCTGTCTCTGTCTCTCTCAAAAATAAATAAAACATTAAAAAAAGAATGGTGGAAATGTGGAAGTTCTTTGGAAGCAGAAAGTGGGTAAAAATCACAATTTGGATATTTGAGATTAACATGAGCCCTCCATAGCCCAGGTTGATGAGGCTTGGAGAGGTGCCAAATAGGCATTTTATTGCTCAGTGCATATTTCACTCCAGAAGAGAGTTATAGCTTATTGAACCCCAGATGCAATCTTCCAGTGTATACCCTAGTTTTTGCTACTTCCTAAAAGATGCCTGACAGCTCTTTGGATGAATTTTTGGGGAGGAAAACATCTTTTATATAATTGCCATTGCTCTGTCATGTTTAAGTTCTTGCCTTTCAGAGTTTCTATACCCTTACCAATCTGAAGAAATGTCCCCCTCCCAGAAGTTATAGAGGAAATAGAGAAACTGTGTGGAATCCCAACAAAGGCTGGCAATGAATGTCATTGAAGAAAGTATCTGAACTTGTGTTTTCTTCCCAAACTTACCTGATCACTTGAGAATAATTGTGATGTAACAGATTTCAGGCCTCTTGCATGGAATAAGGGGAGGGCAAGACACCTCCCCCCACCCAATTTTTAATTTTTTTTAGTGCCCCAGGTAAACTGTGGGATCAGGTAAGTGTTAGAAACAAGGTAGCCTCTTTTTTTTTTTTTTTTTTTTATGAAACTAACACCAGCTCTGTTCAAGTGAATCATTCAAGGTCATACCTTTACTTTACATCTCCCTCCCTCTGGCTGCCACAGAGAATCATTTTTGTTCCTCTCTACGCTTTTATCAACATCTGTAACAAGATCTCAGGACTGGACTCAAAATTGTGGTTTTTGAATTGAGCACCTAGAATCTCCCCAGACCCTAAGGAGAAGCCCGAGATTGCTATGTTCGAAGGGGTTGGAGACAGAAGGGTGAAGCCATAACTTCCCAAATGCCTTTTTCTCTCCACCAGAACAAGCCTGATTCTCACCTGTTTTGTATATTTGCTTTTGTGAAAACAGTTTAGCAAGTAAGCTTTTGTTGCTTAAAAGAATTCGAGAGAAGCTGATTTAAAATATTCCCATCTGCAAACTTGATCATACTTAAAGTTCACCTCGCTCAAAAAGAAGAGCCTCTTGTTTCAACGTTCATTAATCCTCATTGCTAATAACACCTACATCTATTTAACTAAAGGTCATATTTACTTTATTAATGGGAAGATGGCCAATAGTATACTGATTACCATTCATCTCAAAAAGTTCATGCTTAATAAGGACGATTAACACAGATTTGGTGGAGGAAATTAATGTGTTTTCTATTGTGAAGAATACCAAAACCAACAACAATCCTTGGAAAATAAGAGGATCTATAAACACCAATGGGCTGTGGCCTCTTGGGAAGAAAACAACATGCCACCTTCTCTAACATGGTCATTCTCAGCCAAATGAGGCAGCTTGTGGAAGCGAGGCTGTGAATACTGCAAAGGTTTAATACCAAACTTTGATCTATGTGTAAAATTTGTTTTTGCTCTGTGTTTATACACTGATAAGATAATGCTGTTGGTTAGATGTTTGTAAAGCCAGATATGCTTTGTGCCAGCAAGAGGAGAAAATGGAGCTTAACACTAATCTGCCACCAATAAAATATTTATGCTTATTGAAATGTGAAATCTGCCTGGTGAATATATAAGAAAGTCTGGTCAGGTCTCACTCAAATCAAGACTCAGAACAGAGGAACAGACAAGTGAAGGGTACGAGACATAAATGCCTTTGTCTTCATGTAGGACATTATGATTCAGTAGTATGATTGTATTTTTATCATCAGTGATGGTGCTCTTTGGGTTTTTTAATTCTTTTCAAGCACACCTTCAAAAACTAAGAGTGGTAAGTGCTCTTAACAAAATAGAAAGAACTTCTATAGTAACATAACCAAAAGGCTTAAGGCAAGGAGATCCCGTACTTCCCAGTCAAGGCACCAGGACTAGTCCCTGGAATGCTCTCCATGTCAGAAATGGATAATGGTGATGGGTGTCACATGCTACATTACATGCCATATTATATGCTCATCATTCTGGAGAGGTTACCTCCAAGAAACATGAGTTGATCTCAAAGAAGGAAAGTAAGACTTGGACATCTGTAAACTTTCCCCTGACTTATATCATCAAGAATTGTAAGTGCCAGTAGTAACTCATAATGACAGCTGCTCTTTCCCCCAGAGTTCAGGTCAAAATGTCTTCTTCAGCCTATCCTATCCAGTAATCTATGAAAAAACTACTGCTTCACAATTCAACTTTTAAAAATGCTTAACAAGGAATTGCTATTTTCCTAGAATCTTTAGAGAGAAATTGGAAGTATAAGACATCATCCCTTTTCTCAAGGCAGGTATAACATTTGAGTGAGACATAAGAAATACTTAGACTTGCAATGTATATATAATAAAGACCTAATATTACTCACGTCAAGGGTATGGGACATGCAGTGAGTTCTGCCGGGGTCAGGAAGGATGACATTGATCATCACAAATGTTGGTGGGAATGCAAACTGGTACAGCCACTGTGAAAAACAGTATGGAGCTGCCTCAGAAAGTTAAAAATAGAATTACCCTACAATCCAGTAGCCACACTACTGGGTATTTACCCAAAAAGTACAAAATCACTGATTCAAAGGGATACAGGCACCTCTGTGTTTATCGCAGCATTATTTACAATAGCCAAATTATGGAAGCAGCCCAAGTATGCACTGATAGATGAATGGATAAAGATGTGATACACACACATACACACACACACACACACACACACGATATATAGGCATACACACAATGGAATATTATTCAACAATAAGTAATGAAATCTTTCCATTTGCAATGATATGGAGAGAACTAATAACAAGTGACATAAGTCAGCCAGAGAAAGACAAATACTGCATAACTTCACTCATATGTGGAATTTAGGAAACAAAGTAAATGAGCAAAAGAAAAAAGAAAGAGGCAAACCAAGAAACACACTCGTAACTACAGAGAATTAATGGATGGTTACCAGAGGGGAGGTGGGCGGGGCACAGGTTACATTTGTGATGAGCACTGGGTGCTGTACATAATTGTTGAATCACTATATTGTACATTTAAAACTAATATAATTTTATTATATTGGAATTTTAATGGAATTTTATATTGGAATTATATTGGAATTTTAAATTAAAAAAATGTTTTAATGTTTTACTTATTTCTGAGAGAGAGAGAGAGAGAGAGGGTGAGCAGGGGAGGGTCAGAGAGGGAGATACAGAATCTGAAACAGGCTCCAGGCTCTGAGCTGTCAGCACAGAGCCTGACTCAGGGATCAAACCCACAAATCATGAGATCATGACCTGGAGCTGAAGTCAGACACTTAACTGACTGAGCCACCCAGGCGCCCCTAAAATTTTTTAATAAATTAAAAAATCTAGTGCTAGCAAAGACAATTTTCATAAAGATAATCAGAATAATTTAAAGAAATGATAGTTTTGAGATTCAAATCAACTACCATTTATTGTTTCTCATGTCCCAGGCACCACACTATGAGCTTTATCAAAATAATTATAATTTCATAAAATATACCAGCACTGGAATAAAGCATGGAAAAAATTATGTAGGTGCTATATGACAGTTTGGGGACATTAGGTGATTTTATTTCTTCTGAAATGTTGATGTATTCGAGTTATATATGAAATAAGTAATAAAGAAAAAATTTTCTATGATTTAGGCAGATAAGAAGTCATGAAATAAAATTTATGATTAGAGAAGATGTGGTGTACAAAATGGTGATGGGGAGAATAGACTGTGATACTGACAAGGAAGGATTAGTGCCAGGAAGGAGTGAAAAATAAACTGAAAAAGTAAATCAGCCACACTATGAAGAATCTCAGCTTTCTCAGATAGTTTATATTTAATCACATATACAGTGGGAATCCATTACAATTCCTGAGGAAGACGGTGTAGCTGACAGACAATATTTCAAAAGATTGCCCTTGCTGCATGCAGGAAGGCCTCTGAGTGGAGAGAAATGAGCAGTAAAGGGACCCACAAAGTTGTAATTGTGGAGGAAGGAATGTGGGCAAATCAAGGCTTCAACTAGAGTCTCAGGGGAAGAGGTCGACTATGAACTCAGATCTGTTGGTCCAAAGCCTATGATTTTTCTGCTCCTTCGGCCACCTGTCATGTGTGGCTGGAAGCAGGAAGATTCTTGGAGACTTCTTATACTCCAGTACTTTTCAAACTCCTCCACCTAAGTATTCCTAAGTAACTGGGGTTCACCTACAGACCAAAATGTTCTTTGACATAGAAGATTTTATGTTCCCAGCTCGAGCAACACGTGTCTTCTCTGTGCATCCCATTTGTTTTAAGATGCAATTTGCATTTTAAATGTTTATCAAGCAAAAATCAATGAGAAGTATATTCTATTCCAGTTTTACATGGACTGGGAAAGCTATTCTCCAGCTCCTCCAAATAAATGATAACAAGGCTCTTTTTAAATCTCCACCGTATTTTAGGTCATATGATTCTACATGAGTAAGAAAGCTATTTCATTTAATTCACTTAAATAGAATCTAAAATACATCTGAAGTATCTTATGATCTCCTACAAAGAATATCTTCCCATAAGCTGGGAAAATCTAGTTCCAGTGAGTATAGTGGTAGCAGGTGTGACAAAAAGAGGTAGATCAAGAGGGTTGATCAAAGACATACGGAAAAAGAAAGAAAGAAAGAAAGAAAGAAAGAAAGAAAGAAAGAAAGAAAGAAAGAAAGAAAGAAAGAAAGAAAAGAAAAGAAAACAAGGATGGTGGCTCCTGGGTGGCTCAGTTGGTTAAGCCTCTGGCTCTCAATTTCAGCTCAGGTCATGATCTCACAGTTGGATCCCTGCATCAGGCTCCGCAGTGATGGTGCAGAGCCTGCTTGTGATTCTCTCTCCCTCCCTCTCTCTTTCTGCCCCTTCGGCACTCTCTCTCTCTCTCTGTCTCTCTCTCTGCCAAAATAAATAAATAAATAAACTTAAAAAAATGGATAGGTAGGATTTGGTAACAAAATGGTACGAAATAATTTTTAAAAGAAACAGCAAGGGGAAATCTGATAACTCAATGGCTCCCAGCCTGCATGAACAGGAGAAGAGTCATCTCATTTACAGAAATGGAAAAGTCCAGGACAGTTGACTGAAGAGAAAAGTGTGTTCAATTTCATTTATGTTGCACTTCACCTAACACAACAGTCAGGTGGAAATATCCCAAGAAATATATCTGGAGTCATCACTAAAAAGTTAAGCCTTTAAGAAAGAATGCAGTTTGGAAAGAAGCGAGCAGGGGGGAGAGGAGATGCCGTGCTGGACCGTGATGTGTTCTCTCGGAGTCAGCAGAGCCGGGAAGGGAAGCAGCAGGTGCGCTGCCTGTGGCAAATGCCACTCAGGAAGATCATTTTAAAGACAAGCAAGTAATAAAGGGTGTAAAATCTGGCAGGAAAGCAGATGTGAATAAAGACAGGGAAAATGCCATGATTTTGGTAAAAAAAAAAGATCATTGCTAACTTAGGGGAAAATGTTTCAATAGTGTAATGGGAATAGAACTGAGATGAAAGAGAATTTTAGAGGAACAAGGGAGAGCAACTGACGAGCTAAATAGAAACTCTGAACATTATAGAAAAGTCCATGAAGTAAAAGTTGCCAATGGTTTGTAATAATTGTAAGCTTTCTTGTTTTTAAAGTTTATTTTATTTATTTTGAGAGAGAGATAGAGAATCTGAAGCAGGCTCTGTGCTGTCAGCGCAGAGCCCAAAGCAGTGCTTGACCCCACAAACCTTAAGATCATGAGTTGGATGCTCGGGGTGCCTGCGTGGCTCAGTCGGTTGGGCATCCTACATCGGCTCAGGTCATGATTTCACGGTTTGTGGGTTCGAGCCCTGCATCAGGCTCTGTGCTGACAGCTCAGAGCCTGGAGCCTGCTTCGGATTCTGTGTCTCCCTCTCTCTCTGACACTCCCCTGCTCGCACTGTCCCTCTCTCTATCTCAGAAATGACTAAACGTTAAAAAATAAAAAAAAAAATTTAAGTTGGATGCTCAAATGACTGAGCGATCCAGATGCCCCAGTTGTGAGGTTTCTAAATGAAAATTGCACTGAATGCAGGAGTGTTAAGAGATATTAGTATACTGCTGTTATGGTATTGCTTCAGCAATGGTTTTTTTAAAAAGCAAATCTGGGGGCGCCTGGGTGGCTTAGTCGGTTGGGTGTCCGACTTTCGCTTAGGTCATGATCTCGCGGATCGTGGGTTCGAGCCCCGCTTCGGGCTCGGTGCTGACTGCCAGCTCAGAGCCTGGAGCTTGTTTCAGTCTGTGACTCCCTCTCTCTCTGACCCTCCCCTGCTCACGCTGTCTCTCTCTCTCCTAGAAATAAATTTTTAAAAAATAAACATTTAAAAAGCAAATCTGCAGAGATTTAAACTGAAACTTTTGATATCCATACTTTTGTGAGGAAAACTCACAAATGCCTGAACCAAAAACAATACACATCTGCCTGAATGCTTTCTGTTTCAACTGAAACATAATAAATGGGAATTTGAACCAGACAACCTAATAAGGCCCTTTCTAGCCCTCAGAGTGATTTCATGAGTTTATCCATATCTGAGTCAAAATTCAAACAAAAACAAAACCTATAGTGGTCATTATTATTGGTAATACATTCCAGTACAAGGTACTCTAAAAAAGTAGAGTATACAAGAGTTGAAACCATATGTTTCATATTCCAACACTTAAAAGTTAGGTACTCCGGCTATTGAAGGTGCATATATGGTGAAATGCCTCTTGGGAAGCCTCAGACTCTACCTCGGCCTATAATATAACATGTATATTTAGCATACCTTAGCATATACTTTTGTGTACCTATATATGGGTAGAGACAGGCTAATTTATACTTCGTGTTCAGTAATGAACTCATTGAGGTCCAGCCACCTTAACAGACAAATAATGTTCAATTTAAACCAAAATATGTCCTTTCTGAGTTGTGAAAGAAACCTTTGTTTCTAATGTGCCTCTTTTAATAGATGAAGTACATTAAACTATTCATTCCAGTGAAATTTGCCCTCCTTTTTGTTCTTGTTGTTATGGTTGTTTATGTTGATATACAAACGTAACAAAATTTTGTTCAACAGAGAAGTTCAAAAAAGCAACATAATTGTAGTAAAAGGCAAAGTCATAGCCAAGCTCTCTGAAGATGTAACCTACATAGAACCTAGGAAGATTCCTGGTTTAGCAGAGACACTTCTGGAAGCATAACTGCATGTTCAGTTAACAAAAAGAAGGTCGATTACAATATCTCCAACTGAAGGAAAACTGCCACTATTTTGGGGTTTTTGTTTTGCTTTTAGTGAAAAATGGTTTATGACGGGTAGCTTTATTTCTTAAAAATATGTATCTTTTCATGGGTGTTGGAAAGAAAGTCTACAACACACACAGAGATAGACACACGCACACACACACTGGCTGGTGATTCTTCAGAAGAAAACTGAATAAAGAACTATATTAAAACCCTTGGAAACATAAAGATCTCATTAAACTAGCCAGAAGGAGACCTCACATCTGTGCTGAAATAATAAAGTAACTATGTAAGTGTATTAATAAAATAAGCCATCTCAATTTATATCATAGAAAAATACCAGCATTTAATTATTTACATCATAACATTTTGGAGGTTTTTATAGCTCTTTAAAAGTCCTGTGGAGCATCTAGGTCAATCTGGTAAGATGCTACAAATATTATATTTAAAATAATTCTTCACTATATTTTTCTTCTGAAAAACCACTCTTGAATTCAAACAGCTTCAGCTGAAATACCTTTGTGCTCTTCAAAAATCACGTTTCATAAAGGGCATTTATTCTATGGAATTAAAGTTTACTGAATAATAAATATAACTTTAAATGATGCAAGCTGTCAAAACCCCTGAATGTCAAAGTTAAAGCCGATAGCCCTGCAAGAGTTTTGCTATTTTGGAAAAGGAAAAAAAAGCAGAATAAGTAAAGGAACTTCACCTTTGAATTTCTTCATCTTTGTATATTTGTCATAAATAACAATTTAAATATCCGTTGAGGTTAATATTTTCTGGTTCAGTGGGAAGTACAGAAAAAAATTAATATATTCATGCATAATATGAGGCAACAAAGACTAGGACATCTTATTTGTAGCAAATTTTATTTTCAAATAACCATAAAAGGTATCCAGTTACTCTTCAGATTAATTTATAAGATCATGCAAGATGTAAACAAGAAGTTCCAAAGGAAAAAATTGTTCCTGACAATTCTAATATATGAAGAAAAAGTACACAGAAATGCACACCAGGAACTTTCGACATATGGCTAATACCTGGGTCTCTATTCCCGCCGCTTTTTGTCATTTCAGCACAAGATAAATGTAGTGCAAAGAAGCAAAAATTAGTAATCCAAGGAAAGAAAAACTTGTTAATGTGATGCATGATAAGGGAGCATTTACTATATTAATATTCACAAAGAAATGTTGGAAGTGGGAAGTGATGTTAGATTTAAAAGATATCCATTTTGCGGCACAGATGAAAAGAAATTTTGTTGTGGTGATTATATTGCTACTCACATCATATTCATAGACTTTTCCTTGAGTACCATGCACAGTTCTGAAAAAAAATTTTTTTTTTTGCTTTGGAAACAGGTAAAATAAAATGAAAATCTTCCCAAAGGGCATTAAAAATAATATATTAACTTAGAATTTATGTTGCAAATAAGGTAAGTGGGAATATTATTCCGGGAAAAAATGTTGGACGGGCAGAGTAGGTATTATAAAAACGTCTCAGAATCAATGGCACAATCACAAAGAAAATAATTTCCTGTTTTCACATTGGCTGTAAAGCAAAGGACTGTGGCTTTACATTAGACAGTTTTTATTTATTTAAATATTCAGAGTTGGTTCTCAATTGCTAAAAGTATGAAATCCAAAAGGCCAATCCAGAGTTTATCTACGTATGGTTTCAAAGAAAATATAATGTCATGTCTCTAATTTGAACTAAGTGCTAGTATTTTTATTTAATCCTTGTATCTAGAGACCATAAAATATAAAAAGTATTGAATCACCTTGAGAGTACACAAAGTCCCTACAAGTAAAGCTACCTTTATTTAATACACAGTTGAAAATTAAATAGCAAAACTCTATACCAAATTAGGGGTTTATATTTACCTTTTATAACAATAGTACCATTCTTAGTATCCTCCTTAGGAGCCTAGAATGACATGACTCCACATTTCCATTCCAGAACTTCCCACTTCTAACGCTTTTCTCCATGATGCCCTTTGCAAGCACTCTGGCAACATAAAATGGGATGCTATGTCTATGTGGCTTATAAAACGCTTTGACTTCAAAGAAAGGTTATTGGAAAAGAGTGTGCTGTGGATTCTACAGGGTTTTTGTTAAATAAAGCTATCTGTATTTTAGGTGATAACGAATCACCTTACAAGTCTTAAAAGTGTTTGCTTTGGGTCCCTTATTATGGAATTTTATCTTTATTTGAGGTATGAAAACCTTACCCGCTCTATAAGTCAGCATTAAGATTGCTACTCACCCAAAGGGAACAGATGCTAACTTTTCATAAAGCTTTTTTTTTTTTTCTTTTGCCCAAGATCGATTTGCCGGAATTAGACTAACCCAGGCATCCGGGAGGTAGAAACTCTGCAAATTTAGTACCTTGATCCCTTCTGAGCAGTCTACATCTGTCTCTTCCATGCCCAAGAATGAGTGTGTGGTTGCCCAGACTCAAAAACTGCCATGCATTATGGGAAAGAATGGCAGACCTTCCAATTCTACATCACATGCTTTTTTTTTTCTCTTCCCACTCGCATAATTAGTGCTCTTTCTTTTACTTTTTAAAAATGTGCCTGTTTCAAATTTGTATTATTTTTTTCAGATGTCTAATTGCAGTTACGTTCTTTCCCTCTTTGGTCTCCTCCCGCATTTCACATACCAGACAAATATTTAAAGGTCTGTAAAACCAGGCGAGGCTCCAAAATATTTCTAACCGAAACTGCCATAGGTGACAGCACAGGGAAAGAAAGTAAGGTTGTAGGACAAGCATTTGAATAAACTGGGTGGAAATGTATTGGAAAATCTATTTAAGTTCCTATAGCCATGGATGAGGTTTCAATGAGGCATAAACATTCAAGTTCCTGACAAAACCAACATGTTCCATGATCAGTCAAAATATTCTATTTCTCATGGTGCATTGCTTTTTTTTTTAATTAGCAAGTTGCTCTCTATTTTTAATTTTTTTTCCTTTTTTAGTATTCAGGAAGTGAAAGCATTTAAGAACACATTCAAAGTTCTGAGACTACATGTAAGTGAAATATTTAATGTCTGTCATTCATAAAAGTTACATCATTTACATAGGGTTCATTTGTATATAATAAAAATTTCATCATAATGAAAACTTTTCTGGAAAGTTATATGTTAATTTGTTTAACATATGCTTTGGATATACAGCTAAATAGGAATCATTAAAAAATTCTTTCTTCAAATATTCCCTTTAACAATTAAAAAAGAACCTCATTCCTAAATATTTGTTTTCCTTTCCATTTGCTCCTTTGTTTGTAATATCATATGTAATTTGAACTATGCAAAGACTGGATCTTTTCATAGTTCAGAATATATTTGTATACTTCAATAAATTTGCTCATTGCATAGCCAACATGTAAACTTACACGGGATCTATAAATTTTACCCTAGTAATCTAAAAAAGTTGCTGAAATTTTACATGATAGTTTAGTCTAAGGTTTATTTTTTGTTGTATTTGTGTTTTCTCTGTGGTTTTTTTTTTAATAATTTTTAATGCATTGGCTAATTGAATACAACAAATAAAAAGTCATAAAAAGTTAAAAACCAAGTAAGTTGCTAGACTACCAGAATTTAACCTCATTATATTGTTTGGATTGTTTTCCCCTAAGTATAACAAGTTGGAAATGTATTGTGCTGCCTCTTAAGACAGTGTTCAAAAGTAATTTCAACAGTGTGTATTTAACATAAAGTTTACTATGTTTGCATCAAATAAAATGTTTATTAATGAAAGCTATTTATCATACAAGAAACAGCAAAGATAAGTCATCATACAGAGATGTACACTAGAAGTGACAGATGTAAAAGTGCATGCAGAGATTTCTGTTTAAAAAGGAAGTAATAAACAATAATTCTAAAATTACTGGGTTTTGATTCCTATTCTCTCAAATGAGTGATAGCTTTTCTTTGAATTTACAATTGGAAAATGCCATTAACAGATAGGACTAATACACATTAGCAAGCAGGTGAAATGGATGTTTTTGGACTTTATTTTACAACTACTGTGCTTGACAAATGTGTGGGATTTTTTAGCAATAATAATTTTCTTCAGATGTGGGGTGGGCATATTACTGCCAGGTTGCTCTGGTTTATACACGGCTTAACTAATTTTGTTTTAAACCACATAACTTTAAGCCTCCATTTGTGTTAGACGCCATAAAGAACAGAATCTTGTTAACATTCAGTAATTGACATTTAAGTCTCTCTCTGTCTCTGTCTCTCTTTTTCTTTCTTTCTTTTTTTTTTTTTTTTGGCTCAATAGATTTTAAAATGTATGATTATCATAACCTAATATTGTCTTTGTCTTCACTGCAGTGGATTTCCGATCAAACTTTTCCCCTTCTTTTAATACTTTAGGGAATTTTCAAACGTCGGGATGTTTGGCTGTAATGCCCCAAGATTTGTTCTCCCTGAAAAAAATCATAGTGACAATTTATTAACTACAGAGCAACTTGGCTTTTAGGGGTCTGCAATTTCTATTTTGATTTACAAATATCCATTTGTGCTCAATAGACCTAACATTAAATCTTAATCATAGTTAAGTTTCTTTTCATGCAACTACTTTGTCTGCTAATTATCTTTTTTTAATTCTAAAAATTGGGGGGAGTCAAATCAGTGGGGCATTATTTTTATTGTAAGAAAATACATTTAAAAATAATTCGAGGTTGAATTACATTGCATATGCAATGGTGTGTACACTTAAAATGAATCAGAAGTTTGGAAATCTGAAAACTGTATGTTTGGATATTTAAAAATTGTTTGTATTGCCATTTTAATAGCTTTTACATATAGATATTGGAAACACACTAGTACAATTAAGCCTTAAATAAAACTGATGGGAAATAAAACTCTTTAGATTCAAAATGGTTTATTCACACAAATTTAATAGGATATATCACAATTGTTTGGTCCATAAATATTTAGGGGAAATAGTTTCTATACAATGCATTTATCAATAAACAAAGAAACATGGACAATTTTGCTAGACCACTTACTGTACTATAAACACGAAGCTCAATATATAAGATTATTGAATTTATCAACTATATTTGAAAGAGTGCACAACTGCTTTCTATGACATGTTTGTCCCCTCTAACAGGATACACCATAAAAAGAGTTTCGGAAATAAGAGGTAAAACAGTACAAAACTAGTGAGGTGTCAAAAGGGCTTAAAACAGTTAATTTAACAAACAACACATATATCCTGATTTTTCACAAACTTACTTCCAAGTTATATCATAAGGCACATAGGAGAACTGAGTTATAATTAGTCTACTTAATAAAGTAGATCTATAGTACCATACATTGTTCTGTCAAAGAACAAAATTTATAAGTATCAATATTTTACCTGTAAAAGTGTATTAATAAGATCTCAGCCTTACCAAGGTTGTTTGGTCTGGTTAGTGGTAAATGCCCAAAATGTAATAGAAATATGAAAAGTCAAGATTTAAGCTCCATATAAGATGATAACCACACTTGCTAAATATATAATGGCAATCACACCTTTCTTCTGTTACAGTGTTAACTTATCTTCCATCATCTTTTTTAAAAAATAAGCTACTTTCTGTGCTAATTTTCTAAAGACCCTGAGCAAAAGTTACAATAATGCACTTTAATGTGGGCAGTGAACTGTCAATATGTAACCACACGTTTATACAGCCAGAAGGACACCTTTAAAATCTATTAAATAGCCACTTCGACCACCAAAGGAGATTTAAGGGGTCCAACAAGTGGAGAATATGTGCAAAGTTATTCTTAACAATCCACTAAAGCAAGACATATATCTTGACTTCTTTTTTTATTTTTATTTTTTTTAGGAAATCCACAATCTAATTGGTATTTAACTACAACAGAAGCATATAGATGAACATTCACCACTGCCCAGACCATTAAGATTTTAGCTTAAATTAAAAGAAAAATAATGCTACTGTAAACTAGGAAATATATTCAGATCAGCATCCACGAGGCTTCTGAGTTTATCTACTTTAAGACTAATAACTTTAAATGTGTAATGCCAGAAAAGTTTTCTTTTTCTGACAAATATATCAACCTATGCCAAAGTAAAATAAAGCAAAACAAACCAAAGAATTCTAGTTGTTGATATTAGTCTACTAAGGTTTGTTTTAAACATTATTCATATAGAATGCCAGATACAATATCATGGTACAGCTGAAGCCAATTAATAGAGCTATTATTTAAATTATACTGATTTTTTAACTTCTTAAAAAATTATATTTTGCTTATTTCCATTTTCCCTAGGAAAAAACTAATTTAGAAAGAATGGTTTTAGAACTATCATTTTTAGCTTTAGGTTAAAGGTATAGAATTTCAAACTCTATATGGAATTATCATAGATACACAGGGAGTTTAAATATTTTTCAAACGTTGAAAGGCAAAAAACTAACAAGTTTTCCTGGGACGTACATCCCTAAAAGAAGGAAAAGTCACATCCTTAGAACATATTTCCCACCTAATTAATCGTTAATATTTAGAGCTGTTATAGTTAATGCTTTTTGTTTAATCATATTCCTCATTTGTAAGATGAAAGAATAATCAAAACATTTTTGCTTAAAACTAAAAACAATTGGAAGGTTTCAAAATTCCATAAGTATACATACAATCGCAAGATTTAAAAAATAACTTTAATTATCTGATTCTTTATTGACCTAATCATTTAATTGGGAATATGATTATTTGCCCATCATTATACCACTTTTTTTTTTCTTCGAGATTCTGGAAATAAGTAACATACAATTTTAAGAGGCACTTATTAGAATAATTCAAAAACTCCCCTTACCAACTGAAAGATCTAATTAATTATTTTGAAAAACCATCCAAATACACTTTGTAGACAAAAACAAAAAAAAACCCAAAAAGCAATAAAAAAAAAAACACTTTGTAAAGGAGACAATACTGTAAACTCATTTGCCAAGTGGCTGCAGATGCTACACACCAAGCTGTCGTTTTTATTTCCCAAATATCTTGTGGGTTAGAAAAAAAAATCTGGTAAATAATAAAATAATAATAATTAGAATAATCATAAAAAGAAGAGGAAGAATTAAAAAAAAAACAAAAACAAAAACCAATGTTAGAAAAGGTTCGTTAAGGTAGTTTGTGAGGGGCTTCCGGATTCGTGGCTGTCCATGTTAGAGGTCACAGATGTCACTACAGTGATAGTGGGATTGGTCAGGTCTGTTAAAGTGGTCGCTGTGCCGGGTGGAGTGAGAGCGCCGCTGTCTGCTGAGGGCGGGGCCGGAAGCGATGTGCCTTCAGCTTTATCAACACCCCCATTCTCCTGCCGCAAAAGGTTCCTTCTGAATTTGGCTCTTGCGTTTTGGAACCAAACCTGCAAACCAATCCCAATGGATTTCTTTACCGATGTTTATTTTAGACTTTTGTTTCTCTCTCTCTCTCTCACTTTCTTTTTTTTCTTTCCTTTTTTTCTTGCTTGTTTTTTTTAGAAGGTATGTTTTCTTTTTAAATATAATTGTTTATTTTTCTTGGGAGAGAAGGGCTGGGGTTTTGTTTGTTTTTGTTTTTGTTTTTGTTTTGTCTTTTTTTTTTTTTTAACAGAGTAGTTCAAGTAATACTACGGGTACTCTCAATTCCATATATTCCCCCCCAGCATTAACAAGTGTCACTTGGGACAAGTGATGCTTAAGTGGAGATACCACAGACAGGAAGGTGCAGAGATACAGGGGGTAAACGTATCCTGATTCCTTAACTGTTATCTTTTGAGAATGAGGAAAGGCAGGGTCATTGAAAGTTTTGCAGTGTAAGAAGGACTCATATGAAACGAACATCAATGAAACAGATTTCAGGCTGTTCTGGAGTCTGACACTTGGGAAGTATTCTCCACATAGGTCAAACCCAGGGCCACAGACCCCAAGCAGCCAGAAACTGGTCGGTAGAATTTTAAATGCCTGCTCTTTGTCACTGAGAAGTAGATCACAGGTGACCCACAGCAACCCAGTATAATTTCATTCATTGTATATTCTTACCCTGACGAGTTTAGAAAAACAATTGGACAGCAGTCTAACTCCCAGTATTTAGTTTTGATATACAGTTTATTCAAATGGGAAAATACTTGCTACAGTTGGTTACTGAGACACTAACCATGGTTGTGGTTTTTCCAGAGTTGAAAAAAAAAGGGGGGGGGGAGGTCAATCTGAATTTGGAAGGTCGTGGCATGTGAGTGAGGCTGCCGAGAGTTTGCTGAAGTAAAACAGCACCGGCGGCTCCCCCTCAAGTCTGTGCACTGAACCCAATGTGAATGGAAATCTCTGAAGCCACAACTTGTACAAGTGACATCACCCACATTAGCAGAGCAGTGAGGTGAGCTGTACTGGCTTTGGTGGCTCCATCTCTCCATCGATAGGAAGAATGTGGCTGCATTTCAGAAGACCCTGGGTCTCTCTTTGGGCACCCTCCCGGAAGCCCCTGCAAAAGTTCCGCACACCCTCTGGGGAGATAACTAAGGTAAACTAATGAAGAAGCAGTACAGGAAATACCTGTATTGCTCAAAACAGGGAAGAGAACTCTTTTGACTGGCAAGGGTGAGGGAGATTTATACACAGCCAATGATGGAGGTTTCTTACCTGCAGAACTCTTTTGGTGAGGCCTGTTTTCTGAGCAAGCTGCTTGAGGTCCTTGGCATCCGGGTTGTGGTTGATGGCAAAGTAGGATTTCATGGTCCGGAGCTGGTGGTGCTTGAAGGAGGTGCGCATGCGCTTGGTCTTCTGTGAGGGTGGGTAAGGCTGCTGATCCCGGTCCAAGTGGTCTGCCTCATTCTCATTACAACCTGTTGAGGGATCAGTGAACAAACAGCTCAGTGGAAAGTCCTGCACTCGCTGCAGCTTTAGCAGGCTGTGTGATGCTATGATAATAAAGCAACGGTGGGAAAGGCTGTCAACCCATTTGTAAGCTGTATCGAGGCAAGAAAGAGGTTAATTACCAAAGTCAGCCAAAGCTGCCTCTTAATGTGGCCACAACCAAAGTTTATGTAATAGAAAAATGTTAGATAAATCCTCTCTTTTGCATAATGGTTGCTGGAAACCTCAGGAAGATAAATAAGTCACAAGTGTAAAAGAAACATTCAAGGATGAAAAGAAAAAAACTCTAATATGTTTATGCACATTGGCACCCTACACGCTTCTGCACACACACAGTCTTAGAGACCCCACATTTTGTCTATGTTTGCAAAATGAGACATACTCTCTAAAGGCACTGCTGTTTGTCATTAGGGGTATGAAAACAAATAATTTCATCTCTCTCCAATCTGAGAGTTTCTGAGAACCCACCAACTAAAGAAGACTCTAAGTCAGTTTCAATTTTTAGCTTTTTCTGATATTCCTAGAGTCTTCTCAATCAGGAAAAAGGTAGTAGCAGAGAATGGGTTAAAGTTACAAACTAAGAATTTGTAGATTTCTTATGTAATCCTAAGAACATTAATTTTTTTTTAGGCTTTTTGGCAATAACTGCTTAACAAGGCAATGCTAGGAAGAAAACAGTTTTCCCTTGGAGTTATTTTAATAAATATTTCCGAAAGAGAATGAGCCCAGACTTCTCTTCACTCAGTTCATGCCTGAAGCGCTCCCCACAGCCTACAGTTCAGAGGCACTGCTGGTGCTTATTTCTCAGCTCAGATCTTGGCCCTCTTTGCTGTGGATGTTTGTGAGTGGGATTTGAGCTGTGCCCCTGGCTGATCTGGCAGAAAGAGGGTGACATCTCTCTCCCTGCAAAGCTCTGCTTAGCATTTAGGGCAAAACAACCTAGCCTTTGAAACCAGCCTGAAAGTCATTATCCCCAGGATATAAAGCTGCACATTTAAAAGGTCATTTCCAATAACCTATTGGCTCTGCATAGGAAATATGATTACAAAATGAAAATGTTTTGCTAAATATTTGCTAAAGAGTCAACCAACTTCTCAACTTAAAGGGCATGGCAATTTTTTTTTCTTTAAACCCTTACTTCAGGTATTTATATGATGCATTTTCAGATCTGATCATCCTACATTTTAGTACATTATAATGGAATATCTAAAATCAACCTGATCGTGTCACTTGGTGGTGGTGAGGGGGTGGGGGTAAGGGACAAAACCTCAATCTGAAGAAAGTAAAACATTTCTTAATATTAACTCTTCTGCTAAATAAAACATTATTTGCCTACTATTCTCTGGTTAGAATTATGTTCCGAAACCAGCATAATCAGGAGAAACAGTAGTTTGGGCCATCAACCAAGAGGTCATGCACATCACAAAATCCATTTAACAAGAAATTTGGTCTGCTGTAAGAAGACATTACATTAGACATGAATTAATGTCTCCTTTGTTTATATTTCCAGAAAATACACAAGTAGGAGGGTGCATTTGGCAAAAGAGCAGATGAGTTCATTGAGGGAAAGATTACATAATATTCACCTTTGCATCCCCTGAGTCAAGCACAGGGCCAGGACTCAAAAGCATTCCACCAAGATTTTGAATCCTTGTTCATCGATAAAATCAAGTGACTATTAATGCAAAGTCAAGTCAACTTGAGTGGAATCCAAGCTGGATATATACATACAAATGTTGAGCATATCCTTCTTTTTAACTGAGCAGAAAAGTAACATATCCTCAGAGATAAGAGAAAGAATATGTGTTACATCTTATCCTATTTTAACCAAGTGGGGGATATGTTGGGTTCAAATATTCTACAGAATTGCACTTTCATATCCTCAGATGGATGAAACAGCCTCTTAAGACCTACTATAAAACTGTATTTATCTCTAGTAAACTGAGCTATAGTTCACAACCAGATTATAAATGTACCCAGAACAAAATGGTCAAAGAGGCACACCTGTCACTGGAGGCTTCTTCAAAAAAGTTTTCATTCTTAGCGTATGTGAGTAACATGTAACTTCTTCTGAACAGCACATCAGATTGAATACTACACTTAGAAGACTTAACTTAGTGTTTAAGTAATGCCCTTAGCCATTCCCCCACCCCAAGGTAATATTGCTTAGAGATGAATGTGATTCCTAACCTCACTATGTACTCATTAGTCTTTTTTTTTTTTTTAATGTTTTATTTATTTCTAGGAGAGAGAGAGAGAGACAGCGCGAGCAGGGGAGGGTCGGAGAGAGAGGGAGTCACAGACTGAAACAGGCTCCAGGCTCTGAGCTGGCAGTCAGCACAGAGCCCGACGCGGGGCTCGAACCCACGAACTGCGAGATCATGACCTAAGCGACAGTCGGACGCTTAACCGACTAAGCCACCCAGGCGCCCCTGTACTCATTAGTCTTTAAAATGAAGTTTATGAAAAATAATCATAGAATAGTTTAAGCTGCTTTTCTGAATATGCATTCTACATTTATTATTGCTAATTAAAATCTCAACAGATACTGTTAGTTCATTAGACACAATTATGGGACTTGTTTCCACACAGTATACAATTCAGTGCATAAGGAGATTATTAGCTCTTTAATAAACAGATATTACTGTATGCTTTTCCTATGACAGTGTTATCATATTCCTCAACTTAAAAGAGCAATCTACTTCTTCCACACAGTAACTCGGAGCATTATCTTAAATTGTTTGTGTTTAACTACAAATGCATTATATAAACTTGCAAGTGATTGTGTTTCCCCAGGGTCTACTTCCAGAGTATATGTGTTTCCCCCCCACCCCGAATTATGAGATGGAATGGCAATTCTCTTAAAAACTGCTTTAAACAACAACCTGTAAGTGCACATCTGACATTATAAAGCCAGTGAGAAGATACAGATTTTTTTTTCCAGTCACTGATGAAATGGTCACCTATACTAAAGTGAGTTTCTGTTCTGAAGGTGTGTAACCTTCTGAGAGCTAACTGATCCCTGGGAGACCACTAGGGGTCAGTGCCAGGCTAACTTCACAACTATCAGGAGCTTTTGAAGTTTGGAATCCAAGAAAACCGAAGGAAGGGAGATTTTAAAAACTGGCAAAAATTTAGTCTCGCCACTAATGCTAAATTATCCAAATAAGAACTGCCTATCCTAGACTAAATCTTCTCACTTCTGGAGGGCTGCATTTCAATCTAGCGTTGCAAATCAACTCTCTAGGTCTCTTTCTAAAATATCTACCTGGGGGGCGCCTGGGGAGCTCAGTCTGTTAAGCATCCGACTTCAGCTCAGGTCATGATGTCACGGTTCGTGGGTTCGAGCCCCGCATCGGGCTCTGTGCTGACAGCTAGCTCAGAGCCTGGAACCTGTCTTTGGATTCTGTATCTGCCTCTCTCTCTGACCCTCCCCTGCTCATGCCGTCTCTCTCTCTCTCTCTCAAAAGTAAATAAAACATTTAAAAATTAAAAAAATATATATATCTGCCTGGGATCTGCAGAGGGAGGAGAAACTAAATTAGGAATATTCTCACTAAAAGGCATTTGCCAGATGACAAACGCTAACTGATCTTTGCCAAGTTTCACATCTTCTCTGGACGTCTTTGAATCATAAACATATTTTGTGTAAATGTTTTTAAAAATACATATCAATTTATAGATTTAGTGTCAACATTACTCTTTCGGAGACTACTTTACATTTAAGTGGAGATGGCAATATGAGATCCAAAGAACGCAAAAATAATGAGTTAAAACTGTGGATCCAATTCATTTTCTACCTTTTAACATGATTTCAATTCGCTGAAGCTTTTCTTTTGCTAGTTTTGTAACAAACTGGCATTAGATGCATAAACATTTTTTTAACAGTGGGGTTGATTTCTGGTCATGTATCTTTCACCCAGTTTCTCTAGATTATTTATTTCCATCTGATTCTGAAGAAGTATGTATTCATTTGTATCTCTAGGAAAAGTCCAGAAAGGATGGGGTGGATACTAATTAAAAGGCATCGAGTCTGGGGTGGTGTGATGTTCAAACTCTGGATAGAGAGGCCCCGGCAACCCTCTTGGCCAGCAGGAGCCAAACAGCATCACCCTTCTCAAGAAACCTGCAGCAGTATTAATATGCAAACTAAAGACTTAAGTGGAAGGAGATTTTCGGGTTTTTTTAAAGATATAAATTTGTATTCTCTACCTACCATTAAATTCTACTGTCCTTAAAGCACGCAGCTCTTTCTAACATAAAGATCCAAGGTGAAATCAAATTGAGCTAGTTAGATTCAATAAACAGGCGGAAAAAATAGGATTGCTGCCCTGTGGCTAGAAATCTCCACCTTTCTGCACACTTTCTCGGGCTGAGGGATTCCCTCTCTCCAAAAGACTCGCCAGTTATGTGGGTCCCGGCCTCTCGGTCTCTGTCTCTGTCTCTCTCTAATTAGGGCATTAGGGCCTTGGTGAGTGGCTCGAGATTCCGATGTCATCTTCTATTAATAAAGAACAATTAGTGCCCTGCCTGTCCTGCTCCGGGGACCTCGCATCAAAGGAGATGAAATGAGCGCGCTGGGCAAAGTGGCCCCGAACCAAAGCCCCCCGCGGAAGCGCAGCAGGGGCGAGCTCGAGGCTGCGACCCGCAGCCGGGGGTTGGCAAAACCCGGGCCCGACACAAACTGGTCCTGGGGGTGTCTGGAGCGAGCTGGCTGCCCTTTCCCCCCTCTATGGTCTAGCGACCCTGGCCTGAACCCCGTAGGGACAAATGTTGCCGGCGCTGAGCTCCCTGGTTGCTAATCTCCCTGGGATGCCGCCTGCCATGCAGTTCCAACAGCGGAGAACCCGGGAGACGGCCGACCGAGCAGAAGGCTGGGGAGAGCCCGCTCTTCCTGAGGGGCTTGCCCTGAAGCTCTTCCTGAGGGGCTTGCCCTGAAAACTCCGGGCTAGGAGCAGGCCTCTTAGTTCCAAGTGGTTCACGCTGGCTGTGTGACCATGAGCAAATCATTTATCCTACTGGATAACACTGAGTGACAACGGGTCAGGCACCATACCAGGCACTGGGGACGGGAAGACTAAACCAGCACGATCTGTGCTCTGGGATGTCCATGCTTTGGCTGGTATGTGGGTGCTCATGGTAACAGAGTAGGGTTCCCACAGTCCATTCCAGGAGAATGGACTCCCTCTCCTGAGTCTACTTCTTTTTTTTTTTAATACTTTTATTTATTTCTAGGAGAGAGAGACAGTGTGAGCAGGGGAGGGTCAGAGAGAGAGGGAGTCACAGACTGAAACAGGCTCCAGGCTCTGAGCTGGCAGTCAGCACAGAGCCCGACGCGGGGCCCGAACCCACGAACCGCGAGATCATGACCTAAGCGACAGTCGGACGCTTAACCGACTAAGCCACCCAGGCGCCCCACCTGAGTCTACTTCTGCTAAGATTCCCAGCCAGGGCTGGGCCAGGCATGGGAAGCCAGTCCTTGGTTTCCCAAGAGTTAGCCTGGGGGCTTTCCAGATCCCCTTTTCCTCCAGTGTCTAGAACTCATAAGAAGAGCTTCCTTCCTGCTTGGAGTTAGATATGGTCTACAAAGTCCATCTCCACCCTCACTGGGATATGGGGAGCAGGCGCAAGTTACCAACCACAGGAAACTGCTGATTGAGGGAGATAAATGATACGTGTGCTCCCAAAGCAAGGAAGAAAGTGTGCTCTCGGGCCCGTTGCCTACAGTTTGTTTTTAATTAAGACAGAAGGCTGGTGGAGGACAGAAGCTCAGCCTATCACAACACCAAGCCTCCTCAGTGGTTCTGACCTGGAGCTTCCTTCAGTTTTCCAGGGGCCCTGGATGTCCGGGTGGTTTATCACACAGGGAATGAGCTGGCTGGCTGGCTGCCCTGACCTACAGAAGGGGCAGGCCAGCTCAGCTGTGGAGGGTGATTCTTGCCCCTACAGCTGCTTTTCCACCAAGACCAGGAATTCGGTTTTCGACACTCTTGCCAACTGTGTTCCTGATTAACTCTGGGCTGGTGACCACAGCCTCTGCTCTCTCTAGACAGACTGGGGTTGGGCTCTGAAGATTTTTTTTTTTTTTCAGTATATAGGAAAACCTCCTCCAGGATCTATAATTTGGCTTCCACACAGGAATTGCCCTGGGGCTGTTTTGCTCCAACTGGGAGCCAGAAACTAATGGGCTCATTAACTAATGGGCAACAAGGATTTGGCTCTGCCTGTTTGGGGGAAGTCACTGCAGCTTCATGGTTATGAATGTGTTTTCTGCCACAACCTAAATAAAGGTCTTTCTCTCTCTTCCCTCTCCCTTTCTCCTCCTCTCCCTCTCTCCTCCTTTCTCTCTGGTTTCTCTCCGTTTTCTTCCTTCTGAGTGAAAGGGAGTTGTACTGAGGAAAGAAGAGTGTTAAGCAAAACACTCTCTTGCCAGGAGATCTCAGATAGGACGGGGATTCTGTGGAATCTTCCTCTGGACGGCCGGAGGCCAGGGCTGATACAGGGGTGAGGAGGGAGTACCTGAGTTGTAATTGACGATGTCCACTCCCAGCGCTGGGCTCTTCCGCTTCCGGGGCCGCCCTTTCTGCACGGTGCCAGTGCCATTGAAGTAAGGCAGGGCCAAGCCTCCGCTCTTGGCTGCCAGCTCGGTGTAGCTCAGCTGCGGTGGATACTCCCCTTGCAAGAGGGTCTCGAAGTGGGCACGGCAGTACACCAGGCTGTCCTTCATGCCAAAATGGTCGCCCGTGGTCAGGGTCTTGTTGCAAGTGGAGCAGGTGAAACAGCTCAGGTGGTAGACGGAGTCTCGGGCGCGCATGACCATCTCGGAGGCTGAGATGCCAAGGTGGCAGCGGGCACATCTCTGCACAGAGAACCTTCTGGAAAAACAAACCCGTCAAGTCAGGGCGCTGGTTGAGGCAAAGGCAGGGCCACCTCCCACCCGTGACACCTGGGGTTTGGTCACCAGTGGTCCAAGACAGACACGTAGGAGGGCTCCGGGAGAAGAGGAGGACACGGGTCCATTTGGTCATTAATTTTATTTACTTATTGACCTGCTCTGATGAACCAGGACAAAGAACCCTTACATTAAAATTAGAAGAAGCAGGTAACATCCTCAGTTTCCTTCTCTGTAAAGTTAAGATTAAAAAGAAAAGAAAAGAAAAAAACCAAGACGCCAAACAAAACAAAAAAAAAACAAAAACCCGTGCTCGCTGACTTAAATGCTGTGGAAAGAATATTAAATTGCAATGCCAAGGATGCAGTTCATCCCTTACAAAATATCCTATGAGGGGTGGTATTATTATTATTATTATTATTTATGGATGTGTGAGTGTAAGTGAAAGCATTCAGACGGACGCTTTTGCAGAGGAAAGCTTATTCTTTTTTAATCACTTCTCTTCCTCTGGTTGACAGCAGAGCGGGGTCACTTGCACATAACTGTTCTCTTTCCCACTCCAGAAAAATAACTGGGAAGCAGCAAAAAACATCCCCGGAGTTTACCCTCCAGGCTGACCAGCACGGTTCTAACTGCCGGCAAAGGGAACTCACAACTGAATGGCTTAGATTTCACCAACGGTGATTATTCCTTTTCATGGTCATTTACGCAGTTCCCCGCCACCCTTGTGAAAACCTAACACCCGGACTGGGCTGCCTGGGCCACCAGTTCGTTTCCAAGGTGCGGATCTCTCCCCGTTCGTACTAAACGGAAAAAAAGAAAGAAAACAGTCCGCTTCGGTCTCGGTCGACAGACACACGTGCATTTGGATTCCAAGATTTCCCCAGATTCCCTCTACCTAGCGGTGCAGTGTCGTGAGCGGGCGGTGTTCCCTGGTAGCTCTGGACCTTGGGTGTTCTTCCCACCCATCCTCGCCGCCCTTGGTGAGGGTGGCTCAGCTTGAAGGCGTCCGCGGTGGACTCCCCCGGGCTCGGGATGGATGGTAACAGTACCCCGGAGGGGCGAAAGGGGGCGGACCGAAGGGGAGGCTCTCGGGCTGGGCAGGTGGCCGCGCCAGGTGTGCCGGGGCGTAGGGGATCGATAGGTGCGGGAATACCTGTAGTAATCCTCCTTGCAGTAAATGCTACCGTCCTTGGCGAAGCAGGTGAGCTCCGACTCGAGGGCCAGCTTACATTCACAGCACTTCAGGCACCTCAGGTGCCACTGTTTGTCCACAGCCAGCAGGTAGTACCTGTCCGAGATCTTGCCCCCGCAGCCGGCGCAGAGCGCGGGCTTCTCGGGGCTCAGCGGGGGCATGCCCTGCAAGGCAAGCACAAGGCGCCGCTGAGAAGGACGCGCGGTGGGGACGCCCTGCTCGGAACCCCCTCCCCGAAGCGCGAGCTCGAGGCGTTCGGGGGCGCACCTCCAGGGGCGGGGGCCACAGCGCAAAGGCACACGTCGGGGAAACGTTCCCCTCTGCGACTCGCTCCGTTTCTGCAGCGTCTGCCTGGACCGGGCGTTCGCATCCTCCCGGGACTGTTAACCTCAAGACGCCTCGGCCACCTCGAGCCTCTTTTGAAAAACGCTCGGACCGCACGGAGCGGAGTATGGGCGGATGCTCCCAAACTCGAATGCACACGCTAAAAATTGTGGCTTTCAACGCACACAAAATAAAACAACGGAAATGTTTGCTGGGGAAGAGAAAGGAGATTTGGACGAACACAGACTGTTTTCAAGCCCTTCTATTTCTTTAAACTCCTACGGGCAGTGTTAAGTTAAAGGGAAGGAAGTGATTAGTATACCTGTGCTCACAATCTGGCCGACTTTGTGTTGATCTGGATATATTTGGCAGGTCTCTATTTTTGCAGGGAGTTCGGTCCCCTGCCCAGTAAGGGTGTAAAGTGCCTCTTCCCAGAAGGAGCCCGTGGTCCGGTCCCCTCTGCACCGTCCCTCTTTCCCCGGCACCAACATACCCAGGAGATCTGTGTCCTGAAAATCGGGTTAGTCCCCAGGTTCAGCTTCCCGCCCCGCTGACCAACCGACTAGGCTGAGGATGAGGAAGCCTCACCTTGACGAGCCCAGCCCCGCCACGAAATAAGAATTTGGGTTGCTGTGTTTTGTTTGTAGACAGGGCAGCCACAACAAGAAGGGACGAGAAGGTGGCCGCCGGACACTTCCCTCAAGACTATCAGGAAGGGGTCGGACTTTCGCGCAAAACTTGGGCGGCCCTGGAACAGTCCAGCCTCGTCCGCGACTCAGGGCAGCCCCCACCTCCTCCCCGGTACTGAATTCGTGTCGCAGATGTGGACACACGCACCAGCTCGGCTACTTGGCGGAATCCCAAACCCCAGTGACCCGCTCAGGGCAGGGGACCGGGCTAGTCTGAGCTACAATAATACCCGGTGTGATGCCGAAGGATGTGCACAGCTCTGTGTGGCTGAAATCATTTCCGGAGACTTCTGTGGTTTCCCCCCCGCCGGCTCGTAAGTGGGAAAGGGAAGGACACCGATTCTTGATTGGTTTTCTTTATTAATCGGACACGACTTTCATTACTATGAATATTAGTAGGAGTGGTCGTTAATTACACCGTTTAAGGGTCGGAAAGTTCTCGCGACGGGGCTGGGTGCCCGCTGCTCCGGATTTTTTTGCACGGTTCCCCCAGCACGTTCCACCCGCCCGGCCCGGAAGTCGAGCGCCGTCCGGGTTCGCTAGAGGGGCCCAGGCCGGCCGCCGGAGACCCCGCGCAGCCCCGAGCGCCCCGAGACCCGAAGGTGGCCCGGCCGAGTCCGAGTCCGCTCCGAAGGTCCCGCCGTCACCGCCGGAGGCCGGGCCCCCTGCGCTCCCGCCCGGTCCGGCCCCTCGCTGAGGAGGCGCCCGCAGCCGAGGGGGACAGGACCCCAGGCCCTGGGGGCCGCAGGAGAGGACCCCCCGCCCTGCTCTGCGGGGAGCAGCCGCGCAGAGTTGCGAGCTCAGGGTCGCGGTAGCGGGGACATTTCAACGCCAGAGACGCGGCCGTTTCGTAGCCCGCGGGCAGTCGGCGCGGAGCACCCCCGCCCGCCGGCCGGGCACGGACGCCGCCCGGGACCCTCCGTCCTAACTCGGCCGGGCCGGGAACGGGGGCCGCCGCGCCCAGCGCGCTCGGCCGAGGGGCCCTTCCTTACCGCGTCGCGGCCGTTGAGCTGAGCGCCCTTGGCCAGGCGGGCCTCGGTCTTAGATCTGCGCTCCATCTCCTCCATGATGCCTTGGATGTGGCCTCCGGAGATCCCGTGGAAGAGCATGGCTGGGGGACGGAAGGGACACGAGTTGTCTTCTGCTCGGCACCCCACTATTTCCATATACACACGCCCGCGGCTCTCCGCTCATCCGAGTGAGGAGCGGAAGGGACCGCAGAGAGCGGCGTGTTGCGGGAGCGCACAGCCGCTCTGGGACGGACGGCGAGGGGCGAGAGCGAAGCAGACAGAGGCAGACGGAGGGGAAAGTGGTCTGCTCGCAAAAGAAAAAAAAAAAAAAAGGAGGGGGAACCTCAGCGGCTCCCTGAAGGAGGTGTGCAGAAAACAAACAAACAGGGGGGGGGGGGGGGGGGGGGGGGGGAGGAAAACAAAATCTGGCGAAGAAAGAAAATAGTTTTGAACACAAAGAAAGAAAAAGAAGTGCTATTTTCAGCGGTCCCTGGCTGCTTGCAAGTTCCCAGTGCCTGTAGGTTGGGTTGGGGACTGCTCCTGCCGTAGCTGTGTCCAATTTGTTAAGAGACTAAAGCCAGCCCATTTTTGATAATTTAGTAGGAGGAGTTCTCTCCCTGGAGCTGCCACGGATTTTTATTCAGACAACAAAGACCTGTCACACTCCTCTCAACCCCCTGGTGATGGGCAAGCAGGGACAAACATTACAAAGGGGAGGGGGCTGGAGGGGCGGTAGTAGGAGGGGGCATTTACTTTCCCCCCAACACACACACACACACACACACACACACACACACACACACACACACACCCTTCCAAGAGTTCCCAGTAATCATGTTTTAAAGGGGAAAAGGAGCCCATATTGTCCCCGCCCCAGTGCAGGAGGCAGAAAGCTCTTCTATTTGGTCCAAGTTCAAGATCGGACCCCCGCTCAAGGCAAACAGAGTGTCAGCTCCAAACTTTGGGTTCCTCTTTGTGGACTTTACGGTCCCTAGGTTGCCGGGGGTTGGGGGGGTGACGGGGGGGGGTGGTGGCAAATAAGTAAATGTTAAACAGAGATTCCTCTCTTCCCGTCTTCCTCAACTCACTTTTTAAAAGCAGGTCGCCTCACCTCTCCTAAAGGCCCTCCGCCCCACCAAAGCCTGAAGCATCCCCCAAAGTGAAAAATAGGCTGGGAAAACCCAGGATTCTGGTTATTGGTGGCAAAAAGCTTTTCTTTGAAAAATGAATGCAGAGGACAGGGCATGGACTTGCAGTGGGGGGTAGTCACCTGAACCAGGACATGGGGTGAGGTGTTCTCTTACCCAGTTCAGGTCAGAAAGTAAATTGCCGGTGATTCCAGGGTCCCACTTGAAACTTGTCACTGCGGGCAGCAAGTGGAGGGCCCTGCGGACTAGGAGCACACCCTATTGCGCGCCGTTCCCACTGCCCCTGTTGGACAGGGGACTTGTAAAACTGGATGCGCCGCACATTTAGGAGGATGTGAAGGGGGTTCCTCGCGGTGGAGGAGGGGAAGGTGAGAGCTGACAAGCAGAACGGCAGACCTGCGCCTCACAAGAGGCGGGATTGTTCTGTCTCCTTCTGTTCCCGTTAGCGGCCGCCCCTCCTTGGCCCTATTAAAAAGTGCCCACAATACTCTGATATTGTCGATTCATTCAAACCACCAGAAGCCCCCTAGGGGCCCAAAGCACAGAGCAGCGGCAGGAGCCAGCCCAGCTTTAGCCAGAGAAAGGAGGAAGCCGGGGCTGCTCGCTGCTTCTTTCCTTCCTAGTGCCTGCCTGTTTCCCAGCGCTCTCCCTCGGCTTTCCCAGGACCGGCTCGTGGCCCGACACATCCCGGATACCTCAGAGGGGTATGCTGGCGGCAGGCTTGCTTCCCTCTAGGGAACCGACTTGGAACAGTGGCCAAATCTGGAAAGATGAAGGGAGAGAAAGAGGAGGGAAAGATGAAGGAAAGAAGGAAGGGGACGGGAAGAAATGAGAGAGAGAATGAAAATGAGAGGGAGAGGAAGGGAGGGAGGGAGGGAGGAAGGAAGGAAGGAAGGAAGGAAGGAAGGAAGGAAGGAAGGAAGGAAGGAAGGAAAAAAGGCAGGCAGGCAGACAAGAGCGGAGGGAGGAAGGGAACTACTCTGTGCAGCAGTCTGACTTCCTGTCCCAAAGCTTCGCCTTCTGAAGCTGCTGGAGTCACCTCTTCCATGAAACCCAAGACTCCACTGCTTCCCCTTGCTCTTTTCTCAGGGTCAAAAATAATGTTATTTGCAGACTGGACGCTGTTACAGTCCTCCGGGTGCCAGAATACAGCTCATAAAACACAATTTCACACAAAAATGAAGCCAATCAAGTGAACTAAGCTGGAGACCTCCCCCCACCCCCCCAACGCTTTGGCAGCCCTACTGGACAGCAGGATCGCTATTTACTGTAAGTAATGTAATTAGCCCCTTTGGATGGAAATCAATGAGCTTTTCAAACCCACGTGCACGAACGAAGGGCCCCAAGGAGGGGCTGGGAGCAGCAACCCTTTCAGAGACAGCAGGTCCTCTCACAAAGGGGCAGATTGCCTTCCCACAAGTCAGCAGCTAAATGGACTCAGACCCCAAGGAGGAGGAGAAGAAAGAGGAGGGGTTTCTGAGAAGAAAACCGGTTAGTTAACCCAAGGAAGGCTCCAGGGAAAAAGTAGATTTGGCACCTCAATCCAGACACTTCGCTTTGTCTAGTTTCTGGACTAAACTCCCACTCTCCCCCATCACCACCTACCAAATGAGTGTGTTTGGAATTAGGCTTGGGTGTTGGTGGGGTTTGGTCCTGCTCAGCAAAAGCAAAGAGCCCAAGAATACCACCCTATTTTTGCAAGAGATGAAACTTTGGAGACTTCATGAAAGGAGAGTTTAACAAACAACTCCAGGAAAAAGCCAGAGTTTGGTGAAGTCTCCAAGGAAGCCAATCACAGAAATGCTGTAAACCATCCACCCATCCACCCATTCATTCATTTGTCTTTCCCACAAGTATTTGTTAATCATCTATCAGGTACAGGCAAGGCAGACCACCTTCTACAATCAGCTTCGGGGTTGGATCCCAGCTATGCCTGCTTTTCCTTATAAAACTCAGGTTATAAGTTCCTACACCCAGTGGGAGTTGCTACTTCCCATAAAGAAGCCAACTGCCAGGAGTCTTCCTTCGCAGCCAATGCAGAAAGTTTTTAGAAAGCTAGGGGTGGGGCAGGGGGTGCTGCTGGAGTTTGGGAGGTCCTTTTTAATCCTGCAGAAATTGCTCCCCATTCACTCAGCTCTGCCTCCTCTCACAGTTCCTTGAAGAAGAAGCCCATGGAGGGGCGGGAGGGGCTCCAAGAACTCCTAACCTTTTTGTCTCAGAGCCCTTTAAAGATACCAAAGAGCCCCCCCCCCCTTACTACCGCTTATTCACAAAGAACAGTAAGCACTTTAAGGAGAGCATCTTTGTAGCTCTGACTTCTCTCCCCTGTGAAGAGGAGGGACTGGAGCCAGTCATCCCTCAGAATAGCCAGAGTGTGCTCTATGAAAGTTGGAGTGCTCCTGGGTTCATTTCCTTGGGCTCCGCCTCTCTAAATGGGACAGGTGCAGTGGGCTCTCCCAGCCTGGGGCCCATAATGAGATGTCGACTCTCCTCTCCGAACTCAAAGCTGTACTGGGACCAGTGGCGCGGCGCTCCTCACAATTGGGCACACACAGTCCACTCTTCATTATTCCAGGATCCATCCATCTGGCTACTGTTACAGCTTTCAGAAACGTGGTTAGTTGGTCTCTAGCAGGGCAGAGGAGTAGAGATCGAGGGTACAGCGTTCCGGAATCTCCCCGAAAGTAGCAACTTTGTCCCAGACGCAGGCCCAGAAAAACTCCCCAGAGGGCAAGGAAAATAAAGGGAATGGATTGCTCTACCCTGGGAGCAACCAGAGAGGAAAAAAAACAAAACAAAAACCCAGCAGACCCATCTCTTGATAAGATAGGCAACTCAAGTTCTCTTTATATCTGAATTTCGGAGGCCAAGATCCTGTGGCCCCAGTTTGCCCTTAAAAGGGCAGAGGTCACCTTCCCTCCTGACCCGGTTAAACTGTTTGAGGAGCCCCCCTTGGTCTGAAAGGTGCAGCTCCTGAAGCAGTGTCTGGCTTTGGGCACTGTTGAGAGCGGCCCAGGGCCCAGGGAAGTCAACGTCGTCTAAGGCTAGGAACCGCTTACTCAATCCTGGTCACCCCGGCTGCTCTGGGTGGAAGGCCAGCCGATGACCCCGCGCCACCGGGCCTTTTCTAGTCGGTGCGCTTAGGGAATCTCTATGTTCAAACAGGTCCTGACGGGCACTGCAGCACGGGCGCATCTCTGATTCAGTCGTACTAGGAGGGCCTCCCTCCAGACAGATGGGAGTGGGCTGAGCGGAGCTGCGGCCGGGGAGGCCTCCCGCGCGGAGGGGGGACCCAGGGCCGCGCCCCAGCTACGCGCCTCTGAAGCCCCAGTACCTGCCCCCCTGCGCTCTGTGACCCACGCACATCGTCTGCACCCGCAAAGCCACCTGCCCATCATTTGCTCCGTTCAAATCTCCGGCTTCTTTTCCGGGAGGAAGGGAGGAGGCTGCCACGTCCGAAATCTGAAGCCCTTTTACCTGACATTTGCCGCGCCGCTGGCCCTCAGCCGCCCAAGGAATAAAGGGAGATGTCCCGCACCACGTTCTCTGAGGTCGCCCGCTGGGACTGCTGCGCTGGGTTTGCATTGAACGGCAAATGTCGGGGAAGCCAGTTTCCAGTTAAGCCTTACACAGGTGAGCAACGGTGTCAGCCTGCCCCCCCCATCCCTTCCGGTGGGGAGACGCCCCCAGCAGCACAGCGGAGGATCTAGGGCGCATCCCTCTCGCTGCCGATAACTTGCGGCTCAGCTGCGCCGTGCCCTCCACCACCCCCTCTCCATCCTCAAAAAAGTCAAAGACATTCAAGAAAACGGCAGAAGGAGGGAAACGTAGCTTTCAGAAATCCTGGCGGGAGACTGAACGAGATTACATTTTAGAGCCTTCTAAACGTGATTGAATGTCTAACACACACACACACACACACACACACACACACACCCTTCTTTCTTCCACCCAGTGAAGGTGCGCACACGCGTGTGCACACACACACACGGATGTGCACAGCAGCCCAAAGGGCAGAGGCAACGAGAAGGAGCCTGGTGGATAACTCACCTGCCTCTAGAGTGGTGCCGTTCAGCATTCTTAGAGCCATAGGAGTTGATCACGCTGTAATGGTGGCTGCACTGGCAGAGAAAAGCCGCGCGTCAGCCAGGCGGTGCGGCCGGGCCCGGGCCCCTGGGCGCCGTCTGCCACCCCGCTGGGCGGTGCGTCGGAGCTGCTCCTCCCGCCGCGACCTCGGGCGTCGGCCGGCTGAGAGTGAAGCCCAGGCTGCCCCCGCTAGAGCCCGAGACGCTCCTGGGGCGTCCGGCCGTCCAGGCGCACACCCAGGCCGGTGAACTGCTCCGACGAGACAGCCCCCGTGGGGATCTTACCTTGAGGTCCAGACTTCTCCCCCCAAGAACCTGATCCTCGGCGAGGGAGGGCGGGAGGCTGCGGCCAGAGGTGCGGGCTGGTCCCCAGGTCTTGCCGAGGGTTCCTCTGTTAATCCAAATAAATAAACCGTTGGGTGCAAATCAAGCTCGCTCTCTCTCTCTCTCTCTCTCTCCCTCTCTCGGAATTGACCCGATTCCCTCACCTCTGACCCGCAGCTCCTTCCACCTGTCTTTTATTTTCAGTTTATGCTTCCAAATCGGGAGGAGGAGGAAGGGGTGGGCAGAGGGCACAGACGCGGGCTGGTGCGCGGAGACACGCTCTGAGGCTGCGTTCAGCCCTTGCAGCCTCTCAATAATCAGGGGAGGTGTTAATGGAGGACTCGGCTGTAACTGAACCTCATAAAGCCCTGAGCATCTTGAGGCTTGGGCGCAGCGGGGGTGCTGGGGTCCCGCGGCGCGCCCTGGGCTCCCGGCCCCCCAGCAGGCCTGTGCCTTCCTGGAGCTTGTACCTAAAAGATGCTGCCGCCAGCTGGTGCCTGCATAGACCGTGAATGGGCGGTAGCTCCTGCGGGAAGCGGGGCTAAGCCATTGATTGCGCCCCCGCTGCATCACCGCCTTCCCCTCCCGGTCCTTCTCCGCTCTCGGCGCTCCCGGGCCAGGTGCCAGGGACCCAGCGCTTGGAGATGCACTCCGCGCGCTGCAGCGGCATTCCCAGCCGGGTCAGCGCGGGGCTCGAGGTGTCTCTCCCACCGGCCCCGCTAGGAGGTGCGGATGGCGACTAACCGGGAGAAAACCGACTCAAATCTTGCGGGATGAGCATTCCTGGGGACACGGACAGACTCCCAGAGCCAGGACGGGGCGGGGGCCAGGTTACCTGGTGTCAGGTTCCCGAGGGGCTGCGTCGCCCCAGCAGCCCAGGGCGCAGTCGGGCCTCGGGGAAGCAGAGCGAGAACCGGGTAGCCGGGCCGCTGGCCAATTATTTACTCACGCCCCCACCCAGTGCGCCCTCCGCAGTCGGAGACGGGGGGCGGGGGACTGCTGCGAGGCTCCTGCGCGAGTGCGGGAAGGGCGTGTGAGCAGCGAGATTGGCAGCTGCGGGCTGCGGGTCCCGGTGCCCGAGCGGCCCTCCCTCCCCAGCCCTCCCCGCGGTGCCACCCGCGCGGCTCCTCCGCGGTGCGTGGGCAGAGGGCGCCGAGGGCTGGGCTGCCCGCGCTCCTATCAGCCGCCTGAGAAACTAGTGTGGGATGCGGGCGCCTGAGGCTGTGCGCGCGGGGAGGGGGACCACCTCTTCACCAGACCCGCAAGCTCCGCCACACAGCTTGGGGGGGTGGGGGTGGGGGGTAAAGTATCCAGCGGGAGCCACGGATCCAAGCCCTCTGGCTTTCTCTTTCCGTCCCAAATCCTGGAATGTAGCTCAGAGCGCCCAGGACAGAGACCCTGGTTTCCTCTCGAACGCTTGGCTTCACTGGCCAGTCCCACCCGCCGTCCGGTTCCACTAGTTTACCTTTAAGTTCCCCTCGCCCCCGATATTTCCCTTCTCATCCCGGTCCCCTTGGCTCTTTCTCTCCTCCAGAACCCACCCCCCACTCCCCATTTCGGTCCGTTTTCGCAGCCAGGGAGGAGACGAGCCTCTCAAGTTTAGTTTCTATGCTCGCCGGGCGAGGCTAATGAACCGATGGTTGGCGATACCGACCAGAAACGCTTAGGTCTTTCATTCACTCCTTTTCAAAGCAGCGGCTTTTATCCTCTTTGGGGTCACGAATTATTTTGGATATTTGGGGGGGATTCTACACACCCACACACACACACACTAGGTGCGCGCTCACTGAAGCGCACACTGGAGCTCACACTTTCTACAAATTTCGAGTGGGAGGATGGGGTCGTCATGAATCTCCCAGTCCCTCTAGAGCCCATGATTCCCAGGTTTACACTCACTTTTACACCTATAGTCTCAAAAATGGAGGTCGTGTGTCAGGAGCCCAACCTTGAAACCGTTTGCAGGGACGACCGTCGGTTCAGCGCCTGGGGTGCCCACTCACAGCAGGGCACGCGGGGATCCCGGGTAGGCTGGGCGTCCCGGAATGACTTAACCCCCAAGTAAAAATAGCTGCGGGCTCCTCCCCAACCTTTTCTCAGAAGCCAAGTTCTCCACAGAGGCGTGCAAGACGGTGTAGACAATCCCCTCCCAACTACACGCACGCACGCACGCACAAACATCTGAATTTTTTGTTGTCGTTGAGGACAGAGGAGAGTTTTGGCACCCGGAAGTGCCTTTTAATTGTTGCAGGGTAGTGAAAAATAGCACCGACTTTTAATCTTCCCCCAGGAGCAGACGTCCACAAACTCAAGCCTTCAGTGGAACGGAGAGATGATATGGCAGGTATCGGTATGGAGTGGAGAGGGAGGTCCCTTCTGGGCTCGCTACAGACTGTGAGGTCTCTAAGTGCTAAGAGGAAGGCGGCACTCTAAATGCCGTTCGCCCGGTAGTGAGCTCCCTTCCCTAGCTTTGTCTGGAGATTAATTTAAACCCAGCTGCTTTCTGGTAGTGGAAACGCGCGAGAGGAACAGACTTTTCAAATGCCTTGGATAAGGGGCACTGCGGTAGAACAAAGGTCGGTGCAGGGCCCAGTAGCATCTATCTCTCCTTCTGGTGGTCCCTTCTTTCCCAAACACATCAGGTTTGGGACCCCCAGGTTTCATTGGGGGGGGGTGCGGGGGGAGGCTATTCTCTTCCTTGCTCTGCAAAATCAATGGGCCCCCAAGTCTTCTGAAGAGAATGAAGTGTGCATTGCAATTCACCTGCTGTGAAAACTACCAGGACAGGGCCCTTCCCACAGAGAAGGGAAGCACCCCTGCTTCAGGAATCTATGCCCATCCTCCACCGAGGTAAACCCCATAAGAAGATTCCCGAGTTCCCCAGGTTCTGCTGGGTCTATGTTGGAAACATCTAGAAATTAATTCCCCTTGACTTACGGTGACCTACGATAGGAATCTCAAGAAACCGTGAAAGGGGAGCAGCGCCAGAGTTGACTTAAACTGGGAAGTTTCTATTTCTCAGCATCCACATGTGTTTGTATACACACACCCTATAAGAAACCTGAATTTTTACTTTACAACGTGTGAATACAATATAGCTTGGAGCTCTTGCAGTGAGGCCCATTTATGTGGCCATATTGTGTTTAATGTGTGATTCACAAGCATCTCCTCAGAACCACAGCAGAGAACTTCAGCCCTTGGCTGCCCGGCCCCACCCCAGGTGCTGGAGAGAGTAAGAGCGCTCCCCTCCCCTGCCTCCAACAGCTACTACTTCCTTCTTGCCCAAGCTTGAAGTTCTACCAGGAAGAGTCCTACACGACAATCATCCCTGATGGACTTAGGAGTCCTTTTTCTCTGGCCAATTTCCTTAGGTAGGAAGACCACTGGGAGGAGGAAGGAGCTGCCTCTAGGAAGGAGACATCCCATAAGTTGTTTTCATCTGTCAAGGGGCTTTGTCAAAACACTGCCTTACATGCAGCGGGGGGGTGCTTTTCAAAATGAACTTCCTTTCCACTTTCTCTTGTTTCTCCAGAAAGATGACCTTTTCAGGCTCCATTTCTTTCTCTTCTCTCTTTTGGGACTGCTGAAGAAAGCACCATCCAGCTCCCACCCAGAAAATGGACTTGGTAATCTTCAAATCTGGTGGAAAACATTGAGCTATCCGGTTGCTTCTTGACCTGAGAATAGAAAGGAAATTGGCTCCCAGGAGTCCATAAACCTGTCTGGAAAGTCTAACTGCCTCACAGTCGTAATGCTTACCTCCTCCTCCTATTTCCCTCCTCAAAATGATTTCTAGAGAGGACAGCACCAGGCCACAAAGACTGCCTTTTTCAACACCTCACATGGTCCAAGGGCAGGGTTATGTAGGGCACCACAGTGGGGGCACTAGCAAAACTGAGGCACTAAAATGCCAACACTCTGGGAAAACAGTTTCATATTTGACATAAAAATAACAGCATAAATCACAATCAAGGGGAAAATCAGAACCTTACCGGCATTCTTTTTCCACTTATTTTACAGTTTAGAATGGCTCTTACTTTGAATCAAAGATGTGAGAAGGCACCAGAATCTTGTGGTTGCTCCAGATCTCTAAACCTCTTGTGCAGGCCATCGGCAGAACCCAAGAGAGAGTCCTGAGATGACTGAGAGCCTTTTGGATTCTGTTGGGAGGAAAGGCTGAGGGCCAGCTCTGGGCAGAGCCAGACTTCCAACGCACAGCAGCCACGTTTCACTGAACAGCTTCCATTGGGAAAGAAAAGGCATTCTGGGACCATTGTCCTCAGAGGGAAACAGGGAAGAAGGGTAGAAACAATAGTTCCTGTGAGCTCCTAACCTAGGTTGCATCCTGCTACCCAAAGCTGTCACTGCAGTGAATGGAATAGGTATAAAGCTAATAGGGTGTCCTAGGACAGATTTGCCTGGGTAGTGCCATGAGACATGGAGGAGGAGACTGGGGGGGGGAGAGAAGAAAGAATGGTCTAATCAGAGGCATCTTAAGCGGTCCTGACCCTCAAGTCAGAATGATTTAGAGTTTTTATTGAGAGAACAGATGGAAGATGAGAGCATTTCTTAACGCAGAATGGCACTTCCTGGGCACTCATATGCTGCACAATATAGCATTATATCAATCTTCTTATAGCTCGAGGTATAAATAAAATGAAGACAGTATTCAAACCCTTCTATTTGCCAGCAACCTCCCTTGGGTTGCTAACACTGAGGAGGAAACAGTAGGAGAACGGAGGCTATAAGAAAAATCGAGAGCTCCTAATGTGACCCGATTGCTACTATTTATTTAATGGAACAGTCATTATTTTCTTTCTTCAACATATGTGTCTGATAATGAAGCAAAAAGAAAGGAAAATAACTATCAGTGTGCCACTTTAGAAACACACAAACATTTGCTAGCTTTTTCATTTCATTGATGTTCTTTTAATATATGTACTTATGATTAAACTAGTGCTCAAGGACGAACCGCACAGAGAGCAATTCCAGATTCAAATTTTTGGGTTTTTGTTTTTGTTTTTGTTTTTGTTTTTTTAAATACAGGCTCAGTTAGATGGGGGACAGAGATGAAATTGTTGTCAAACATAAAAATATGAGTTGAATTTCTTCCTTTTTGATGGATCCTTAACATTGACTTGACCATACGGACACTGCAGAAGAAATAAAACAAACTATTATTGAATTATTTAACAAGCTTCTTGAAAAAGTATAACACTTCTCATGGTGAAAAGAGAGACTGCTAATAATGCTATGTAGATCATTTGATCTATTGGGTCCTGCCGAATAAGAGGAGAATAATGGCAACCTCTGGCAAATGGTCTTAATTAGGGTCCAAGAATCACTTCCTAAAGGCATCCTTCCAACTTTAAGAATTTTACTGTCAAAAAAGTACTGCTTAGAAGATTCTCAGGTCCTCAATTTATGCAAAGCTCATGCATTTGACTAGAAACAGCTAATGGCACAGGTAGAAACATACATAAATGTCAAGGCTTAATTTTCCATTACTGGCTACAGTTAATACATGCATTGGGTGTTTATTCCTTAATTGTAAAGTGGGTTAGTCAAAGGAATAATACCTTCTTGCCCCCAAACATACAGTCAAAATGGTCTGTAAATAGAGGTCGTTACACCTGTGTATAATCTTAATGCTATAACAATTTACCTTACTAATATGCTTAAAATTTTTTTAAATATTTATTTATTTTTGAGTGAGAGAATGAATGAGCAGGAGAGGGACAACAGAGAAAGTGTAAGGGAGACACAGAATCCAAAGCAGACTCCAGGCTCTGAGCTGTCAGTACAGAGCCTGAAGTGGCGCTCGAACCCACAAACTGTGAGATCATGACCTGAGCAGAAGTTGGACACTTAACTGACTGAGCCACCCAGGTGCCCCAATTACTAATATGTTCTAAAAGTTATAGTGACAAACACAATCCCATTTATATTTTTGCTCAACATAGGGAAGGATTAGTTAATTCACCTTAATCAGTGAGCACAGAGATACATTCACTGAAATACACATTTTAGAAAACATGCAGCACTAAGTTTGGGTTAGCTAGCTTCATGGTTTTGAAGATTGAGTAGAAAACAGCCACAGAAAGGATGGGAGAGGGAGAGAAGGAAATGAAGAAGAATAAAAGAAAGGGAAGGAGGGAAGGCAGGAATCAAAGAAGGAAGGAAGGAAGGAAGGAAGGAAAACACTATCATTTAAAGGAAACCCACTTCACAATGCTGATCAAATTTCTATTTATTCAGCTAATAACAAAGACAAAAATGCTGTCTGGGATCTAGTTTGTAATATTCTGGATTTCCTTTTCTGCCTTCTTTGTACTTGCCTAGTGAACATGACTTATTTGAAACCTCATGAAAAGTTTCCTTGTAGTAAAGAACTCCCATGAATCTCAAATCACAGCATTTCAAGGAACTGATGCTCACAATGAAAAGTTACAAAATTCCATTAACTTTAAAGGTCCTATGTTGGTCCCAAGGACTTCGTTGTCCTTGGCTAAAGCAGCTTGTGAAAAGTGCACTCCAGGTCTACTTAGCTTTTTTTTTTATTTGTCTTGTTTTTCAAATAATAGGTATTTACGAAGTTACAGAAGCACTGAAAACTGCTGGTGTAATGCGAGAATTTGCTACTCACGTGTCTGCAGGCGGAGCCACAGCATGTGCCTCTCTGCAAGTGGGCAAGCTGTGTGAGCACCGTATAGCCAGTAGCGGGATCTGTATAGTTTAGCTGGCCAGCCTGAAGAATAATGAAATGAAACAATTCATTAATCTCAATATTCGCCATATCTCCTCACCATAATCTCTACTCATAAAATACTGCAAGATTTTCTTTAAACAATATTAAACTTCTTCCCAGCAATTCTGGTGGCACTTGCAATTAAAGGCGGAATGCATTCCAACATTACATACGATCCAACTTTATGTGACATAAGGTGAAAATATACAGTTTGAGAAAAATGAGAAGTTGATGGAAAAACAAGAACTCCTCTATACCCAATAACTATGTAGCCACTGCTCAGGTATTTTTCATTCAGTTTCTAGGTAACAAGTTTAATAACAGGTGATTTAGATGACTTTAAGAGCTTAAGAGGCTGAAAATGAACTTTCACTCAGAAGTTGCAGTTGCAATTTCAGTACTTAAAATATGTGGATAATGATTTAAACTTACAGAAGAGGTGCTAATCAAAACCAACAGTCCTTACAGAAAAGTATTACCTTGCTATTATTAGACACTTTTCTTTACCTTCATGATGTGTTACCCCATTGCACATTTTATACTATTTTCTGTTTTTGGAGTGTTGTTAGTTCTGTTTTTAAGTGAAAAAGGTATTGTTTTGACATATTAACACTCACAGCTTTCACAAAGCCAATCAAACGCAACTTTTACTACACCACTTCAAGGAAGCATACTCTACTGACATTCAAACGCAGTTTTTAAGAAGTGTCCCAAGTACACAGTATGAAGGCAAAGGAAATAATGTGGCCTATTCTCTGGATTTGGGCCACGGGGGTGATATTATTTATCCTCGAGATTTTGTAGAGGAACTTTCTCTTGGGCTTTTTATATAACTCATTTAACCACGAAGTAACACTGCAGCATTCATGTACAGAACCTTTTCATTACACTATGCATGACACCTGAATGTCTTCTAACATACCTTTGTATGTGCCACAAGTTACTTCTTCTGAGTGTCTTCCTTAATGAATAAATATTTAATCTGGTTGAGAATGTAACCGACATATAGAGTTCAAGTCTAAGTCTACTCTAAGGCATTCCAGCAAAGCCAGACCAGGGCCAAAGAAATCCAGCAAGCAAATCTCAAGGCCAGTCTAAAGGGCCTCTCAAATCTTTTGGAGCCACAGAAGCAGATTACACAAAACCGGGAGCAGTAAACACTACTTTAGAAGGACCAACTGTCAAGACCTCACTTCTTTATGAAACCTGGGTTTAAAGACTTGGAAGAAAAACCAAACCTAACCAAAGAACACTGGGAACTCTGTTAGCGGCCTTCTTTCCACCTCTCATAGTTTCTGGGAGTCTTCTGAGAGCAATCATCTAGCAACCCGGAGGCCTACCAGATTGCTCCTGCATTTGGGCCTGCTCTCCTGCTTTCCATGTTGATTGAGGAACTTTGGGCTTGTTGGCTGCCCCCACAAACTTGATGTGTCCTCAGTAGAGGAGCCTCGGGGTAATGGTGGCAACAAAGATGCGACAAGAATGCTGGCAGTTTACAAGATACAGATCAGCAGGGCGAGAAAGTTAAGAGACCCATCTGCCTTGAGGTGTGGGAAAAGGACCATTGAGGCAGGTGGGGGTGGGGCTCTGATTTGTTGAAAAAGAAAAACAAACTTGTTACTGGATTTACTTCTGGTCTCCTTCATAGTCATTTCGCCTGTGCTCGTAACACTGATGAAACGAGTGGGGATTTCCTCAGTGAGAAAAATTGTTCCTTTCCCAGGATGACTGAACCTGTCTTTACATGCCACTGCTGTTTGCTCTAAAAAGGATGAAACTTTTGCTTATATTTACCATATTTATATGGTGATGTATGGCAACAAATTACACATGTTATTTTCAATAGAGTATAAACAAGAACACTCAAAAACTGCCTGTCATTTCCTGATGAATCTTTATGCAGAAGTTTCAACACCTGAAGGAGCCAAGCAGTGGATTCCCGGGCCTACTGTCAGTAGGGGAGAAAAGGTCAATTTTAGAAAATCTCCAAGGTTTTCTTCTCTACTCCTTTGGTGCAAGCAACACCAGATATCAAGGACTGGTCACACATGGTGTATTAAATACACCATTACATCGCTTTTGTATCTTCATGATAGAGTGCATTTGCTCTCTCAAGATAATAAAAATATAAATATGTTCCCCTTAAACTTATGTGGTCTGGGGTGCTAGAAACCGTGAGTGGAAATGGTAGGTTGTGATATTGGTACTGCTAAGGGATTGCCAAGTGCCCCAAACAGAGAAAAACATAGCTCAAGATTGTCTAGGGAGAATGTAAATGCCTGATTATAGTTTCCCTTACAATTGTGCTGTTGGGATGGAGAGAAAAAAGGACAGCAGCAAACATTAAATTAAAAATAAGTGTAGGGGCGCCTGGGTGGCTCAGTCGGTTGGGCGGCTGACCGGTTCAGGTCATGATCTCACGGTTCGTGGGTTCCAGTCCCGCGTCAGGCTCTGTGCTGACAGCTAGCTCAGAGTCTGGAGCCTGTTTCAGATTGTGTGTGTGTGTGTGTGTGTGTGTCTCATAAATAAAAAACGTTAAAAAAAGTTTCTTAAAAAATGTTTGGTTTACTTTTGCATTATTAACATCATTGGACAGCGAAGTGTTTAACTGATAACGCAGATAAACACACAACCTATCTTTCCTCTGACTCTCAGATTCTCTACCTCCATCAATTGCTTAACAACCCCGCCCCCAACACACACAGAGGCACAGAAATCAAGACGGGTTCCAAATTGCAACCAGAGTTGAGCTCGGACGCTGATCAGAAAGGACCCACACTTAGTACAGATATACGTCAACCCTCTGCCCGGAACAGCAAACTGGACAGTTTTCAAGAGAAACGGTCACAGCATGAAGCGCGCGTGCTCGACAGACACCAGGGAAGGACTGCGCGGGCTTCCAGCAACTACTCCCTCGGCCCGGGGCGCGCAGGCGCACGGATCCCGGGCCCCCGCGGGGCCTGGGCGGGGCGGGGCCTGGGGGCGGGGCGGGGCCTGGGGGCGGGGCGGGGCCTGGGGGCGGGGCGGGGCCTGGGGGCGGGGCGGGGTGGGCAGGAGGGGCCTCACCGCGCACGCGGCGGCGTGCAGGTCTGCGATCCGCCTCTCGGCCGCTGTTAACTCTTCGCTCGCCCGACTGCTCGCTGCTCCTTCTAGTCCGCCTTGCGAGCGGAGCCCAGAACCTCCGCCGTCTTCCTTAGAAGCGGAGCAGAGGGTTAAACTGAGGTGCTGTCGGAACCCTCCTCCGACCCAGAGAGGTTTCGGCGGCGGAGTCGCTTGGGGTTGCGTCCTGAACGCGGCGCGCGCCCACGCCGGCATCTGCCTGGCCGCCATGGCCGCCGCCGGCCCGGAGAGGCGGGGCGCCCGGCGCTGGGGCCCGGCGGGGCGGCCACGCGGGGCGCGGGCTGCGCGCGGGGAGACCCGGCTCGGGCTTCGGGCCTCCGACCCGGGCCGCGCCGCGAGGACCCAGCCTTCCCTGCGTTGCTGGTCCTGCTGCAGAAATAAAACGGATTTTTGAGGCGGCCGATGGAATTCCAGCACGATGCGGGGACGGGGAAGAATGAGCCATTTCTAATCTCGGGGCCTAAATTCTAAGTGCACATTTTTTTCTTATGTCGCGCTACACTTGGGATCATTCAGCCTAATCGCCACACCTGTTCAGATGCCAGGAAGGGATCAAAATGCCCGAGGTTTGTTTATAACGAGCTTGGGTCTGTTCAGAAAAGGCTGGGTATTTATAGGTAACGTGTACTGTGAATCAAGCTGGCCTCGCCTAAAAAGAGGACCAAAAGTGAAATCGCACGCCGAATAAGAAAAGGCGGCATTTTCATGTTGTTAAATATTTGCAAAATCCAAACTACAATTCTATCTCCTTTCTGAAGGGTAAACGTTATCCTGGTAACCCCGCAAAATTGAATTTCGAGAAAATTAGCACAAGCCCAGGAGGCAATTTCAGGTGTTAGAATTAAATTAACACCACTCCTACACCCCGGGCCCCCCCCCCCCCTCCAAGCCTGCGTTTCTGAAAAGGAGGGTTGAAGAGTAGCCATTTTGTAAGTGCTCGTCAGTTTTGAAGAACTGAGGGCTGGAATCGATCCCTGAGTGCAAGTAGATTGTTGAGTTGCGCAGAGGTTTGACCAAGCCGCCAGAGGCCATCACTACTTTTTTTTTTTTTTTTTTTTGTATCTGCGTTTACCATGATTGGAATTTTCTTAGTAGGTGGTGATTGAACTGATCCTATTATAAATTTCACAGCAAATTCATATATATATATATATATATTCCCCCCCCCCCCCAAATCGGTTTCCTTTGTGTTGGAATCATCAATTAGTTAGAGGTCTAAAACCAGGAAGGCTAAAGAGGGACCTAAGGAGAAAAGCAATGCAAAGGTGGGACAAACTTGAGACGAGAATCCACCACAAATCAGGTGTGTTTGTGTGCTTTCTCTCTAACCACGTTCTGGGTTCAGGAAATAAATCAGGGAGTTCAGATTGATTGTGTTTTTTTTTTTTAATTGAGGATGACGACCTATTAATAGGTCATGGCATTAATTCACAGGGTAGGAACAACATTTTACAGCAATGAAGTAGTCTAGACCACGTTCAAATAGAAAATGCACACTCCTCTTGAAACAGAGTTAAGTATTTTTACATGAAGCTTCTGTTCTGGTGTTTGAGGAGGTGGGAAATCTTTGTGTTGATAAAATAGTTCTATATTCTGATCATGATGGTCTCACAGAGCTACACATGTGATAAGATAATAGAACTAAACACCTTGTTCCCATGTAACGTTCTTGGTTTTGGTATTAAGTATGTAAGCTGTAACCATTGGGGAAAGCTGGGTAAAGGGAATCTCTCTGCATCTATCTTTGCAACTTTGTGTGAAACTATAATTATTTCAGAATCTAAAAACAATATTTTTTTAAAAAGATGTAAAAATGGCTTTCAAATTACTTGTTACGGTACATCACTGAATTAGCCAGAACCTTTCCCTCCCTTCTCCATTCCCAGTTTTAAAAATCAGCCTTTTCAGTTAAGGCCCTAGGGCACGTAGGCTGAGAAAGTTGTTTTGTACTCTTCACATGTTACCTGGGTGTGCATGCTTACGGGTATTTATTTAAGTATAGTAACAGCTAGAAATCTGTATGATTAAGAGTTTAAGGGGCGCCTGGGTGGCTTAGTCGGTTAAGCGTCCGACTTTGGCTTAGGTCATGATCTCGCGGTTCGTGGGTTCGAGTCCCGCGTCGGGCTCTGTGCTGACTGCCAGCTCAGAGCCTGGAGCCTGTTTCAGTCTGTGACTCCCTCTCTCTCTGACCCTCCTCTGCTCACGCTCTCTCTCTCTCTCTCTCCTAGAAATAAAGAAAATATTAAAAAAAAAAAAGAGTTTAATAAAGTATATTATTACAAATAGTTTCCAAACATTTGATAATTGAGTATCATTTAGACATTGAATAGATTATCTGCCTCCTTCACTCACCAAACTACACGCCCGAAAAACAAACAACCCAGTGAAGAAATGGGCAGAAGATATGAACAGACACTTCTCCAAAGAGGATATCCAGACGGCCAACAGACACATGAAACGATGCTCAGCATCCCTCCTCATCAGGGAAATACAAATCAAAACCACACTGAGATACCACCTCACAGCAGTTAGAGTGGCTAAAATGAGCAAATCAGAGAACTCTAGATGCTGGCGAGGATGTGGAGAAACGGGCACCCTCCTACACTGTTGGTGGGAATGTAAGCTGGTACAGCCCCTCTGGAAAACAGTGTGGAGGTTCCTCAGGAAACTAACAATAGAACTCCCCTATGGCCCAGCAGCAGCACTGCTAGGAATTTACCCAGGGGATACAGAAATGCTGATGCATAGGAGCACATGTACCCCAATGTTCATAGCAGCACTCTCCACAATAGCTAAAACATGGAAAGAGCCTAAGTGTCCATCAACAGATGAATGGATCAAGAAGATGTGGTTTATCTATACCATGGAATACTTCATGGCAATGAGAAACAATGAAATCTGGCCATGTGTAGCAACATGGATGGACCTTGAGGGTGTTATGCTGAGCGAAATAAGTCAGGCAGAGAAGGACAAATATCATATGTTTGCACGTATAGGAGGATTAGGAGGAACTTGACGGAGGAAGAAGGGGGGAAATGGTGGGGGAAAGGGAGAGAGGCAAACCATGAGAGACTCTTGAATGCTGACAAAAACTGAGGACTGATGGATGTGGGGGGGGAATGGGCATAGAGGAGGACACTTATGGGGATGAGCACTGGGTGTTATGTGGAAACTAATTTGACAATAAACTATTTAAAAAAAAAAAGGATGTGGAGAAAGGAGGGAAAAAAAAAGATTATCTGCCTCCAATTTTCATTTCATCTTCATACTTTAGAGTCAGTGTCATTTCACATCAAGTAAGTTGCACTCATTGTGTCTCCTGTTTTAAAAAGCCTCCTCAGGGCTGACCCTTACCGTATTCCAGCATGCATTCATTTCTTCTTAGAGTCTCTGGGCTCACAGTAAACAAAACTGTATGAACGTGGGGATACAGAGTTCTACCTTAGAATGGTAAAGTAAGGCCTCACTTTATCTGCAAAGGATTTACATCCAGATTTGCTTTAGAAAGAATTATTTTGTGTCATGTCTCTGCAAGTAACATGAGATGGGATATATTTTATACTTCTTCTCATCACTTGGGAAGTTTATGTTGATAATGAACATGCTTGCTATTTTGGAGAGGAGGAGGAGAGGAGTTCAAAGAAATGCATTCCCCTAGGTTTCCTCTATATTAATTTTTAAACAGATGTGTTAGGTGTCTCTAGGTTGCAAGATACAGATCACACAACTTAATCTGGTTACAATAAAAGGAATTTGCTCACTTGACTACGAAGCATGACTTGATTCAGGGCTCAACAATATTACCAGGGCTCAGTATTTCCGTTTTCAGTTTATGCCTCTTCACTGCTAATTCCCTTTTGAGGCTGGGTCCTTTCTCATTGGTGAAAGATGGCTGCAAACAGCTCCCAGGGCATCATCCTTTTTCACCCTTGTCTACTTAAAAAGAGAATCTTGTTATGAAGCTTCTAGCCAAGAAGAAGCCTTTTTGCCCCCCACCCCCACCCCGAGTCCTAACCATATCTCTTCACCATGTGTCCATTCCTGAACCAATTTTTACAAGTACATGTTATCCATCAGCCAACCAGAGCCTATCTCTCGAACTGCTTATGTGCAACCCCCTCCAAACCCACAGCTGCCAAGGGCCTGTACTGGTGCTGGGGGCACAATTAACAAATGTCCACTATAGTGTGACTTGCAAAGACCAAATAAATTCTACCAACCCACTCAGTTCTGTTAGTATTTAGTATTTAATTGTCATTCTGCCATTGTTCCTCTGGTTCCCCTCTAGATGTCCTTCTTTTGATCCACAATTATCTGCCTCATTTTAGCTTTCCATATGATTTTTTTTGCATTGTTTTCCAACAGGTCATAAACAAGACAGTAATGTGCCATTTTATTTTTTTCTTTTTAAAATATTTTTATTTATTTCTAGGAGAGAGAGAGAGACAGCGTGAGCAGGGGAGGGTCAGAGAGAGAGGGAGACACAGACTCTGAAAGAGGCTCCAGGCTCTGAGCTGGCAGTCAGCACAGAGCCCGACGCGGGGCTCGAACCCACGAATCACGAGATCATGACCTAAGCGAAAGTCAGACGCTTAACCGACTAAGTCACCCAGGCGCCCCAGTAATGTGCCATTTTTATCTCTATATCTCCACAGCCCATCTTACAGAACTATGACACTTAGTGAATAATAAATCATGAATATTTGAATGGATAAATGAGTCAGTGGTTCTTCATTCTCAAATGCATATTCCTAACTACTGGGCAAAATTTCCATATGAAAGTTTAAGATGAACATTCTATATATTTGCAGATTTGAAAATATTTATATTATTGGTTGCAAATAAATACTTTTAAAACTAGATGGTAAAGATACCAACTGACATCTTATTAAATTGTATTTATTAAGGAAGATGGGGTCACTTTACTGACAAACAGGACACATGCATACATTATCAAATTATCTGATCTAAGCCCCTGAAATTATTTTAAGTGTTATCTTTTAATAAATTATGAATGTATTTCCCTATTAGTGGACAACTTAGTGCAGGAGTCACAGAGCTACTCACAGATTTCTTGTCTATAGACTGCCTGCTTTGCACAGTTCTTTTTGGACACTGATTTATATATTTGATGTTTTTCAAACAGCCGAATGGTGTGTTATGACATGCCATGCTCCGTGTATAGTGCATTTTCACTATCAATTCTTATGATTGAGAGCAAATGTTACATGCCCCTAAGGTTGCCTATAGGGAATCTTTGTTTCATAATGGGACATCCAATAGCACACTTTGTTTCTCAGAGCTGGTCTTAGAAAATTCTTTGGGGAATTATAACCATTTTTATTTGCAAGCCCAGTGAATCCCTGCTGACTCCACAATGATGCCCCCCCCCCCCAACGCTACATGCCCAGAGCACCACTGCACTTGGCTCTTATATTTCTATTTTGTCTTTGCTTTTTTCGATGAGCTGTAGAAGAGCTATAAGATATGAAGTGATTTAGCCATTTATCTCTTCTTTCATCCTCTATGTCATTCTTTAATGAATAGTAGTGTGTGCTCTACCCCAATTGCCAATTTAAAGTGTCAGGGATGACTTGATGGTTAAATCCAGTATACTTAGACAGTACTTACCTGACTAAAACTGCATGCTGCTTTCACAGCAGTTCAACATCTTCCCTTCTTCAGTAGTCCTCAGCCCTTCTCACTGTAAAATACTTCCCTGAGTGGAGTGCCTGGGTGGCTCAGTTGGTTAAGCATCTGACTCTTGGATTCTGCTTGGGTCATGATCTCATGATTCATGAGATTGAGTCCCATGTTGGGCTCTGTGCTGACAGCACAGAGCCTGCTTGGGATTCTCTCTCTCCTCTCTGACCCTCCCTCACTCAACTTGCACTCTCTCTTTCTCTTGAAATAAATAAACATTTTAAAAAACCACTTCCCTGAGTTTATGCTTATGTTTTTAATCTGTTACATATTTGCTAATGGTCCCATCTCTGCTTCAGAATCAATGCTTATGAGAGAGACACACCTATCTATCCAACCACCTGCTGGACATAAGCACTTAGAAATACCCTAAACTCATCAGATTCAAGATGCACTTAATCATCATTCTCTTTGACATCATCCTTGTTTATTGTATATTTGTTTCAAATGTTTATTTATTTGAGAGAGAGAAAGAGTGAGCATGCGAGTGGGGGAAGGGCAGAGAAAGAGAGAATCCCAAGCAGCCTCTGCATTGTCAACACAGATCCTGACATGGGGCTAGAGCTCAAGAACCACAAGATCATGACCTGAGCCAAAATCAAGAGTCAGATGCTTAACAGACTGAGCCACACAGGTGCCCTGTTGTCTATTTTAAAGGCACAGCCATCCAACAGTTCATCTAATTCAGAGATCTTAGGGTGATCCTAAACTCTTTCCACATCTTCCCATCCACTCACAAGCTACCAGTTTCAGGTTTGCTTCTCTGTGTCTCAAACCGGTTCTCCTTTGCCCCAATCATTGTACTGTTCAGGTCATTATCATCTCTTTCCTCATGACTACAATTAGAACAGAATGATTCATTGATGTAAATAATAAATAATGAGGACATATTCTGTATCAGGGCCCTCTGCTGAATGCTGGAGACTTGTGGTTCATATGTTGTGTGTGCTATTTATTCTGATGAAAAAATTACCCTTATCTTTTTGAAGTGGTGACGTTACACCTATCCTTAGAGCCTCAGCCCATATGTTGCCTCTTCCAGCAAACTTTCCCTTACCGTTTACTTTCCTCAGTTACCCCAGCTCCTCTGCAGGCGGGGCTGTGCACACCACCTCAGTGCTCCCAGTGTATCCAAACCTTACACTGTACTTTCTTGTTGTACAGTTCATGTGGATGAGGGCTTTTTAATAGGCAGATTGTGAGATATTTAAGGGTAAAGACTGTCTTAATTATCTTTGTAATTATCTAGTAGAACAAGTACATAGGAAATGCTAAAAAAAAAAAAAAGAAATGTTTGTTGAAATGTGTGGATGAACAAATAATGGAAGCAAAACCCCACATCTAAGTCACATAGCAAAGAAATGATACAAATGCCTTTCCCCCTCATCGTTCATGGTTAAGAATCAGTATTGGGTTTAATCAACATATCAGTTGTTCTCAGGATATTGTTCTGAGACACCGTATACTAAGATAACAAGGTAACTATGATTTTATTTGGCAATCTACTTATTACGTTCCCCCCAAACAGTCATTGAATTAATGGTAAGTGCAGTGTATGGGCTGCATTTCAAACGAAGTAAGTTTATGTTGACAGTGAAGTACAGCCTTGTTAACCCTGAACAATCATTCCAATTATAAACTACATGCACACAATCACTGTCACATAAAATATCCAGACCAATTACTTCTAGCCCTTCTGTGATGCAAGTATTAGAAATGAAACCTACTCATATGTATATTCAACATTAACAATGTAATCCCCACCAAGAACACTACTTTAAAACTCCAGCAAGAATGTTGTTCCATTTGTTATCTTATTCCAAAAAAAAAAGGGGGTTAGTATCCAACTTTTAAAATGATATGGGCGCTATTGTGTAGGATTTCCCACATACCAACACAGTTGTAAAGAGATCTTGGTTAAGGCCGTAAATACAACATACAAATCAGAGCATTGTTCTCTGCACTCTTGTTGCTGCCTGAGGGAGAAAATCATGTCCACTGTTCCATGACTGGAATGAAAGGCACACTGAGTTTCAGGTCAAATATCCATGACATTGACGTGTATGACTAGTCTACTGAGTATGATACATGTTAATATCTTCCCAGTGGTGGCGCGAGTGATATGCCTCAGTGATCAACACAGCACGCACGACCTCTTTAGGCTCTCTACAGGTGTAAAATTGATGCATCTTTGAAATCCCGTGGAATGTGAATCTTTCACATGCAGTTAAACTGTAATATTGCTGTGTGAATTGTCATATTTGTGTACTTCTGTAAGGATGGCATCAACACCAGTTGCTCTATCTGATGATATTTTTTGATGGCACATTCCGGATGGCATTGTTGTGAGCTAAACCTGTTTGTACGACATCGTGGGACCAGTAATAAGAGAAAAATCAAAGCATCATGGCTGACTGAGCACAGTAACAGTGCTCTGTCCACACTGTGATTTTTTTGAAATGGTGGTACATTTGGAAGACAATTGGGTAATTCATCCGCCAGTCTAAATTCCATGATAGTAGTAACATTTATATTCTGCCTGCCATTTTATTCCGTTAAGAACAACAGAACAAAACCTACTCTTATGTATAATTATGGTCCATAATTCTGTGGATGAATAAATCCTTGAGTGGTAGTATATGGAAATAGTGTGTTTTTGAAGTCCTAGAGTTGAATCTTAACGTATCTACTTCCTAGTCTGGTGACATTGAGGCTATTTGAATTCTCCAAGCCTGGGTTTCCTCCTCTGTAGAATGTGAAAATTATCTCAGAGCTGAATTACTATAAACACTAAATGAGATACTGTGTATAGAACATCCGACATGGTGCCAGGCTCATAAGTTCACTATTGTTATCACTAAACCAGGAAACTACTTCTGTGTTTTCAGTCTTTCTGTATGTTAGCTTCCAGGTGCTCAGTAGTTCCGTTGCTATTTTGCTATCCATCCTTTATGGCATGAGACTTAGCTTCCTTGAACAATTATTACTTTTACTAGTAAATGATAAAAAGTTGCTAGATGTTTGCATAACTAAAGAGTTTTCCATTAATTAAAAAAAAAATCTACATTGAACTAAAAATCTTCTGTACAGAAAGGGAAACCACAAAATGAAAAGGCAGCCTACAGAATAGGAGAAAATATTTGCAAACCATATATTGATAAGGCATTAATATCCAAAATATGTAAGAAACTCATATGACTCAATAGCAAAAAACCCAAAGACTCCATTATGAGATGGCAAAGGGCCTGCATAAGACATAAAAATGGCCAACAGGTATATCAAAAGGTGCTCAACAACACTAATCATTACAGAAATGCAAATCAAAACCACAGTGAGATACTATTTCACACCTTTTAGGATGGATATTGCTCCCCCCAAATCAAACCAAAACAAAAACAAAAACAAGTGTTGGCGAGGGTGTGGAGGAAAGGGAATAACTTGTACACTGTTAGTGGGAGTGTAAATTGACACAGCCATTATAGAAAACAGTTCTGACATTCCTCAAATTCAATTAAAAATGGAACTAGCATATGATACAGCAACCCCACTTCTTGGTATTTATCCACAGGAAATGAAATCACTATCTCAAAGATATGTCTGCACTCCAATTTTCATTGCATCTTTATTTACAAAAGCCAAAATTTGGAAATAACCATTATCAGTTATTTATGTGTTAGTCTGGTTGTCTCTCTTTAAAAACAACAGCATTATTGAGGTATAAGTGGTCTAAAATAAACTGCACATATTTAAAGGGCACAGTTTGATAAGATATGCCCATTAAATCATCATGACAATCAAGATCATGAACATATTTATCATCCCAGAGTTTCCTTATGTCCTATCATAATCCCTTCCTCTCAACCCTCCTTTTACCATATACATGAAGAGCATGTGTATTCAGCTGTGAGATGAAATGGTCTATAAATATCAATTAGGCCAAGCTGTTAGTCAAGTCTTCTGTGTTCTTGATAATTTTCTACTTATTTATCAATTCTTAAGAGCATTTAAATATCTGAAAATAAGTTTGGATTCATCTATTCCTGCAATTTTATCAGCTTTTGCTTTATGTATTTTGAAGCTCTGTTATTAGATGCATAAAAATACAGGATTGTTATTTCCTCTTGATGAATTGAGCCCATTATCATTATATTATTTCTTCATTTCTGCTATTTTCTTTTTTTTTTTTATAAAGTATTTCTTCCTTAGCTTTTTTTTAAATTTTTAATGTTTTTTATTTATTTTTGAGAGAGAGATAGAGACAGCGTGAGCAGGGAAGGGTCAGAGAGAGAGAGGGAGACACAGAATTAGAAACAGGCTCCAGGTTCTGAGCTGGCAGTCAGCACAGAGTCCGACGCGGGGCCCGAACCCACGAACCGTGAGATCATGCCCTGAGCTGAAGTCGGACGCTTAACCGACTGAGCCACCCAGGTGCCCCAATTTCTGCTATTTTCATTTATTCTGAAATCTGTTTTGTCTGATATTAACGTAACCATTCCAGCTTTCTTTTGATAAGTGTTGGTATGGTGCATCTTTTCTTATTCTTTTACTTTTAACTTATTTGTCTTTTCACTTGAAGTATGTTTCTTATAGGCATCACAAGGCTGGGTCTTTTTTTAAACTCAGTTTCACAATCTCTGCTTTTTAATTGATATTTAGATCAGTAGTGGGCCAATGGTGGCCCTCCAAAATATATGTCCACGTTCTAATCCCTGGAATCTCTAAATGTTTTTTCCCCTTAAAAAAGGTATTTTCAAATGTAATTAAGCCAAGGATTTTAAGATGAGAAGATCATCCTGGATAATTAGGGGTTTGGGGTTTGGGAAGAGTTTAAATTGAATGATAAATACTTTTATAACAGATATTCAGAGGAAAAGACCACGTGAAGATGGAGGGAGGGATTGTGGTGATTCAGGGATTGCTGTGATGCAGCCATAAACTCAGGAATGCTGGGACAGCCAGGAGAACATAGAAGAGGCAAGGACTGTATTTTCCCTTAGAGCCCCCAGAGGGAGTGCAGTCCTCCTGGATTTTGAACTTACAGTCATCCGAACTGTGACAGAGCAAATTGTGGTTTTAAGCCTGACAGAATATTTTTGCATCATTCAAGATCCACCAAAAGTACCATTTCTCCCTTCAAAAGTTTTGCATATGTATATGCAAAACACATATATACACACACGGATATACATAATGTGATCTTTCAATCTTTGTGATGGCTTGTTTGTAAATCCTCAATAATTCTCCCCATCCACATACTCATATTCCTTCACTTTGTGATTTTTGCATCTCTTCCCACTAAAGGGTGGGGCTAATGTTTCCCACTTGAATTGGAACTTGGTATATTACTTGCTCTGGCCAATGTGATTTCAGCAAATGTGACACAAGCAGCTTCTTGAAAAGCATTTGTGCACTGAAACTCCCTCCTCTTTTAGTTGGGAGCATGAGATCATTATGCAAACAAGCCCATGCTAGGCTTTTGCAGAGGTCTTGAGAAGAAAAATTGAAGCACCCTTGCTGACATCCAGCATCCATTGGCAGACATGTGACTAAGGCCATTTTAGACAATCCAGCCCCAGGCAATCTGTCATATGAAGATGGCCTCATGAGTGATTTCTAGAGAGGAGAGAAGGACTGCTCAACTGGACCTGCCCAAATCGTTGCCCACAGAGTCATGACCAACTTAAAAGGCTCTTGGTTTCAGACACTAAGTATTGAGGTAATTTGTATCACATCAATGGTTAACTGCATCACTCTCCTAAACTCATTCTAGTCAAAGAAGGTTAACTGCAATACAGACAATACCAAGATCTCAATGGATTTTACACTTAGGGTTTATTTCTTACTCACATAAAACCCACTGAAGATTTTTCTGGTCAGTCAACTCTCCTTGTCAACCCTCTTTCAAGTAGTAATCCAGGAATTATGTCTTCGTTCATCACCTGGTGTGCTATTATCTAACATATCACCTCTCAATTCACTGAAAGGACCATCTCATCCTGGAAGTGACTTCATACACTAGCCATATTGTCTTACCAAGATGTAAAATAGATAGAAGACGTATCCTGACTCTATATTTGCCATCTCTGATTTATGCATGCAGCCCTTTGTTATTCATACTTTCTTAGGACATGAACAAGTATGTCCCTTCTTCCTACACGGAACTGTAACCTTAAAAATAAGAGTCATATCTACTAGTTTTTCTTGCAGTACCCAATCTAAATCCTTGTATATGGTAGAGATGTCCTGGTAAAGACTTATAGTCTTACATAATTTTCAGCGTACATTTAGAAACTCTATTTTATTTAATTCTCACAAAATTTTAAGGTAGTAAATATATAATTATCTCCATTTTTTTTACAAATACTAGAGCTGATGATCAAGATTTGTAAGTAATTTTTCCAAAGTTACTACCTAGGAAATGGCAGAGCTGGAACTGAAACCCAATAACCTGACTTTAAGCCTTTATCACACTACCAAACACATTTATTTAAGTAAACTGAACTTTTGCTTTCTTTCCCCTAATTTATCCTATATCCAATTCAGTCACTGACTTTTATTAATTCTTCTCTCATAATGCGTTTCTTTTCTTTTAAATTCTTATTGCAGTGTTACCTGGTTTAGGTCATTGTCACTGTACACCTAGATTACTCCAAAAGACTCCTAAATTATAACCACTGCCTCTAGTCTCCTCCCGCTCTAATTAGTTCTTAATGCTGTTGTCAAAATAATAGTACTTAACACAGCATTTCAATAGTCATTTTCTGGTTCAAAAAGCCCCAATTTCACAACTCTACACGGTAGGAAAAAATATGGACTCATTAGCTAGGTATTTATGGTACTCCCATACTTTGACCCCTGAAATACCTGTCACACTGTAGGTCACTCTGTACTAGTCAGACTAATCTACCCAATCTCCCCTAAATTATCCGTGCTGTAGGCATGCTATTTTGTCTCTACGTAAGTTATGCCTTCCCTATCCCCTCAAGTTTTTTCACTGTCCATTCCTCCCCTATAGGTCCCTGAGAAAAATTCTGACTAGTCTAAGTCACTCTTGGAAATCCCATTATTCCTGCATTTATTGATTTATGCAAATTTCTGCCCAATGAGACATGGGGGAAATTCTGCAGAGATGCTTCTGGGAATGGCTTTCTTGCTCTTACAAGACAAAAAGAACTTTGGTTTCCAGGCATATGGCATGGAAGATATACTTAAAAATACCCCTTTACAAAAAGTTTAAATGCAAACATTTTTAAAATGTATTTTTAAATGCATAATTAAACCTGAAACAGTAGGGGGAAAATCTAGGTAGCAGAACCCAAAAACTGAGCTTAATATCAAAGTGGTAATTCATCTGGAGTGTTGTGTTAGTCTTGGTATCTATAATGCTTGAGTTTTAGTGGATGAATGAAGTCAGGAGACAGGGCCTTAGCCTGTGCCAGATGAATAGTTTCAGCCAAGATCCTCTTACATAGTTTAGACTTTCAAAAAGCTATACCCTTAGTCAGGGCCAGGACTGGGGTGAAGCCAGAAAGGCACTTAATTCACCCTCTTCACAGCCCTGCCCTTAGTGAATGGGTAGACCGGAAAACAAATCTACCTACCAAGACTTAAAGTAGGAAGGGAACTTGTCTGTCTCTGCCTGGACTCCCCTGAAAATTTGTAAAGAGAGGTCTGCCCACCCGTGCGTTAGAGGTTAAAAGTCTCATTTCCTACTGTATTAACCTGCTAGAACTGCAATAACAAAATTCCCCAGACTAGATTGCTTAACCAGCAGAAATTTATTTTCTTGCAGTCTGGAAGCTAGAAATCCAAGATTAAGATATCATCAGGTGTGGTTTCTTCTGAGGCCTCTCTCTTTAGCTTGCAAATCACTGTTTTCTCCCTTTGCCTTCAGGTGGTCTTCCTTTGTGCATATGCATCCCTGGTGTTTCTTCCTTTTTTTATAAGGAAACTAGTTCTATTGGATTAGGGTCTCACTATTATGGCTTCACTTAAACCTAATATTTCTTTAAAGGTACTACCCATAAATATAATCATATTGGGGGTTAGGATTCAACATATGAATTTGGAAGCACATACAATTCAGTTCATTATACCTACTTAGTTTATTAACATCAAGGTCAAGATAAGAACAAGAATTTATCCTGGGGTGCCTGGGTGGCTCAGTCAGTTAAGCAACAACACTGTTTTGGCTTAGCTCATGATCTCATTGTTCGTGAGTTTGAGCCCCTGTTTGGGGTTTGTATTGACAGGGTGGAGCCTGCTTGGGATTCTCTCTCTCTCCCTCTCTCTCTCTGTCCCTCCCCTGCATGCTCTCACACACATTCTCTCTCTTTCTCTCTCTCAAAATAAGTAAACTAAACTAAACTAAACTAAACTAAACTAAACTAAACCAAACAACAGAAAAAGAATTTGTCCTAAGTTAGAAGAACACCTGGCTGCCTGATAAAGCAGAATGAGAGAATAAATTCTCTCTACAGAGATAAAACTTCAATCCTGGCCCCATGAGATTTCTCAGGAGAAAGCCCTGCAGATATGATTCCACAACACAAAATTACAAAGGACATGAGGAATCAAAGTATCATGAATCAACAGCAAACATAACTAACAAACAGTATACTTTAACAACCAAAACCAATAATTAAATTATTCATTACGGAATATGAAACAATGGTCTACAATGTTTAAAGAAATAAAAATTAGAATTGAAAACATGAGACAGAAACAACAGAAAAGATTTTAAAAGCCAGATATATTGTAATGACAACTAAATGGAAATTCACAAGTGAAAAACAGAATAACCAACAGTAAAAACTCAATAGGAGGAAAGTCGAAGATGGTGACATAGGAAGATCCGAAACTCATGTCCTCCCATGGACACACTAAGTCTACAGCTACAGAGACACCTGGCTGACTCATTGGTAGACCATGTGACTCATGATCTTGGGGTTGTGAGTTCAAGCTCCACATCGAGGGTAAAGATTACTTAAAAATAAAACCTTTAAAAAATTAAAGTAAAATCTTAACCAAAAAAATCTACAACTACCTGTTGATCATATCCCTCTGGAAAAAGATATGAAATCAGAATGAACTGCTTTTTGTAACAAAAGGTAAAAGGACTACGCTGACGTGGGTAGGAGAGGCAGAGACATGGTCTCACACAAAACCACCCCAGCTGCACCAACACACAATTGGGAGAGACCTTATCAGACAGGCACTCCTCCTGGAGGAGCAAGGGTTTGGTGCCCTACATTAGGCATCCTGGCCCCTGGGATCTGTACCAGAATGATGAGTTCCCAGAATGTCTGGCTTAAAAAACCAATGGGGCTGACATCTGCGGGGGGGGGGAGTCTCAAAGTGCTTTAAAAAACTGAGTTTCCCCTCTAGGATAACTTGAGTATAGTCTCACCAGCCCCCAGACCCAGAGTAAAAATAGCAGTTTGAAAAGTACTATATGAGGGAGATTCATTTGCTGATCTGGGGGCATTGGTGGGAGGGGTGAGGTACAGTTGAGATGTTCCCTGGGGATAGAAGAAGTAGTAGATGCTGTTGTACTTTCCCCATGATCTGCTGGCCCAGGTAGGCAAGCACAGGGGAAGCACCATCCCAATCACCTTGCTGGGATGAGTGGGGAGGAGGGAGCAGTCTTGGTACTTGCTGAGACCACAGAGCACAAGAGATTAGAATGCTCCCCAGCTGTCTGGCTGTGTTGGGGAATTATTAAGCATTGGAAGCATTTTCTTGCTTTGCTAAAATCTGTAACAGCCGTTGAGACACTCTCCTGCCCCATGGCTGGGGCTGGTGAGCAGGAGTGGTAGCAACCTTGTCTCTCTCACAGCCTAAAGCTGGTGTGCATGCTCCAGCAGGGCACCATCCCACTGACTTGTTGAAGCCAGTGGGTGCAGGCAGTCAAGCCATTTTCCCACTGCTTATCTGAAGCCATTACGTATACCCTGCCTTCTACACACTCCAGCTGCCTTGCTAAAGCCAGTGGCCACATGTAATCTACACACACACAAGGATCACTTGGCCCTTGTGGCCAAAAGTGCTGGCATTCCAGAGCTCCACAGGGCTCCAAACCCCAGAAAGAGCTTTTGTAGGCTGCCACACCCAGAGCACTGAAAATACAGCAGACTGATACACAACCCTAGTCTTTCTGTGAACAAGGCCTATTCACTTAGCCTGAAGCTTCAGTCTAAGGGACAGGCTTCAGTTTCCCACACATTAGGAGACTAATGATGTGCTTCCAGGGAATGAAAGTAGGGAGACATCATCCTTGTGTACACTCTTGACATTGCTACAGCTTGACAAGTCTTCCCAGAAAAGAGCTTATACACTGGTGTGGAGCCCAAATTTTTGCAACTATCATGCAGGGGACACCTGCATATCTCCTGGTCTGGAGGCCAGCAGCAATTACAATTGCAGCTCCACAGTCTGTATATATCTGCATACTTTAAAAGCTGCTGCCTGAGTGTCTGGCTTCTTATCAGGCTGAAGCCAAATGCTAAATGAGATGCTTGCATCACTTACAGGTCTTGGTACAGCCTCAACAATGGGGGCATATCAAGAATAAACCAGGCAGCTTAAACAATCACAAGGGTTCCAGAGACAACCAAGGGCTAGGGCAAGGTTAAATCAGAAGGGTCATGACCTACAAAATACCATTCTTTCAAGACTAAGAGAGATAGTTGGTTTGCCGAACACACAGAAACAAACTCAGAGAGTCAAGCAAAATGAGGTAACAGAGAAAACTGTTCCAAATGAAAGAACAAGACAGAACCTTAGGAAAAAAAAAACTTTAATGATATGTAGATATGTAATCTATCTGATAAAGAATTCAAAGTAGTGTTCATAAAGATGTTCACTGAACTAAAAAAAAAAGAAGAATAAGAATGGATGAATACAGTGAAAACTTTAACAAAGACAAAGAAAACATAAGAAAGTACCAAACACAAGCAATAGAGCTAAAGAGCACAATAACTGAACTAAAAACTACTCTAGAGGGGTTCAATAGCAGACTGGATGAAAACAGAAGAATAGATCAATGAACTGGAAGATAAATCAATGAAACTCACCCAGACACAGCAGCAAAAAGAAAGAAGAATTAAGAATGATAAAGATAATTTAAGGGGCCTCTGGGACAACATCAAGCATTATAACATTTGCAATACAGGGGTCCCAGAAAAGAAAAGAGAGGAAGAAAGAGGCAGAAAAATTATTTGAAGAAATAATGGCTAAAACATTTCTCACTCTACCAAAGGAAACAGTTACCCAGGTTCAGGAAGCCCAAAGAGTTCCGAATAAGATAAACCCAAAGAGAATCACACCAAGACACCTAATAGTTAAAATGTCAAAAGTTAAAAATAAAGAAAGAATCTTAAAAGCAGCAGGAGAAAAACAAATTGTTACATGCAACTGAAGTACCATAAGGCTTTCAGCAGATTCTCAGCAGAAACCTTATAAGGCAGAAGGGACTGGCATGACATACTCAAAGTGCTGAAAGGGGAAAAAAAAACCTTCCAATCAAGAATCCTGTAGCTGACAAGATTATCATCCAGTTTTAAAGCAGAGATAAAGAGTTTTCCAGACAAACAAAGGCTAAAGGAGTTTATCACTACTACACTAATTTGGAGTAATAAATATTAAAGTGACTTCTTTAAGCAAAAATACATGGCACTAATTACTAATAAGAAAACATACAAAAGAAAAAAACATCAATTGGAAAAGATAAACATACAGTGAAGGTAGCATATTAATCACTTATAAAGTTACTAAAAAGGTTGAAAGACAAAAGGAATACTATTAACTGTAACTACAATAATTAGTTGAGGGATATATAACATTTAAAAAAAGTGACATCAAAACATAAAACATGATGTGGAGAGTAAAAATATAGGGTTTTGGAATGTATTCAAATTTAAGTTGCTATCAAATAAAAACAGACTATTATACACACAGGTTGAGATATGTGAATTTCATGGTAACCATGAGCAAAGTTTTAAAGTAAGCACACAAAAAGAAAATGAGAAAGGAATCTAAACATAACACACACACACACACACACACACACACACACACACACACAATCATCAAACCATAAGGGAAGAGAGAAAGGGAAGAAAAGGAACAGACAGAAACTATAAAAACAGCCAGAAAACTTTTAACAGAATGGCAACAATGCATACCTATCAATAATTACTTAAAGTGCAAATGGACTAAATCTTTCAACCAAAAGACAGTATGGCTGAATGAATAAAAAAAGAAAGTGATGTATATACTGCCTACAAAAGACTCCCTCAGGAGACACAGAGACTGAAAATGGGGAGATGGAAAAAGAAATTCCATGCAGATGGAAACAAAAAGGAAACTGGTGTAGTTGTATCTTTATCAGAAAAAAAACCAACCTTAAAACAAAACTGTCACATTAGACAAAGAGGGACACTATATAATGATAAAGGGATCAATTCAGCAAGAAGATATAACATTTATTGATATATATGCACCCAACATAAAGCAACAAAAAATATAAAGCAAAAATTAATAGACCCAGAGGGAAAAATTGATAGCAATACAATAATAGTAGGGAACTTTAATACCCCATTTACATAATCCTGACAGAAAATCAATAAGGAAACATCAGCCTTTAATTATAAATTAGACCAAACAGACTTAATAGATACATATAGAACATTCCATCCATAAGCAGCAGTATACACATTCTTTTAAAATGCACATGAAATATTTCTCCAGGATAAATCACATACTAGGTCACCAAAAAAAAAAAAAAAAAGTTTCAACAAATTTAAGATTGAAATTCTATCAGGCATCTTTTCTAAATCTAATGGTATGAAACTAGAAATCAATTATAAGAAAAAACTGGAAAAACTACATATATGTGATAAAAAATGTTACTGAACAACTATTGAGTTATAGAAGACATCAAAGGGGAAATAAAAAAGTATCTAGTGACAATGAAAACAAAAATACAACATATCAAAATCTATGATATGCAACAAAAGTGGTTCTATGTGGGAAGTTCATAGCAATACAGGCCTATCTCAAGAAACAAGAGAAATATCAAATAAACAATCAATTTAACATTACATCTAAAGGAACTAGAAAAAGAAGCCCAAAGTTAGCAGAAGGAAAGAAATAATGAAGATTAGAGCAGGAATAAATGAACAAGTGGAAAAAAATCAATGAAACTCAGAGTCGGTTCTTTGAAGAGAGAAACAAACTGCCAAGCCTTCAGCTGAACTCACAGGAAAAAAAGAGGGTTCAAATTAAAAAATCAGAAATGAAAGAGAAGCTACAACTGGAACCAGATAAATACAAAAGACCATAAGAGACTACTATGAACAATTATACAACCAACAAATTGAACAAAAGGAATGAATAAATTGCTAGAAATTTACAATCTTCCAAGACTGAATGAATTACGTAGAAATAGAAAATCTGATAAGATCTCCTGATACGAAGAGTGAATCAGTATAAAAAAAATCTCCAAAAAAAAAAACCCCCAAAAGATGGATTCACAGGTGAAGTGTGTTGAACATTCAAAGAAGATTTAATAGTTATTCTTCTCAACTCTTCCAAAAAAAACTGATAAGAGGGAAGACTTCCAAATTTAATTTTACAAGGCCAGCACTATCCTGGTACCAAAACCAGATAAGGCTGACACACAGACAAAAATCTCTGATGAACACAGAAACAAAAAAAATCCTCAAAAATATTAGCAAACCAAATTCAACAATTTATTAAAAATATGATATGCCATGCTGAAGTGGGATTTACTTCTGTGATACAAGGATGGTTCAACATCTGCCAATCAGTCAACATCATATACCACATCAGCAAAATGAAAGATACAAATCATATGATCGTCTCAATATAGGTAGAAAAAGCATTTGGCAAAATTGAACATCCATTTATGATAAAAAGTTTCAACAAAGTGAGTACAGAGGAAATGTATTTTGACATAATAAAAGCCACATATGACAAACCCACAGCTAATATCATATCCAACCGTGGAAAGCTGAAAGCTTTGCCTCCAAGATAAGGAACTGAAAGAGAATACCCACTATCCGCAGTTTGATTCAACACAGTATTGGATTCAACACAGTTGTGGCCACAGTATTAGGCCAGAAAAAGAAATAAAAGGCATACAAATTGGAAAGGAAGAGGTAAAACTCCCTATTTGAAGATGACATGATTTCTATATACAGAAATCCCTGAAGATTCCACCAGAAAAATTGTTACAACAGATAAATGAATTCAGGAAAGTTCCAGGATACAAAGTTAACATACAAAAATATGTTATGTTTCTACATTAATAACAAACTATCAGAAAGGGAAATCAAGAAAAACATTTCCATTTACAATTGGATCAAAAAGAATAAAATACCTAGGAGTAAGTTTTACTAAGAAGATGAAAGACAGGTACACCTAAAACTAGAAGACATTGATGAAAGAAACTGAAGAAGTCACAAATAAATGAAAAAATATTCCATGTTCATAGATTGGAAGAATATTGTTAAATGTCCATACTAACTAAAGCAATCTCTAGATTCAATGCAATGCCTATCAAAATTCCAATGAAATTTTTCACAAAATTGAAATAAATTCTAAAATTTGCATAGAACCATAGAAGGTCTCCAATATCCAGACCAACCTTGAGAAAGAAGAACAGATGCAGAAGTACCATGCTCCTTGACTTCAAACTATGCTATAAAGCTATAGTAGTCAAAACAGTATGGTAGTGGCATAAACACAGACATGTAGATCAATGAAACAGATCAGAGAGCCCAGAAATAAACCCTAAAATATATGGTCAACTAAAACATGACAAAAGAGGCAAGAATAGACAATGAAGAAAGGACAGTGTCTTCAATAAATGATGAGAGGAAAACTAGACAGCTATATGCAAAAGAATGACTCTGGGCCACTATCTTATACCACATACAAAAATTAACTCAAAATGGATAAAGACTTGAATGTAACACCTGTAACCATAAAACTCCTAGAAGAAAACATACACAATAAACTCTTTGGCATTGGTACGGATGATGTTTTCTTGGATCAGACTCCAAGATCTTGGATCAGGGAAGGAAAACAAAAGCAAAAATAAACAAATGTGACTACATCAAACAAAAAAGCTGCTGCACAGTGAAGGAAATCACCAACAAGACAAAAGTGCAACATATTAAATGGGAGGAGGTATTTGAAAATCATATATCTTATAAGGGGTTAATATTCAAAACATACAAAGAACTTCTACAACTCAATAACAACAACAAAAAAAACCAATCTGGTTAAAAAATGGGCAAAGGACCTGAACATTTTTCCAGAGAAAGCATACAAATACAACAGGTACATGAAAATCTACTTACCATCACTAGTCATCAGGCAAATGCAATAAACCACATTGAGATATCACTTCATACTTGTCAGAGTGGCTATTATCAAAAGGACAAGAAATAACAAGCGTTAGTGAGTATGTAAAGAATGAGAATCTTCATACACTGTTAGTAGGAATGTAAATAGGTGCACCCACTGTGGAAAACAGTTTAGAGATTACTAAAAAAAATTAAAAATAGAGCTACAGTATGATTCAGCAATTCAACTATTAGGTGTCTATATAAAGAAACTGAAAACACTCATTCAAAAGATTGGTACTTCCCTATGTTCATAGCAACATTGTTTATAATTGCTAAGATATGGTAACAACTTAAGTGTCCACCAACAGATAAATGGATAATGAAGATGTGATATATGATACTACTGAGTCATAAAAGAATAATAAAATCTTGCCATTTACAACATGTATAAACCTTGAGGGTATTATGCTAAGTGAAATAAGTCAGATAGAAAAAGACAAAAACCACATGATTTTACTTACCTGTGGAATCTAAAAACAAACAAAACAAAACAAAGCCCAGACTCACAGATACAGAGAACACATTGGTGATTTCCAGAGGGGTGAGAGTGGAGGGGAGAGGTGATAAGGTGGGTGAGGGGAATTAAGACATACAAACTTCCAATCATAAAATAAATAAGTCATGAGTATGTGATATACAGCATAGGGAATAATCAATAATACTGAATTAACTTTGAAGTGACAAATGGTAACTAGACATATTGTGGTGGCCATTCCACTAGGTACATAAATGTCAAATTACTATGTTGTCCATCTGAAACCAAAACTAATATATTATATGTCAATTACACTCCAATTAAGAAAAGAAATAATGTAAGTAAAATTTCTTAAAAGAATACTGAATGAATTAATTAAAAGAGCCGATGTAAGCACAACTGAGGTGAGAATTAGTTAACTGGGATGAGAATTATCTAAATTGAAGCACAGAAAGACCAAGAGATGGGGATTTGAAATAAGGGTAAAAAAACATGGAAGATAGGAGGAAGATAGATTTAGAATGCCTAACATGTGTCTACTTGGAGTTTCAGAAGTCAATAGTAGAGACAATGAAAAAGAGCAATAATATTTTTTCTATAACTGATTGAAGACACAATCTGATTTTCAGATTCAGAAAGTACAATGAATACCAAGAAGATAAATAAAAAAGCACTAACGAATATCATGGTCAATGTGCAGAACATTAAAACAAAGATCTTAAAAATACCAGAGAGGAAAGGTGAGAATGTCTACTTGGGAATAATAATTAGACTTGAAATCAGTAGCAACACAAACCAGCAGCCAGTAACATAAGAGCTCTAAAATGCTGTGATAAAAGCCCCATCAACCTAGAACTGTATATCAAAGCAAACTACTCTTTGAGAATAAGGGTGAAACAAGTATGTTTTTAGACAGAGATTTAAAATATTCACCATCAGGGAAAACCTAGTAAGGGAATTCCTTAGTAATGTACTGTAGAAAGGAGAACAGATGTGAGAAGGGAAGATAAGCAATAAAAACAATAAATCTATAAGCAAAGTGAAACAAAGACTGATTATTTGAAATTACACTAATATCTTACTAACAAGATTTAAACAGCACTGTTAAATAAAGCTAAACTAATGGTGAATAGTAAGTTGCAAGCCAAGAGAGGAATAAACAGAATAAAGGAGTACAATAATCTTGTGCTATTTGGGAGGAACAAAAAGCTATAGAATAAACCTTAGATCTAGTTAAATGCACTTACTAAATTTCAAAGACAATCACAAAGAGTATAAAATAGAGCACATAATTTTGAAAATAAAATAACTGGCATAAGGAAAAAAAAATCAAACCCAAATATGGCAGTAAGAGAAAGAAAAAGAAAAAAAATGGGGGGATGAGTAAGAATAAAATTATAAAAACAAATTCAAGTATGCCACTCATCATAAATAGTGAACTGACCTCTCTATTAAAAGATAAAAAATTATTAGAAAGCATTTTAAAATCTATATACTATTTAAAAGAAACACACTACAATACTAGTACAAAAAATGTTGAAGGAAGAAAGGTGAAAAGATACCTTGGCAAATTCTAACCAAATGGTTAATGTAAGCTAACCTGCCATAGTTACATTAATATCAGACAAAATAAACTCTAAGGCAAAAAAAAAAAAATGTAAAGGTGCACTACATAATGATAAAAAGTTTCTAAGGTAATATGCACTTGGAATTACAAAATAACTTCCTAAAAGTGTTTATGTGTGGCTGTAGAAATCTACAGCAAACATCCTAAATGATGAAACTTGCAAAGAATTTCCTTTAGAACATGACATAAGACAAAGATAACTCTTATCACTTCTGTTCAACAACGTGCTGAAAGCCCCTCTGAGCATCAAGACAAAATAGAAAAGTAAAAATTGTAAACCTTAGAAAGACAAAATTAAAACATTAAAAAATTGTCATCAAAAACTACAAAAGAAGTTTATATTATTAGAACTAATAAGAAAAGTTAACAGGGTTACTCTTTAAAAGGAGATCAGAATCAATGTTAAAAAATCAACTTGATTGTATGCATGTTACAAATCATTAGAAGGTAAAATTTTAAGAGATAAACATACAATGCATGAAAAATATAAAGTTCTTAACAAGAGCTGTGCTAACCCATACTGGAGAAATTTTTAAAACATCATGGGAAGAGATAAAAGATGACAAAGACATTGAAGGAAACCATGAATAGAGACTCCATCTGATAGCAATATTGATTCTTCAACTGACCCCTACATTCAATGCATTTCACATCATAAAACCAACAGGGGTTTTCATTGAACATGAAAAGCAGATCTTACGATGGACTGGTTTTTTAAAAAGTAAGTATTTTAAGTGGAATTACTTTATATGGAAAAGAAATAGACTACACAGGAAATTTTAAAAATGAATAACAAGAGATCAGAGTGGGATTGTTCTATCATATCCAGATCATAAAAGTAATGCAACTTATGACAGTGTGGAGTTGGAAAAGTGATTGACTATAGTCATTGGGAGAGAAGAGGCAGAACATAAATGGATTCATACGTATACATAAACTTGATACAGTGCAGAGGTGGCATGGAAGATCAGTGGGGAATATGTGAATGACTCAATAAATAAATAGTCCTGGGACACTTAGGTAAGCATGGGATTTCTATCCCACACTATACGCAAAAATCAGTTTCTGATAAATAAAATCCTTCAAAGTAAAAAGCAAAACTTTAAAGTTTTCTAAGGCACTATGAGGGATTACTTGATGAACTCTGAATTAGGATCATTTCTTTCTTTTTTTTTTTTTTTTTAGGTAAGCTCTATGGAATTTTTGCAAAGGATATAGGAGCACTGACTCATAGGGGCATATGTACCCCAGTGTTTATAGCAGTGCTTTCAACAATAGCCAAATTATGGAAAGAGCCTAAATGTCCATCAACTGGTAAGTGGATAAAGAAGACGTGGTTTATATATACAATGGAATATTAGCTGGCAGTGAGAAAGAATGAAATCCTGCCATTTACAGCAATGTGGTTGGAACTGGAGGGTGTTATGCTAAGTGAAATAAGTCAGTCAGAGAAAGACAGATGTATGTTTTCTTTTTTTTTTTTTAATTTTTTTTAATGTTTTTATTTATTTCTAGGAGAGAGAGAGAGACAGCATGAGCAGGGGAGGGTCAGAGAGAGAGGGAGTCACAGACTGAAACAGGCTCCAGGCTCTGAGCTGGCAGTCAGCACAGAGCCCGACGCGGGGCTCGAACCCACGAACCGCGAGATCATGACCTAAGCGAAAGTCGGACGCTTAACCGACTAAGCCACCCAGGCGCCCCGACAGATGTATGTTTTCATTCATATGTAGAACTTGAGAAACTTAACAGAAGACCATGGGGGAGGGGAAGGGGTAAAAATAGTTACCCCTTGGGGAAGCAAACCATAAGAGACTCTTAAATACAGAGAGCATACTGAGGGTTGATGGGGGGTGGGGGAGAGGGGAAAATGGGTGATGGGCACTGAGGAGGGCACTTGTTGGATGAGCACTGGTTGTTGTATGGAAGCGATGAATCATGGAAATCTACCCCCAAACCAAGAGCACACTGTATGCACTGTATGTTAGCCAATTTGACAATAAATTATATTTTAAAAAATAATAATAAACAAAATCATCGTCCATATGAAAGAAAATAATAAAGTAAGCTGTATGCTCAAAATGGAGCTTCAACTCATCACCCGGGGATCAAGACTCACATGTTCTACAGACTGAACCAGCTAGGCGCCTCTAGGAAATCTTTCCTAAACAAGATATGAAAAGCAGAACGTATAAAGAAAATGATGAATAAATTTGGTTACATTAAAATTAGACTTCTGTCCTTCAAAAGGAGGGACTTTTCCACCAAAAGGAAAAGGACACGTCAGAAACCAGAAGAAAACACCTGTGATATAGACAACTGACAAAAGGTTATATTCAGAAAATATAATAAACTGTACGAATCACTAAAAAACAACAGAAAGTAATACAAATGTCAAAACACATGAATAGTTATTTCAAGAGGAAACAAACTGCTACGGGGAAAAAAATAAGATGTTTAACCTAAATTCCTCAGAAGAATCCAAAGTAACACCACAATTTGGTATTATTTTATAACCAAACAGATTGTAATACAAATTTTTAAATATGACAGCATGGAGTACTGTCTAGGAATCAGAACAAAGGAAATAGTTATACTCTGTGGGTGGGAGCATAAGTTGGTACAACTGCTTGCAAAAACAATTTAGCACTCCGATAAACTTGGAGATATGCATGTCTTACAACCGATATCTTCACTTTTGGCAGCATATCTGAAATGTTTGTCTGTAGACTTGTAAAAGAATGTTCCTAATGTCAGTTTGCAATAGCAAAAACCTGGAAACTATGAAAATATCTGTTGTCAAGAGAAAAAAAATTATAGATATAGTCTAGCAATGGGATATGGCACAACAGTGAGAACAAATCAACTGCGGCTTTACAAAGCAGGGAAGGTTCTCACAAACGTAATATTGATGAAAAACAGTTGAAGAGTATATACATGCAAAGCTATTTAAATAAAGTTTAAAAACATGCAAACGTCAATGACATATTCCTTTGCTATGAACACATATATTTCAAAAACGATAAAGAAAAACAGACATTTATAGCATAAGAATGTTCAGTTAAAATTCAGCATACCCAATTACTGGTGTTTGGAGAACGGATACGATGCAATACAGAATGATTTTACAACTGCTCTTCATATAAGCATTCCTAAAGCCAGTGTCTTTAATTTTTAAGATTTTTATATTTTAAAACTTCTCTGGCTTATTTTGACCAACTGTTCTGGGTTTATTATGTTCCAATTTTATTATGAAAATTAGGATAGAACCTAAGTTTATGGCGATCGAGAATAAGATGGATTACCCTAATTGTCCAGCAATTTCTGGATTACTGACATTTTGGCAGGTTTTGAAAGGGTATATGTTGGGGCACCTGGGTGGCTCAGTTGGTTAAGCATCCGACTTCAGCTCAGGTCATGATCTCCCGGTTCGTGGGTTCAAGCCCCGTGTCAGGCTCTGTGCTGACAGCCAGCTCAGAGCCTGGAGCCTGTTTCAGATTCTGTATCTCCTGCTCTCTCTGGCCCTCCCCTGCTCACGCTGTTTCTCTTTCTCTCTCTCTTTCTCTCTCTCAGAAATAAATAAAACATTTAAAAAATGGTATTTGTAGTCTGGTCCCATTTTAAAATATAATAACACATACACATACACATGTATACACACATGAACATAAACGCATAGAAAAAGATCTGAAGGGGCACCTGGGTGGCTCAGTCAGTTAAGTGTCCCACTTTGGCTGAGGTCATGATCTCACAGTTTGTGTGTTTGTGCCCAGTGTCGGGCTCTGTGCTGACAGCTCAGAGTCTGGAGCCTGCTTTGGATTCTGTGTCTACTCTCTCTGCTCAACCCACCTCCCCTCTCAAAAAATAAACATTAAAAAAAGAAAGAAAGGAAAAGATCTGAAGGTATTAAGTGAGTTTTCTCAGGATAGATGGGATTATATGAATTCATTATTTTGTTCTTCTGATTAACTTTTCTGATATTGCCTTTGTAATAATAAAAATGGTCAAAGAAATTGGAAACGGATATTATTGCTGAGTATTAAGTTGTTCTAGTTAAATAAGTATGCGTTGCTGGCTCATAGCCCTTAACCATTATATTCCATTACTTAACCATTGATGAAAGAATTTTTCCAACCAATCCTTCTTTGGATATTTGAATTTATTTTCCTTTTCAGTTAGGGATACTTTGGTGAAATAATTTGAAAAGCACTGCCTTATGACATGCTTCCAATTGTTACATATTCGTACAACATACTATTAAATCTCATTTCTAGCTATGTTCACCTGCACTTGCATAAGATCCAATTAGTTTATTGTTACTGATTTTTAAATTTAACAGATGAAAACTCTTTTAAGTAATCTCATTAGTTCTAGGCTTTTAAAATTTCAAGCCTTAATAAAATACACTTGACATGTATGTCTTCAGAATATTTGGTCAGCAAATACTTAGCTCTCTGACTTTAACTGATGGTTAGAGATTTATTCAAGTTCAGTTGCTTCAGATGCTTTGTATTTTCCTATCTACTCTCAATCTTGTTCCCCTAATAAAAAGGGGATAATTAAGAGCTATTCTTAGTTGTATGGACTTTCATTAGTCATGTTTTTTACCTTTAAAATTTTCAAGCGCATCCTTTCTTTTTTTCAAAATGTTTATTTTGAGAGAGAGAGAGAGAGAGAATACATGCATGCATGCAAGCAGGGGAGGGGCAAAGAGAGAGAGAGGGAGACAGAGAATCCCAAGCAGGCTCCTTGCTGTCAGCACAGACAAGGATGCAGGATGATCTCACGGTTCATGAGATCATGACCTGAGCTGAAATCAAGAGTCAAATTCTTAACAGACTGAGCCATCCAGGCACCCCTCAAGTGCATCCTTAAATGAAGTTATTTTTGAGTTTCTGAAAACTCTTATGAATTAGATCTATTATATAATAGATGTTAAATTATCCTCATTTGATAGATCAGAGAACTGAGTTATTATAGATAACCTAAATCAAAATGATAATTTTTATTTGTTATCAATATATTCTATTATATTTCTGTATATATCATATAAAAGAACTCTCCATGCTTAATTAATGTAGGGGACATAAACATGTGCTGTTCAAATCTCCAGGGAGCACAACTGACTGACAGCTACTTGCACTGCTCCTTCTTGATCCATATGGAAACCAAGATTGCTTCCAGACAATGATTGAGCACCACAGGAATAGGTCCATTTTGGCAAGATGTAGAACTCTTATTGGTCCTGCCTAAATCTTTCTTAGAACTGCACTGTATGAAATTTTTCCTACCCAATCTTTTCCCCTTCCCTCCCTCCTTCCATAGGTATCACCTGCATGTGGTCCTAAAGCTGTCCCTGCTTTCTCCTGCTGTCTCTTCCAATAAATATCTTGCCCATGTAATGCTGTCATTGCATTTACTTCTCAGCATATCCAAACTAAATAGTGGTACTAACAGTGATCTGAGAAAACAGATGGTAAGATGGGGGAAGTGTGACTGACTTGTTCACTCACTACCACAGAGCAAAGAGGTAGGTAGGTGGTGCACGGATAGTCCTTGGCACAAGATGGTAGCCTAATTGCTACATATTTCACCAGTAGTGACTCAGGAAAACATCCCATGAAGGAGAATACCCTTGCAGGTGTAATGATTCAGGTACTTGAAAGATATTGGGGGAGAATGCTTATAAGCAGCAGAATCGGCTGGTTACAATAAAGCTGAACTGGTGCTCTGCAGAGGCAAAATGAGAAACTGAGAGCCATTAACAGTCAGTTAAAGAAGTGCAGACATAGCTGAGCAACAGATTGTAGGTCTTATGGGATCCATTTGGATGCTCAGCCTATGAAGGTCTGGTATACTAATGTCATTACTCTGGCTGGGAAAACCTGGAACTTTGAAACATGGGGTGGAGATATCTAGATGGGTGACCTTGGTATTCCTCTTTTTTTTTTTCATTATTTCTACTTCTGACCTTGGTATTCCTGCAGAGTGACTTGAAATCTCAGAGCCCTCTTGTAAGAGTTGGAAATTCTCTTGTGCTGAAAGGTGCCTCAGAAACTTCTCTTCTACAAGGTAACAGGTGCCTCGCTCAGGAGCTGCCTGTTGCTTCCTTTCTTGGATTTTATTTTTTTTAGAGATTTTTTTTAATGTTTTTTATTTATTTCTAGGAGAGAGAGAGACAGCGTGAGCAGGGGAGTGTCAGAGAGAGAGTCGGACGCTTAACCGACTAAGCCACCCAGGCGCCCCTTGGATGGCAAATTTTAGCCATAACATTTTTTGGCATTTTAACATAGATTATGTTAAATTTTAGCATAACTCAGCTAAAGACAGACTGATAAGTGAGGAAAGAGACTATCCACCAGGGAGGTATAAGAATTGTTAATAAAGTGTGCCTGGAGGGGACAGTGAGTATCTCTGGGATTGGATTTTCATGGCCAACAAGTAAGACTAAATAAATAAGAACGCTTTGACTTGAAGGGTCATTCTTGGAATTTAATACCCTGTCAATGATCCTAGGATGTGGCCAACTCATGGCTAGGGTGGCTTTTAGAAGCCTGGAAAAAAGTTAAGAGCAATGAATGAAGTAGAAATACTCAAGATGGCCTAAGAGAAGAAAGAAGGAATAAAGATGCTAAGGGAAATTAATATGTTGGGAATGGACACATTTTGTAAGGTCAAAACTCTACAAGAAGAATGTGTTCAATGGGATGACATGGTGGAGACGCTATTCACTGAGCCCACTAAGAATTCACTAGTGAGAGAGTCTACCACATAATCACTGATGTATCTCCTCTATAAGCCAGGGAAATTAAAGAATCATGGTACTGGGCTTGCTGAAATCCATGGACATGATGGAGCATTGATGGAAGAGAACAGGTGAAGATGCTTAAGCACCAGAAGCCAGAATTCAGAACTACCATAATGTCTGGCTAGGTTGGAGGAACAGCCAAAAGAGTTTGAACTGCAGGAAGTTGCGGAGATAATTAAGAGCATAACATCCTGAGGAACAGGGAGCCAACAAAACTGCTTCTTAACATGTACAAACAACAAAAAATGGCAAGAGTGGAAACACATAATGCTCAGGATGGTCTTCCCAATAAAATGTCCAATCAATTTCTCAGCTCCTGGATCTGATGTAATTTTTGGATCCAGAATCCATTAATGAAGAGGTTGCCAGATTCTTTGGAAGAAGAACCATGCAACACCATGACACGTGTATAGTGTAACAGATCCCTTAGTTCTTCCCTAATGGGACCATTTCCCTGAGTGAGAGTACACTGGGTAGATATGAATATCTAGACATATTTTAAAAATGTTTTTTATTTATTTCTAGGAGAGAGAGAGAGAGAGAGACAGCGTGAGCAGGGGAGGGTCAGAGAGAGAGGGAGTCACAGACTGAAACAGGCTCCAGGCTCTGAGCTGGCAGTCAAGCACAGAGCCCGACGCGGGGCTCGAACCCACGAACCGCGAGATCATGACCTAAGCGAAAGTCGGACGCTTAACCGACTAAGCCACCCAGCGCCCCAAATATCTAGACATTTTGAAGGTCTATTGGATGCAGAGTCTGAGCTGACTTTTTTTTTTTTTTTAATTTTTAATGTTTTATTTACTTCAGAGAGAGAGAGAGAGAGAGACACACAGCGTGAGCAGGGGAGGGTCAGAGAGAGAGGGAGATACAGAATCTGAAACAAGCTCCAGGCTCTGAGCCGGCAGTCAGCACAGAGCCCGACGCAGGGCTTGAACCCATGAACCATGAGATCATGACCTGAGCCAAAGTTGGACGCTTAACTGACTGAGCCACCCAGGCGCCCCTGAGCTGACTTTAATACTTGAATTGAAGTGCTATAGTAGCTGTGACTAGAGAGAATAAGTGGCTGATGGCCCCAGCTGCTGAGCCCTAAAACCTATCACCATATTCATGCCGAGGCCATGCTTTCCCTGGGTTCTTCCAGCTAACCACTAAGGATGGTAGAAATACTAAGCAAGGGCCATCCCTGGGAGGTGCAGGGCTCCCCTGACAGGCAATATTTGCATTAAGGATCCCCAAACAGCCTTGTAACCTTTGCCTAGAACTGCAGTGCTGATACTTCACCCAACCTTTCTGCTCTCTCTTCTGCACTTGGAGTGAGAACTACATCCTGATCTGTTGGTTCCTCTAGCCTGTCTTGGCTCCCTCTCCATTTTTCTCACAAGTTTTCCCCCTAAATAAATTTCTGACTTATAGTGAGTCTGGCCCACTGTGGACACAGTGGGTCTGCAGATCCATCCAGCAGTCATTTCCCCAAGCCATGAATGTGTTATCAGTATTGATATACTTGGCAATTGGAGCAACCCCAACATAGGGTACTAAGCCTATGGGGTAAATAGGGTAAAAGCTATTATAGTGATAAAGACCAAATGGAAAATTGTGCACAACTCCTCCCTGCCAATAGGCTAAACCATTACTGGTCCCAGAACTCATGGTAGAGGTTAATGCCACCATTAAAGCCCTAACGGATGCAAGGGTGGCTTTCTATATCATATCATGTCATATATCATATCATATCATATCATATCATATCATATCATATCTATCAGCAGTCTGGCTCCTATAGAAACAGAAGAATAACTACAAACTATTGTAAACTTAACAGGGCTCAACTGTGCCATTATGCCAGATGTGATACCCAAGGCTAGAACAGATTAATAGGTCACAGGTAAATGATGTGTGGCAATTGAAGTGGTGAATGCACTCTTTTATATTCTGATTAGAAAAAAGGAGGCTGCAGGTCACATCTGGTCAGCTCTCTGCTTTGTAAATAAAGTTTTACTGGAACACAGTCATGTTTACTCTTTATCTATTGTTTACCTCTTGTTTGACAATATAACAGCTGAGTTGAGTAGCTGCAGCAGAGGCCATATGGCCTGCAAAGCCTAAAATATTTACTATTTCCCTTTATAGAAAATTTTGCTGACCTCTGGAAAAGAAGACCAGAATCAATTTAAATTAACATGGGATGAACAATAATTATAATTTGCAGTTTTGCATCAAGGCTCTTTAACTCTTCCACCTCCCATCATAATATAGTCCAAAGAGATTTAGACTCCATGAACATCCATAGATATCATTCTAATCCATTACAAGGATTATATCGTGCTGATTGAACAAAATAAACAAGAAATAGTTGAGAAATCTGGAGACTTTGTTAAGACACATATACTCCAAGAAGTGGGACATAAATCCTATGCAAATTCAGAGGCTTGCCACTTTAGTGATGTTTCTAGAAGTCCAGTAATCAGGAAAACATGAGGATACCCCCTACAAAATAAATAAAATACAAATTGCCACAGTTTGCATCCCTTACCACAGAACAGGGAGCACAGTAGATGATAGATCTCTTGGATTTCTGGAGGCAATATACTCCATGTCTAAGGATACTTACCCAGGGGATATGTTGGGTGACCTGGAAGACTACTTGCTTTGAATGTAAATGGGACTCAGAGCATGAGAGTTTCATAGCAGATCCAGGCTACAATGCAAGCAGCAGTTCTACCACTTGGGTCAGCAAACCTTATGGTGCTAAAGGTGAGGAAAAGAGCCATGTGGTGCTAATGGCAAGCCCCAGGGTGAGAATCACAACATAGGTGTCTGGGATTCTGGAACAAGGCAACATCTGCAGCAGAGCATGATATGCTTTCAAAAAGTAGCTTCCTACATCTTACTGAACTCTGTTAGAGAAGTAATATTTGAACACAGGGCACTAAGGGACCATGCATTTAGAATAGCCTATTCATTATAAGCTATGTTATATCAGACCCACCAAGGCATAAAGTCAGATGGGACCAGCAACAGTCAGTTATGAGATAGTAATGGTGCCTCTGAAATCAAGCACAAAGGGCATGGGGAAGCTGCATGAACAGATAACCCAGACCTCATGTTACTCCCAACATTTGCACCAGTGCCCCTTCCACAGCTCATACCTATGACCATATGGAGGGTTTCATATGACCAGCTGAAGGCTGAAAAAGGTCCTGTGCTTAGTTTGCAGATGGGCCAACCTGTGAGTATAAACAGAAAAATGGATGGTGGCTACATTATAGCCACATTTTAGGTGTGGCCTTAAAAGGCAGTAAAATGGAAAAATCCTTCTAATGGCAAAGTTGTTAAGAATGTACCTGGTCATCCATTTTGTGTGGAAAGAGAAGTAGCCTGAGGTTAGAATGTATATGGTCTAATAGGCAGTGGCCCCTGGCGTGGGCCATCTATTCAGGGGCCAAGAAGAAAAAGAATGGAAGACTGGAGACAAGGTTTGGGCTAGAGGCAATGGAGATAGAGAATTAGGAAGAGAGTGTGAAGATTTTTGGTAATAATCACAAGAGGGCATTTACCATGGAAGAGACACTGAACAACCAAGTAGACAAAATGATTTGCCCAGTTAATGGAGGTGGTATTACGGACACATAAGTAACATGTTGGCAGAGTCCCTCAGGAAGGTATGTACACAGGCCCAACGGGATAGACTCAAACCTACAAGACTAATCTAGCTATTGCTGCTTCTGAATGGCCATTCAGAAGAGACCAGTATGGCGTTCCTGATGCGGCAGTATACCTCAAAGAGGCCAACCAGCCACTTGGTAGCCAGTCAACACCACTAGGACCTGGAAGGGTCAGTGGTTTATTTTCATGAGGACACACACACACACACACACACACACACACACACACGAGCTTGCCTTCCCTCCCTCAGAGCTCGGGCCAGTAGGCCCAGGGCTTTACAGAATGCCTGATTCACAGGCATGGAATCCCATACAATACGGCATCCAATCCAGGGATCCACTTCACAGTGAAGGAAGTGTGGGAGTGGGACCATGACCAGAGGACCAACTAGAATGGACAGTACAAAGTGACTTGTGGGCCACCAGCTATGGCCGATAGACCAGCCAACTGTAACAGAGGGAGGTATAACTTGTCCCTCCTATCCTCTCCCACCCCCCCCCCACAACTTTGCTAAGTTTGCCCTCAGGAAAAGAAGCCTCTAGAAATGCTAGAATAGCTACCTGTTTCTAAACTTGTCTGGCGTGGTAGATGTTTGAAGCACAAAGGTGAATTGTTGCAGTCATGGAAATATGCTACTGGGATCTCCCATTACAAAGGGCAAAACTGACTGGTGGCCCAAGTTGATGTTCCATTGGGTCCAACCCTATGATTTCATAGATGGTACATTGTCCCACAAGCCTCTCCTAACCAATGGCTAAGCACAATGAGGATACTAAAGTAGGTTCATTAGAGTGAGATAAGGAGCTCTTCCAACAGGTGATTTCGGGCAAGGACAGTGCGTCTGGCTGCACTTTTCCTGGAACTAAACTGTAGTCTGAGACTCTTCCCACCAATCCCTCCTTCTTTCTCTCTCTCTCCTTCCACACAGGTCAAACTAGCATCTGCTCCTTCCCCCAATAATTCTCTTGCATGTCTAATCCTGTCTTGGCAGCTGCTTCTAGGAACAGCCTGGACTAATGCACTTGCATGCTTGCAAAATACCTTAAAGTTAATGTTATTACAATGCAGATGCAGATTAAGACCTGAGTGTTAAAGAGATTAGATGACTTGACTGATATCAATCAAGCCCAAATGCACCTCAGACCTCTTTCCAACATTTAGTCAACATTTAAAAGAGAGTTGTAATATGATGAAAACACTTCTTCATTGGGTTGCTTCTGAAAAATGAGATTCTTCCACCCCTAAAAAGTCAGAAATTGGAAGTCTTTCAAAATGAGAACCTTGGACTCGTTCCCTTCTGTGTCTTTCAGTTCCAAGATTATGATTTTTCTCTGTAGATGAAGATTATTTATTTATTTACTTACTTACTTACTTACTGACTCAGCTATCTGAAGAAATGGGTCTCAGTGCTATAGACTAAAACCCTAGAATTATCTGGAAAAAAGGAAGGTTCCATTTGCAATATATTTACATGATCTGGGGACCTGAAATATGCCAAGCTCTCCTACTCTTTTTCTCATTCGTTACTTCTTTTTGGCTATACAAGTTAGTCTTCTTGCTCTTCTGACTCAAAGGGCCAAGCTTGAGGAACCTGCCTTTATTGTTCTCTAGGCCTAAAGTGCTCTTACCAAAGATCTTCACAGACTCAACCCCATAAAGCTGACTCCTTCCCTTCATAGCATTTCTATTATTTTACTGCTGTATTTCTTTCATAGCAATTGTTATTACTTGAATATTTTTATGTATCTGTTTACTAATCATCAGTAGCCTTCAGTAAAATGTAATATCTTTGATGATGGGCAGTTTTTTTCTTCACTTTTCTTCTTCTCTTTGAGAGAGAGAGAGAGAGAGAGAGAGAGGCAGCGAGAGGAGACACAGAATCCAAAGCAGGCTCCAGATTCTGAGCTGTCAGCACAGAGCCCACCATGGGGCTTGAATTCATGAACCACAAGATCACGATCTGAGCTAAAGTCAGACACTTAACCACCTAAGCCACCCAGACACCCCTATAGTAGGTTTTTAATAAATATTTGTTGAATTAATTATTAACGCAGAAAATACATATCTTGCTCCCTTGGAAGGACTCTTTTCCAAACTTTCCCTTTCTCCATTCTCTTGCTAATCACCTTTTCCTATAGGGAAAATCTTGTTAAAATAAATATACATTTTGAAGAAGTAAGTTATAAAACACTCAGCTTTGTAGAATCCATTCATTCATTTGACATATGTTTATTGAAGGCCTACTATATGCTAGCAACTTTCGTAGATCTGAATATCCAACAATGAACAAGACATAAAAGGTTCTTGATCAGATGCAAGTCACTCTGTGGTGAGGAGGAGACAGATAATAATAAAAAATAAAAATAAAAATAAAAATAACTACCAAGAATCAGATATGTATGTGCTATACAGAAAATTTTAAAAAGGTGACAAGATGGAGTGACTGTGTGGAGTTTTGAATTAAATGGTCAGGGAGATCTCTTTGAGAGAGTTTGCAGAAAAAAACAGTGTAGAGATTCAGTTCAGAGTTCAAGAGGCTACTAGAATTTTCCAAAGTGGCTGTACCCATTTATACTCTCTCTCAATTTATTAGAGGACAAGGGGAATATAATGTAAATGCTTAAGGCAAATATGGACTTTGTGTGTGTGGGTGTGTGAGGAAGACAGGGGAAGAGGGCTGAGTGAAGGAGACAGTGGTAGTAGTAGTGATAAGAGAGCCAGGCAGGCAGGATGGAGATCCTGTAGGGTTTTGTAAACCTGGGTAAACGGATTGGGGTTCAATACTGAGATAGGAAGCTATTGAGGAGTTTCATATAAGAACTAATATAATCTTGTTCACATTTAAAAATGAATGGTAAGTAGAAACAATCCAATTAAAAAGTGAGCGCAAGAGGATGATTCTGGGGAGATGTGAAGTAGGGAGCTCCAGAAATCTCTTCCCTACACCACCAGGAATTTGCATAGGCAGAATCTGTCTGATTGAACTATTTTGGGACTCTACAGTCTATTGAAACTTCCAGAGGGGAGTCTTGAAGACTAAACTGCAGTTAATTTTGCTCAGTTTCAGATCTTAGCACAGTAGCAGCTACCCATCTCCCACCCCTCAGCACTGTGGCAGGCAGCCCTACATGTGTTTTGGGCGTAGACTGCAGGAGCCAGAGTGGGCAAAAGAACCTTGTCTTCCAACTATTGGGATCTGTGCTCTGATATCTAATTGTTGTTTCAGACACCATGGCACCTCCCCCACTTGCTGCAAGCCCCTCCCACTTTGGCTGAAGTGGTTTCCAGGGCATTTAAAGGGCTGGTGTCTTTCTCCCTTACCTCTTTCATTTTTATTTTTCCCTTTTGGGAGCTAGACATTGAAGACTAGATTATTCAAAAGCAACTGTGTACACAGGGGAATTTAGAAAGTCACTATGCATGCCCAGGGGAAGGTGTAGGCTCACAAAAGACTTGAGGTCTTAAGTTTCCACCTCAGGCTGATCCTTGGCACGATAAAACCAAAAGAAAAATGAAAACAAAACCCCGTAAACCTTGGGGAAGGAAGAGAATCTAATGTCGAGTTACCATGTTATGAGATTCAACTGTCCGGTTTCCAACAACAACAACAACAAATCACCAGAAATACAAAGGGAATAAGAAAGTATGCCTCATTCAAGGAAAAACAAAATAAGCCAACAGACATTGTGTCTGAAAGGCTTGACGGCAGATGTACTAGATGATGACTTTAAAAAATTGCCTTAAAGATGCTCAAGGAACTAAAGGAAAATATAGAGAAACTTGAGAAAAAGATGTATGAACAAACTAGGAACAGAAGTAAAGACGTGGAAAACCTACAGCAAACAAAAAACAAATTTTGGAGGGGCGCCTGGCTGGCTCAGTCGGTTGAGAGTCCCACTTCAGCTCAGGTCACGATCTCACGATTCGTGGGTTTGAGCCCTGCGTCGGGCTCTGTGCCGACAGCTAGCCCGGAGCCTGGAGACTGTTTCAGATTCTGTGTCTCCCTCTCTCTCTGACCTTCCCCTGCTTACACACACACACTCTCTCTCTCAGAAATAAATTAAAAAACATTAAAAAACTAAAAAAAACAAATTTTGGAGCTGAAAAGTTCAATAATGGAGATGAAAAATTCACTAGAGGGATTCAAAGATTTGAACAGGCAGAAAAAAAGAATACTCAAACTTGAAGATAGAAGAATGGGAATTATTGAGTCTGAGGAACAGAAAGAAAAAAAATTGAAGAAAAATGAACAGAGCCCAAGATATCTTAGGAATATATATGGTATATCATCAAACAGGCCAACATATGCATTGTGGAGTCTCAGAAGGAGAAGAGAGAATATTTAAAGAAATAACAGCAGAAAACTTTCCAGATATAAGGAAAGACAGGACTATAAATGTCCAAGAAACTCAGTGACATCTGAGTAGGATGAATTCAAAGAGACCCATATTAAGACACATTATAATCAGACATCAAAAGAGAAAGACAAACAATTTTGAAAGCTGCAAGAGAGAAACAATTTATCACATACAAGGGGTCCTTGATACTTGTCAGATTTGTCATCAGAAATTTTAGAGATCAGAAGGCAGTAAGCCAATATACTCAAAGTACTAAAAGAACAAAATGTCTTTCCTAAATCCTATATCTGTAAAAACTATCCCTCAGAAGTGAGGAAAAAATTAAGACATTCCCAGATAAACCAAAGCTGAGGGTGGGCATTACCACATGACTTGTCCTGAAAGATGGCAACTCAAAGCTGTATAAAGAAATACGGATTTCACTAAAGGTAAATACATGAGTAATTATAGTCAATATTATTGTGAGAATGGTGTTAACCTCCACTTTTTGTTTTCTGCATGATTTAAGAAACTGATACATTTTTAAAAATTAAATAAATTTTTAAAAGTTTATTTATTTATTTTGAGAGAGAGAAAGTGGCGGGAAGGGCGGAAAGAGGAGAGACAGGATCCCAAGCTCGAACTCATTGATCATGATTTCATGACCTGAGCCGAAAACAAGAGCCAGACGCTCAACCGACTGAGCCACCCCGGTGCCCTAAGACTAATACATTTTTTAAAAAACTATTGGCCTAAAAGCTATTATTACTGTAACTTTGGTTTGTAACTCCCATTTTGTTGCTTGTTTGTTATTACATAATTTAAGAGACTTATGCATTACAAATTTTTAGTTTATGTTTTGGGACACACAGCGTATAAAGATGTAATTTGTGACATCAACAACGGAAAGAGGTGAGGACAGAAGTGTTAAAGGAGCATAGTTTTGTACATTATTGAAGTCGAGCTCGTATAAATTCAAATGAGAGTGCTATAATTTTAAAACGTTAAATTTTGTCATCAGGTAACCGCAAAAAAAGCTAAAGAACACACACAAAAGAAAATGATAAAGGAATTCAAACAGTTCACTATGATGAATTTAAATACAAAAGAAGAAAGGAAATGAGGGACAAAAAAGCTATAAGGCATAGAAACTAAGTAGCAAAATTGCAGAGGTCTCTTCTTACCAGTAATTACTTTAAATGTAAATGAATTATTCTCCAATCAAAATACAGGACGTCAGGATGGATTTTAAAAATGATCTAACTGTATATTGTCTATAAGAGACTCATTTTATTTTTTTATGTTTATTTATTTATTGATTTTGAGAGAGAGAGAGAGAAAGAGAGAGCGAGAGCGAGCACATACTCATGAGAGCAGGGGAAGGGCACAGAGGGAAGGAGAGAGAGAATCCCAGGCAGGTTCTGCACTGTCAATGCAGAGCCCAACACAGAGCTCGAACCCATGAACTGTGAGATCATGACCCTAGCTGAAATCAACAGTTGGATACTTAACTGACTGAGCCACCCTAGCACCCCAAGAGACTCATTTTAGGTCCAAAGACAAAAACAGGATGAAAGTTAAAGGATATACTATGAAAATAGTAACCAAAGGAGAACAAGGATGGCTATAGTAATATCAGACAATACAGATTTTAATTCAAAAAAGCTTATGAGACAAAGAAAGACATCATACATCAATGATATATGAAGTATATATCAATAAAGGTTCAGTACAGCAATTAGATATAACAATTATAAATATTTATGTACCTAATAGCATTATAAAAATATATGAAACCAAAATTGACAGAATTAAAGGAAGCAATAGAATTAATAACAGTTGAAGACCTAGTACTTCACTCTTAATAATGGATAGAACAATCAGATGAAAGATAAGTCAGGAAATTGAGGACCTAACACCATAAACCATTAGATCTAACATGTACAAAACACTCTATTCAACAATAACAGAATATGCATTTTCTTAAGTGTATACGGGGAATTTTCCAAGACTAAACCATCTGTTAGGCCACAAATTAAGTTTCACAACATATTAAAAGACAGATGTCACATAAAGTCTCTTCTCTGGCTACAATGGGATGAAGTTAGAAATCAATGCAGAGAGAAAACTGGAGAACTCACAAATTTGGGAACAATTAAACAACATAGGGCAAAATACGATCCAGTAATTCCACTTCTGGGTATTTATTTGAAGGAAATGAAATCACCGTCTTGAAAAGATACCTACACCCACATGTTCATTGCAATATTATTTACAATAGTCAAGACATAAAAATAACCTTCCGTGTTGAGTAATGGATGAATGAATAAAAAATGTAGTGTGCATGTAATATATGTGTGTGTGTGTTTACATATATATGATGGAATATCATTCAGCCATACAAAAGAAGGAAATCCTGCCATTTGTGACGACATGGGTAGACTTAGAGGGCATTATGCTAGTGGAATAGGTCAGACAGAAAAAGACGAATATTATATGATTTCACTCAAATATGGAATCTAAAACAAACAGGCAAACACCAAATTCACAGAAACAGAGGATAGATTGATGGTTGCCTCAGGTGGGAGCTGGGGGATTGGTAAATGGGTGAAGGTGGTCAAAAGGTATGAACTTCCAGTCATAAGATAAATATGTCCTGGAACGTAGTACACAGCATGGTGTAATTAGTAGCACTGTATTGTATATTTTAAAGAAGTTTTTAAGTTTATTTATTTACTTTGAAAGAGAGAGTGTACATGCATGTATGTATAGCATGAGCAGGGGAGGGACAGAGAGAGAGAGAGAGAGAGAGAGAGAGAGAGAATCCTAAGCAGGCTCTACCCTGTCAGTATAGAGCCTGACATGAATTCATATAAACCTCATATAAACCATGAGTTCATAATCTGAGCTGATATCCAGAGGTGGATACTTAACCGACTGAGCCACCCACGCGTCTTATGGTATTGTATATTTGAAAGTTGCTAAGGGAGTAGATCTTAAAATCTCTCATCACAAGAAAAAAATTTGTACCGATGTCTGGTGATGGATGTCTAAATTTATTGTGGTAAATTTATTAACTAAATTTATTGTGGTAATCATTTTACAAAAATACATATATCAAATCATTATGTTGTATATAATAATATACAACATATACCTATAACTATAACTAATACAATGTTAGATGTCAATTATATATCAATTAAAGAAATGTCCAAAGTTAGCTAATCCCCTGTATATATTCTACAGGAATAATTGATAGAAAAATTCAAATAAATAGGTGTGCTAAGGATTATATATTTATCTATAGCACAGTGGTTAAAAGTTTAAAATATATTAACTAATTTTCATTAAAATAAAGTCCACATTCTATTTATTATTATTATTATTATTTTAATTCCAGTATAGTCACCATACAGTGTTATGTTAGTTTCAGGTATATGATGTAGTGATTCAACAATTCTATACATTATTCATTGCTTGTCACGATAAGTGTACTCTCAATCTCCTTTGCCTATTTCACACATCCCCTACCCTTCCCCGTCTGGTAACCATCAGTTTGTTCTAAAAGCCCATATTCTTTTTTTAAAAAAAGTAAATGTTTATTTATTTATTGTTGAGAGGGAGGCAGGGAGAGAGAGGGAGAAAGAGAGAGAGAGAATGAGCAAGGGAGGGGCAGAGGGAGACGGAGACACAGAATCTGAAGCAGGCTCCAGGGTCTGAGCTGCCAGCACAGAGCCCAACGTGGGGCTCAAACTCAGGAAGTGCAAGATCATAACCTGAGCTGCAATTGGACTGAGCCACCCAGGTGCCCAAAAGTCCACATTCTTAAATAGCCCATCCACCTCAATTAAACTTTGAAAACTGAATTGTAAGCCTCCAAAGTATTAATAACTGGTGGAATTATCTTCAATCATTCAATTAATAACTAATGATATAGTTCAAAGCTAACCAACAACATAGATATTCAGATCGATTTAATAATAATCTTACCAGTTCATTACTTTAAAAAATGTAGAACAAAATACTTATATAAGTATTATATGAGATTCCTTACAATTTGCAAATAAGAAATGCAATAAGCAAAAACCCCATAATCACCTAATGAAGCTACATTTTCTTCATTAAGTTTTATTTTTACTGTTTGGGTGGAGTGTTTAGTGTTGGGTTCTCCATTATTTCTATGCAAGACGACAATACAGAGGTTGGTATCTTGAGCTTAAAGAAGTGGTGTGAAGTGGGAAATAAGCAGTGAGACAATGTGGGGGAGTCATCAGGGAGAAAGTTCCATGGGCTCTTGACCTCACATGTGTGCAAGTAACTTAACAAAATAGAAAAGCTATAATGCTAATATAGCCTCTGGATTTCAAGAAAACAACTAATTTTTATTGCCCTTTTGAAAGTGCAAAAGATTGAGGAAAAATGCAAAAAGATAATCTTCTGATACAAGAGATTATAAATGGAAATTACAAAGTAAATCATAGGTTTTCTACTCAGTAAAAGGAATATAATTGAAGACTTTATATTAATACAGCTTTGCTTAACCTTTGATTGACATGCCAGATATTCATCATGGGCATATTTTACTTTTATGGTACCATCTGATTTTGTTTTCCATTTGAATTTTCTTAGTTTTTAGTTAACATATTTTCAACTATTTCCTAGAAAGAATTACAGTTGGCTTGACTTGAGGTCAGTCAAATGCCATGGACACTACTATATTGTCATTGTTGACACAGGGTAAGTGCTATGAGCTGATTTTTTGTTTCCATTAAATACACTCTGGTTTCTAGAACTAAAGACGAATAGGAAAAAGAACCTCATAGCTACTTTCAATTACCTGTTGTATTTTCATATGCAAAAGATTTTAGGAGGCTTCAAAGAAATAAGAGGAGTAAACGTAGGAGCTGTGAAACAAAAGTGCAGGAAGAAGTCTTTAGGTCTGTAAAGGAAAAGGGTTGGCATCACAGTTTTACAAACCTGCCTCTGGGAGGCAGTAGGGTGCAGAGGTTGAGTATGGCTTCCCATTGACTTCAAATCAACTACAACCATTTGCTAGTTGTGATCTGTGCCTTGGTTTATTCTGTGAAATAGGTGTAACAGTAACACCCCCTCATTGGGTTTTTGTAAGGATTAAATGAGATGCTTCCCGCCGAGCACTTTCAATTGTGTCCAGTACAGAATAAACGTTCAGTAAAAGTTAGCTTTCTTATTATTGGAATAGGCTGTCTGCTTTTGTAGTTCCCTATCAGAGAAATTTAAGCAGAGATGGAATAATAAATTGGTAGGGGTTTTATAGACTAAGATTTAAGCAGCCCCTTCAACCCCTGAGATTTTCTGTTTGTATCATTTTGTTTTCAGTGAATACCAAAGTATCTTTCATATATAACAAAGGTGGTATTAACCTGTATCTCATCTGTTTTTCCTGGTAGTACAATTGTAGGCAATCTATGACCACAGAGGAGGGCAAAGAACATCATCGCTTCAGGCTGGTCTACATGCTGACTTCATGGAGCCAACCAACTATAGATGCCAGAAATCTAAGCAAATGAACTGAATTTAATTCAAGGAAAACACTAAGAAACAGTTCCTTGGATAATTTGGAATCTTGCTTATTTGATGGCAGAATTAAAAAGGGTCATGACATTTGTTGTTGATAAGACATAAGTAGGAAAATGGACATGGTAATATATTGTCAGTGGGAGAAGAAATTGCAAACCTTTTGAAAATAAACCTGGAAATGTCTATTATAATTGAAAATACATATACCCTTTGACCTACCCACTCCACTTTTGAATGGCTTGTCTACAAATATAATCATCATTTTCAAGGCCATATTAAACAAGATTTATTGTAGCATTGATTGCGGTGGTCAAAAAAATGGATACAACCTTATTGTCTATCAACAGGGCAATAACTAAATATAGTACATTTTTACTAAGGAATATTATGTGACTGTTTAAAAGAATGATTTCTATACCTATTGACTTGGGATATCCATGATATGTTGTTAACTGAGTAAAGTAACTTCCAATATGTACAGCATTATCTAATATTTGGAAAGGCAAACAAACAAGTAGAAAACCTCCAAATGGCCTTTTGAATGTTTTTATATATAAGTGGAGAGGTGAGGATGGTCACATGCCAGACAGACGACATTGGTTACCTTGGGACTAGAGCTAGGGTGAATCAAGTATTTTCTTCTATATATGTTAATGCATTGTTACATAATACATAGAGCTTTTGAAATGAAAACAAAACATTTTAAAAAGTGTTTTAATTAAAGAAGAACTTCAGAGCACCTGCGTGGCTCAGTTGGTTAAGTGTCCGACTCGACTTTTGCTCAGGTCATGATTTCACAGTTTCATGAGTTTGAGTCCCACATCAGGCTCTATGCTGATAGCAGAGATTTTGCTTGAGATTCTCTCTGTCTCCCCCTTCCCTGCTTCCTGTCTTCCTCACAAATAAGTAATAAATAAAAAAAACTTAAAAAAATGATTTAAAAAAAGAACTTAATAATAATTACAAAAACATACCCTGAAAACAAATTTCTGAGGAAAAATACTCCTGGTCTCCCTTCCTATCCTTATTTTTTATTCATTTTTTCTTCTTTCCCCTGATCTCCCACTTTCTTTCTTGTCCCTTTCCATCCTCCACTTCCCCTCAAAAAACAAAGATATTTTTGTGGAAATGGAAATATATTACAAGACAGGGGTTTTACCAGACTGGAAGTATATATAAGGAAGCAGTTAATTTTTCCCACTTTTCCTCTCCAGCACAAAATATATATCGCAAAACTTCTTTTTAAGCTGAAGAATAGAATCTCCCTTGCCCCATTCTCCTATTAGTGGGGTTCTGCCGTCTCCAGTGACATGGAATTTCCTGAGATTATGCTGTGCAGAGAGAACACAAAAACAATATGCCTAAAAATACATATTTCAAAAATATATAGTAAAGATATATATTATAAACACATAATATATATATGTATACATATATATATACATATATATATATGTATATATATATGTATATATATGAAGTGAGGCAGCAGTATTTCTTCTTACGGTAAGCAATAGTGACCAGTGCTCAAAAAAGTCAAATCTTTTGACCCTGACTTTATGCGAACAAGGGCAAAAAAGAATAAGATATATGAATTAGTTAAAATAAAGGAACAAATACAGCTAAGATTTCAAGTTCTTTCAAGGTCTGCAATGTCTGGACGCATATATTTTATTTCCACCTGAATAATAGAATGTCACTGGGCACACCTAACCCTGTGACCAGGAAGTCTAGTAACTCTCAGTTTATGATAACAATTGTCACCTGATGTTCCAAAGTCAGATTTCCATTCTCTGTCAGGGATAGATCAAATTAAGAGTGATTCCTCAAAGAAGACTGTTACCGCTAAAAATATGTGGTTTGCTCCAAGACCTTAGAAGCCAACCTTTGAATTTTTTCCTCTGTGTTTGATAAAAGTATAACTGTTCATAGGCTCTGGAGTACAAGCATAGCTTCCGGATGGTTAAGGACTCTTGCATTACATTTTTGTTAAGTTTTCATTTGATCTGCGACCTATTAAAAGTATTAAGTATTTTGGTACATCTGCTAAATGGATGGGAACGGGATGCTTAAATGTGATATATGATCCTTCCAAAATCAAAAGCACCATATCTCCTTCTTTATAATAGATAGTGAAAAGGTATAGGAACTTTCCTTTCTCTTTGGGGAGGGTAGATAGACATGCTCAATTTCACTGGCTCCCCAGAAATTTTACTGAAGCAGCAAATCTCTGCATTCTACTAGAACTAATATCCTGTCCCTTGGCATACATATATTTTCTCTAGACATCTTGCACAGCAGCCACTACATGCTTTCTAGACCCTATCAGCTTGTTGTCATCAATGGAGGTGACTATATGAATTCCTATGGGATGAGGAGACAATAAATACCTCTGTGGACTCATTGGTGGCACAGAACCAATGAGTTGTCACTACTGTGGAGGAAGACAATAAGGGTATCTGCTGTCCTGCCAGGTGAATGTAAACTACTTTTATGCTTTCTGATTGTCAGCACAGAGTAAAGATATTTACCACCTCAATTGCTTTGGCATACCATGTGCTGGTGGTATCAATTTGTCCCAGGAAAAAGACCCATCTATAGCAGCTGCTATCATTAGAGGCACAAATGAATGAAAACAATGCTTCATGTATTATATAAAACATTTACATGTGATAGGAATTTTAGACAATCGGATGCTTACATTTTTATTTCTCCACTAGTTTTTTTTTTCCTTCTGATGATGTGTTCATTAATTTGAAAGTTTTGAGAGTAAATCACATTTTATACAAATTAATAGCAATTAAATTTAACATACAGAAAATAAATACAATCTAGGGCACTTTTATGTCATCTGGTTCATATTCCTGGGTGATCCTAGAAGGCCATTATGAATGCCATTTTTCAATATCCATTTTGATAGGGTAACTTAATGTGTATAAAGAAATGTAACAAAATATAAATTCTTTTTTGCTTTTAGTTATTTTCTGATTTATTTTTTAAACATGAAATTAAAATGTTTTAGTTATAGCAAACAGATAATGAACTTAATCAATTTTAAAAAACACTGTAGTTTTAGGGCAGTGTTTGTGGGCTTTGCTTGTGTTGAAAAATGAAAAATCTGGTTGTTCTTTCTCTAGACATTTAACATAAAACAGTTCCATACAACAGAACAGATTTCTCCCCATGAAAGATAAATGCAGTCATTTACTTGTGCAAATTTTTATGAAAATATCCTTTAATCTGGTAATATTTTGTTACTAATATTATGGATGCTTCTAGTTTATTAAGAGGGCTTCTCACTATATACAGTTGGATTATTAAATAATAATAATCATCTCTCACTTTCTCTGTTTCCAATTCCCTTGTTTTCAATTACAGCCTCAGGTCATAAAAATGCAAATTTAATATACAAATTATAAAAATATATTCACAGTAGCTTTAGGTGAAAACACAACTGCCTTTCACATAATTCAAAAATGAAAATTATGCCATTTTCCTAAAATGAATATCCATAATTTTTTTTAGAAGAAGTATATATGCACAAACAAGTAACTGATTTGTCTGGAGATTCTGACATCTGTGAACAGAAAGCATTCTGGGTTGAATCTTTAGATGAATCAAACTATGCATAGGAACTCGTGGATTCAGCGAATCTTTGTACAGAAATGGTGAGCTATGCGAGGATTAAGCAATGGCTGAACAAACATTATAAAATGCCTAGAACACAAAACATTTTTTATAAAAATGCCAAATATGTAGGCTCTGAAGCTGTTGTCAAGAATGTCAATCATGGCTGTACTAATTTAACAAATATTTGTTGAGCGCCTACCAGGTGCTGAGCTATGTTTCATTCAGAGATGAAAACGTCAAGCTCTGTTCTTAAACACCTTACTTACCTACTTAGAGAGAGAAGCATATAACAAACAGTTTGATTCCAACATGTGGCAATAGAGACGTTCAAATATTTACGGGTATTAGAGGAGAGAGAGACAGATTTGCATGACGAAGTTGGTAAAGCCTCAATAGAGGGTGTAGATTTTGAGCATTAAAAGATATAAAAATGTGGTAAATATACCATATGTCAGTATTCACAAAGTTGTCTGTTCAAGGTATTAGAGACGTAACTGATGAAGTGTATCCATTACCTATTGCTCTATAACAAATTACCTAAAAGTCAGTGGCTTAAAACCAAAATCATTCATTATTATAGCTAATGTATCCATAAAGGCTGTCTGAATTTCCAGAGATAGGCAATTACTTTATTCTCCATTCCATGTGAAAACATTACACTAGAGTTAGGTTTGTTTGTTTCTTTAGACAAGAGTTCAGCAAACCGGTCCACAGGACAAATCTGGTTGGCTGCCTGTTTTTGTAAATAAAGGTTTATTGGAACACAAGTCCATCTGAGTCTGTAGACTCATTGTCTACGGCAGCTTTTACATGACAAGAGCAGAGACTGCATGACTCACAAAGCTGAAAAGCACTGCAAACCCCTGCTGGACACCAGATGATGGAAACATGACTATAGTGCACTTGAAATGTGGTTGCTGTTACTGAGCAACTGAATCTTAAATTTTATTTAATTTTAATTAATTTAAACTTAAATAGCTACATGTACCTACCTAATGGCTACAATTTGACAGCCCATTTTAAGTTCCCTGAGGCCAGGGACAATTTTTGGTTATCTTTTTTACCCCAGTATGTCCCATCATGCTTAGTATACTGATCTAGGCTTAGCAGACTCAATAACAGTCTCAACAAATATTTATTGAAGTAAATATGACATGATTGTTTTCCCTTATTTTAGTCAAACCTTACAAAAGACATAAAGGTCAAATATTTTTCCCAGGATATCTATTGTTGAGCTCGGCTCGAATGCACAAAAGCTTCTCTAAAATATCTCCAAATGTTCTAGTTTACTGGAAATTTTCTTTCTGAAAGAGCAGTTAGTTTTGAGGGTCTAGTCCTCAGCATGAAGAATCCCACCAAAACTCTGGCCACGATCTAAGATGCTGGGGCAAGACCCTTCCTCTCCAGGTCATTCCTTCTTAGAGGTGTTTAATGCAAATTGCTCTTTTTTTAAAAATATATCAAAGGGAAGGATAGCTTTACCAAAGATTCTGTTATACCTTCCCTAAATCTGGGGCCTTCCTGCAGTACATTTGTGTGACTAAATCACTCAGAGGACATCAGAGGAGTGAAATGAGCTTCAAGGCAACTTCTTTTTTTTTTTTTTTTTTTGCCTGAATTATAGATGCTTTAAGGAGTGACACTTAACTGTTTTTTCTACTCAATAAAAGGGATAGACTGATAAGAAATGAGGAAAGAAGAAGAAAAGAAAGAAGAAAGGAAAGGAAAAAAGAACAAATTATAAATGCTTTGCTAGGCATGTTTATTTTTCCCATTTTGTGGATGTACTTAGTTGATTAATCAATTCTTGATTGATGGCCCCTTCTACCCCCATTTTCATGACTACAAATAACTACAATTCTACATATATCTTTTGTGTAGTTAATAGTGTTTTTCTGTAGGATACTGTTGAAAAGAAAAACCACAGGTCCAAAATGGCATTACTTGGGCCAGTCCAAGTTACTAAGCCAGGGCTTAATATATAACTTAACTGCAGCTTCAACCTCCTCTAGAAATATATCTCAACCTGTCAATCAGGAATTTTTCTGATAAGCACCACTGAAGTGATCTGTTGCATGGGCCCTCTCCAAGTTCCAAGGGAAGCTGAGGTAATATGCCCAATAAGACTCTCCACCTACTGTCCTTCCCCCTAACGTGAGGTGATCTTGCCTGGAACAATCCTTTCCTTTCTTCTGTTTACAACTTCCTTGCCCCACCTTCCTATAAAAATCTACCATTTTGTACAATGTCTCAGAACACCCATATACTTGTTTGATGGGATGCTGCCTGATTTTGTGAATCATTTAATAAAGCCAATTAGACCTTCAGATTTATTTGGTTGATGTTTTGTTTTGTTTTAGAGAGAGAATCCCGAGCAGGCTCCACGATGTCAGTGCAGAGCCCAACACAGGGCTCCATCTCATGGTTCATGAGATCATGACCTGAGCCAAGATCAAGAGTTGGATGCTTATCCAAAGTGAGCCACTCTGGTGCCCCTGAATTTTTTTTAACAATACACTAAAAGTATAAATATTTTATAACTTGATAGAGTACCAAATTGTCTTCCTATTGCCACATTTTAAAAAATCTATATTTTGGTTTTCTACTGGAAAATTGGAAGTCTGGCCATTCTGGGCTTATGTTCCTACCACATTTCAATGAACTGCAATTGAACAAGAGCTGCAGGGTTTAGACTGGAGTCTATGTGGTCCAGTTCACATGGTGGCACTGTCCCCACTGCCTGTTTCTTTAATTTGAGATACCAACACAGCCTTCATGAACCTCTGAGTTTTAGACCGCTGCCTTAGCACATAGGTAGGAAGTAAAGAGTTTAAAATAACTATATTCAGAATAACTAGGGGAAAGTGGCGGGGGTAGGGGGAGGATGTTTTATTCCTCTCCTGCCTATACTGTAGTTTTAGAGGCTTGGAGAAATGTATAGAAGATTTTAAAAATAGAAGATTTTAAAAATATATCTTGATTTTTATTTTTTTGACATTTATTTATTTTTGAGAGAGAGAGAGACAGAGTATGAGTAGTGAAGGGGCAGAGACAGAGAGGGAAATGAAGAATCCAAAGCAGGCTCCAGGCTCCAGGCTCCAAGCTGTCAGCACAGAGACTGAGGCAGGGCTCAAACCCACGAACTGTGAGATCATGACCTGAGCCAAAGTCAGACACTTAACTGACTGATCCACCATGTTGTATAGTGGATATTATGGCCAGACTTGGCCATAGTAGGGCATTATGAGATGATCTACTCTGCCACCAATTTACTACTGTGTAAATAGTGAAGTGAGGATCTCTTCTCGGATATGGTCTGAAGAATGAACGTAGCAGAGTAGGACTGACTCACTTGACTTATGAAGTAAAGCACTATAGTAATTAGTTCAAAGTTAGAGCTCTCCTTTTTTTAAAAGAAATTGTTGAGTAGAGTTGACACACAATGTTATCAGTTTCAGGTATACAACATGGTGATTCAACATCTCTATATGTTATGCAATGCTCACCACGAAGATGGCTACTATCTGTCACCATATAATGCTATTATAGTACCACTAATTATATTCCTGACCTTTTATCCCCTTGACTTATTCTTTCCATAACTGGTCAGCTGGATCTCCCATTCACCTTCACCCATTCTGCCCATTTCCCACTTCCCTCCCCTCTGAAAACCATCAGTTTGTTCTCTGTTTACTTTAGATGCTCTATTTAAAAAACCATCAATTTGTTCTCTCTTTACTTTAGGTCTGATGCTGCTTTTTGTTGGTTTATTCATTTGCTTTGTTTTTAGATTCCACATATGAATGAAATACATGGTATTTATCTTTCTCAGCCTATTAGTTCAAAGTCAGAGCTCTTCTTTAAAAACTGGAAAGCTAATTCAATTTATTTGAATATGTAGTTATTTTAACAATGATGCCAATAAATACATGTGAAAAAGAAATGAGATAGTGTGGGAAATAGAAGTGCATTTCCTCCCTACTTTGCAAGTGCGCTGGTATAAAATTGTTGTCACATGTTAGTAGCTTGGACTACATCTTTGCCAAAAGAGCAATGTTAGACCATCTGGCAAAATACTCTTAACCCCTAAGTAGTTCATTGTAGTACTTCTAATTCTTAAGAGCCTATCTGGGCCTCAGTTCTTCTTAACATGTTTAGGAGTGAGAGAAAATGGGAATGGGAGGGGCTTGGAGAGTCCCATCAAGGGATCTCTCTAGCAGACAGATGGCAAAATTTGCAGAAGGCTGAGAGGAGTGAAAATATTGAGGTGGGTCTGGAAATGGGATGCACGAAAAGGAGAGATGTGGGATCAACACACCAGTAGTGTGGACAGAACTGTAAGTTTCTGTATGAATAGTGGTCATACTCTGCTCATATCTGACTTTGAGAAAACAGGCAATTCCGATAAAGGGAGTGCTGTTAATTGTCAGCTTCCAGTTGTAGAGTCTTCAGGATACATCTCAGTGGTCAAGCCACGGCCATGCTCCTCCTGGGAAGCACCTAGTTAGTAGCTGAGCATTTAGTGGGTATTAAGGCCTTCCCATGTCCACCCAACATGGGGCTCTTTTAACAAGCAAATTTTTTCTCCAAGCTCCCCATTGGGTTGGTCAAGACTCTGTCACATCTGCCTGCTGTTTTGAGATTCTCCCTGCCAAATTTTCATTTTTTCCCCCCAAACTTTCACAGGTATCAGAACTGCATCATATTCTGAAAGTTGTCCTTGCTCAATTCTGTATCCTTCTCCTTTTATTTTTCACTGGTGTTATTCCCCAATCAACTGCTTGCTCTCTTATCTCCATGTCAGCATGTGCTTCCCAGGGGACCCAAGAAGTATAGCAATTACCAGTTGTTTATAAAATCAGTATTGTTAAGAAAGGTACTGGTACATATATGCATATGCATATATATACATATATATGTATATATAAGCATTCACTAAGTAAATCTGATGCAAATGCTATAAGGTGTAAGAGAGTAAATTAATGGTATGCAAATGTTATGAGAAATTTTTTTCAGAATTAATCATACACTTCTAATCTACATAACATTGCTTAATTTCTTTTAATGGAAGAAAAAATAAGTATGTATTTTCAGCCTTTTTATTGTCATTCCAGAAGAACCATATACATAATGTTTTCTTCATATTATTTCTTAAGAAAATATTTTTGATATGTTGATGATATCTTATTTTGTGCAGGATATTTACATGTACCTGATCTTGCTTGAGGCTGTAATATTTACTAAAATGAAGGTATAGATTTTAGATCCATATTCTTCTATCCTTTAACATTCATAAACCCAACATCCCCATCCTTATCATTGGATTTGAATCCTTAAGGCACTTGTTTAAAAATTTTTCCCCTCTTGTTATTATGAATTTTCTAGTTATTGTGGAACATTATAAACATAGTCTATCACTGGCTCATTGATACACAGGCACCTATAGAACTGATTTGATGAAATCACAATAAGACATCACCTCACACCTGCTAAAATGGCTTTTATTAAAAAGATAAAAAGTATTGGTGAGGTTGTGGAGTAAAAGGAACACTTGTGCACTGCTGGATGTAAATTGGTGCAGGCACTATGAAAAACAGTTTGTAGATTCCTCAAAAAAATTAAAAACAGAACTACCATATGATCTAGCAATTCTACTTCTGGATATTTACCTGAAGAAAATGAAATCACTGTTTCAAAAGGATATCTGTATGCCCATATTTATTGCAGTATTGTTTACAATAGCCAAGACATGGAAACAACCTAAGTGACATCGATGAATGAATGGACAATGAAAATGTATATATGAAATGGTGTGTGGAATATAATGGAATATATGGTATATAATGAAATCACTGTTTCAAAAGGATATCTGTACGCCCATATTTATTGCAGTATTGTTTACAATAGCCAAGACATGGAAACAACCTAAGTGACGTCGATGAATGAATGGACAATGAAAATGTATATATGAAATGGTGTATGGTATATAATGGAATATTGGTAATGTATGGAATGGTATAATGGTATATAAGGGAATATTATTCAGACATAGACAGACCTTGAGGCATTATGCTAAATGAGATAAGTCAGACAGGGAAAAGACAAATACTGCATAATCTCACTTACATGTGGAGCCTAAAAACAAAACAAAACAAAAAACTCATAGATACAGATATGAGATTGGTGTTTGCCAGAGGTAAGCGTTGAGGGCAGGTGGGTAAAATGGATGAAAGTAGTCAAAAGGTACAAATACCCAGTTGTAAGATAATATTTGTAATGTATGCATTACATGGGAAGATATAATGTACAGCATGGTGATTATAGTTAACAATACCGTATTATATATTTGAAAGTTGCTATGAGAGTAGATCTCAGAAGTGCCCAACATAAGATAAAAAGATTATACTTATTTGTGCTGATGGATGCTAGCTAAACTTATTGCAGTACTCATTTTGCAATACATGTATCAAACCCTTATGTTGTACACCTAAAGCTGATACAATATTATTGGTCAATTATATCTCAATAAAAATAAGTTTTTAAGAGGTGTCTGGGTGGCTGAGGCAGTTGAACATCTAACTCTTGATTTTGGCTCAGGTCATGATCCCAAGTTTGTGGGATTGAGCCCCATGTCAGGCTCCATGCTAAGCATGGACCCCAAGACTCTCTCTCTCTCTCTCCCTCTGCTCCTCCTTCCCACTTGCACACTCTCTCTCTAAAATAAAAAATAAAAAATTTAAAAACTAATAATAAATAATTATCATGGCGGAGACTGGGTGGGCTAAGTTGGTTAAGTGTCCAACTCTTGATTTAGGCTCTGGTCAGGATCTTACAATCATATCAAGTCCCATGATGGGCTCAGCGGGAGCATGTAGGCTGTGAAGAGTTCAGAGCCTGCTTGGGATTCTGTATCTCCCTCCTCTGCCCTCCCCTGCTCATGGGTGCACTTTCTTCCTCCCCCCTCCCAAAATAAATAAATAAACTTAAAAATACTCTTTTTTAAAAAAAAATTATTTTAGGGTGCCTGGGTGGCTCCGTTGATTAAACGTCTGACTTCAGCTCAGGTCATGATCTCATGTTCGTGGGTTCGAACCCCATATCAGGCTCTGTGCTGACAGCTAGCTCAGAGCCTGGAGCCTGTATTTGGATTCTGGGTCTCCCTCTCTCTGCTCCTACCCACCTTGACTCTGTCTATCTGTTTCTCAAAAATAAATAAACATTAAAAAAATTAAAAAACAATTATTTTGATGCCAAACAGTGTACACATAAAAGCAAGACTGAAAGCAAATCTCAGAAATAGATATATTTTGTTTACTACATTTGTTTTCTACATTTATTTCATTGTGATAGCCATATGCATATATAAGTTAGGTATTAAAACCAAATGATTTATCTATTTATATTTAAAGAAGCTCTGGGTATATCTTGGGTTCAGTGGGCACAGGAAGCAAATTATGGATCTAATGGGTCTATGATGCCTCTAAAGGACGCAGAGTATATCTTTTTTTTTTCTTTTTGCCCCAAGGAAGCAAACAAAATGTCAACAATCTAACAATATATATCTGTAATTCAGCCATAAAAATTGAGGAAATCCTGCCGTTTGTAACAACATGGATAAGTCTTAAGGCTATTATGCTAAGTGAAATAAGTCAGACACAAAAATATAAATACTGTATGATCTCACTTTCATGTGAAATCTAAAAACAAAAAAAAATTCAAACTCATAAAAAAAGAGACCTGTTTGTGGTTACCAGAGGTGGTGGTAGGGGGGGAATTAAGGGGATGTGTCTAAAGGTATAAACTTCCAGATGTCAGGTAAATATACAGGGGCGTAATATACAGGGGCACCTGGGTGGCTCAGTCGGTTAAGCGTCTGACTTCGGCACAGGTCATGATCTCACAGTTCATGGGTTCAAGCCCCACATCGGGCTCTGTGCTGACAGCTCAGAGCCTGGAGCCTGTTTCAGATTCTGTGTCTCCTTCTCTCTCTGACCCTCCCCTGCCCGTGCTGTCTCTATCTCCCTTTCAATAATAAATAAAACATTAAAAAAAAGATGTAATATACAACATGATGACTATAGCCAACACTGCTGTATGATATTCAGGAAAGTTAGGAGAGCAAGTCCTAAGAGTTCTTATTACTAGGGACATTTTTTTTCTTTCTTTGCTTTCTCTTTTTATTGTATCTGTATGAGGTGATGTACCCTAACTAAACTTATCGCCATCATCATTTACAATATATGTAAGTGAAACCATTACGTTGTATACCTAAAACTTACAGAGTGATGTGTGCCAGTGATACCTCAATAAAACTGGGGGAAAAAAAGACATACCCAAGTAATTGAATATTTTCTGTCAGCAGGTTTTTTGGTCTCTCAAAAAAGTGTTGTGCCCATGATTCTTCTCAGCATGTTTTACTTACTTGATAAGTGGTGCATGTTTAATACATTAAATACCAAATCATACTTTCTGTCATTTTTTTGCCTTTCCAGCAATTTTTACATTTGTGTGTGCATCTGTGCATTTTAAACTATTTGACTTAACTTCAAATGGAAACAGCTATAAATAATGTGATAAAGAAGAATATTGTCAGCACAGGAATGTTTCTATTGAAGTCCTTGATCATTTATGGATGTGGTCATTGAGTGAACCCATACCTGTGCGTTTGTTTCCTATGGAGCCTCGAACAAAGTACCACAAACTGGATGGCTTAAAACCACAGAAACATATTTGTTTACAGATCTGGAGGCTAGAAGTCCAAAGTCCAGATGTCAGCTGGGTTGGTTCTTTTTGAAGGTTCTGAGGGAGAATATCTGCTCCAGGGTTCTCTCCTCGTTTTTGTGAAAACTTTGGTGTTCCCGGACTTATAGAGGCATCACTGCAGTTTCTGCCTGTTGTCACAGGGCATTTTCCTCTGCGTCCATCTCTGTGTCTCTTCTCTTTTTACAAGGACATTAGTCATATCAAACTAGGACTCACCCTAATTTAGTTTGATGTCATTTAAAATTGATTGCATAGGCAAAAATCCCATTTCCAAATAAGACCACATTCACAAGTATCCAGGGTGAGGACTTCTTTGTGGAAGACACAATTCAACCCCATAGCAATATGTAAAACTACATTTTTGTTATTACCTTTAAGTTTAGAGATGGATTTAGGTATTTTCTCATCTGATTTCAAGTTCGTTACTTCTTTCACAATACATCTTCCTTCTCATGATGACTTGAAAGTAATTATTATGACTCATAATTGCTTCATATTTAATCCTGGAACCAGTAATACTTATTGTCAGTATATGAGATACCACTGCTTAACTAATTAAACCAATACAACGTGGAGTAGTTTAAATATTCTGGACATTTACATAAAGATGTTAATCATCTGATACTCTGCTCTAACCTTCCAAATTTCTTTCAGTATCTGACTGAAATCTCTCAACACTGGAATCTGCAAATTATATCTTACCATTTTCCAATTTCCTTACTCTGAAATATCCCTAAGTCACATAGGTTTTAGGTTAAATTTCATGTCCTATTATAAATATGGCTTTCTTATTAACACAAGAGTTTGGTGTATCTCAGCACATGAAAGGCAGGTGTGTGGTGTAAAGAACACAGGCTTTGGACAAAATCTGATTTAACCCCTGTTCTGCTACTATGAACTTCCTAACATTGAACAAGTCGTTTAACCTCATCTGTAAAATGGTGTTAATTGTTTGGAGGATTAAATTACAGTAGCTAAATGACTAGTGTTAATAGCTCCAGGAGCACTTATTATCCGCCAAGCATGTTCTAGGTACTTTACATGTATTAACATATGCAAGTTTTACATGACACACCTATGAGGTATAAGTACTATTATTATTTCCATTTTAAAGTTTAAAATTTTTAAAAAATTTTTTAAATTTATTTCTGAGAGAGACAGAGACAGTGTGAGTAGGGGAGGGTCAGAGAGAGAGGGAGATACAGAATCTGAAGCAGGCTCCAGGCTGTGAGCTGGCAGTCAGCACAGAGCCCAATGCGGGGGGCTCGAACCCACGAACCATGAGATCATGACCTGAGCCTAAGTCGGACACTTAACCGACTGAGCCACCCAGGCGCCCCATTTATCCCCATTTTAAAAAGGGAAGCTGAGATACAAGAAGGCTTAGTAGCTTTCCCGAGGTCAAGCAACTAGTAATGATATTAGAATTTGAACACAAGCAATCTGGTTTTGAAGTCCACACTCTTAATAACACCATATTGCCTTTCTAGTAAGTCCTTTATTGGAGAGACTGATCCAGTGGTCTGTGCCTTTTGGCATTCATGTGCAAATGCACTCAGACACCTCTTTATATCTGTGGATTGATGGGAATTGTTTTACTGGAAAACTAGAACTAAGAAGGCACTGAAGATCTGAGATCAGGAAAAAGATTTACATTTAGAAAACATATCAAGCATTCTTTGAAAGAATGTGGGAACTCTTCTCTCCCTCTGACCAGTATTGTTTTCTTTTTATATTAATTTAATTTTGAAGATGCCCAACTTCTCCCATGTTTGTGAATGGCCACGAGGACACTACCGCATAGGCTTTAAGTTAATGAATGTGTGTGTGTGTGTGTGCACGTGCGCATGCGTGTGCACACACATGTGGCAGTGGAGAGAACATACAATTTGCATGAGCAGTGTTTAAGTCATTCTCAAGACTTTGAAACTGTTCAGCAGCACTTAAGTGGCTTGATAACATTGTAAACAAAATAGGTCATGGAAGTACCTCTTAAGGTACATAAGAAAAAGGCATGTTGAACTCTAGAAATCCAACACTGTCTTTGATGAACTAATCTTATAACTTCAACATTCACCAAGGAGTAAAGTGTAAATAACTGGAAAGGGAATTTAACTAGATGTGACAGAGTAGTTACATACGGTGTGCAACAGAACTCAGGCTTGTTTGAGTGGACATGAAGAGTTAATTCCTGGCTCATGGTACTAGATAGTGGCGGTCCACTATCAGAGGAGGGGCTGAGGGAATCTGGTAGGAGGGTAAATCAAAAGTGTCTGGCATATATGAGCAGCAGGCTGTGGGAAGCCCCAGTCTCACTGCTGATAACTTATCTCTCTCCTTCCATTGAAGCTGGATCGTGGTATTTAAAATACAGTCAGAGTATATTTTATGTTTGTGGTCCTAAGGAGGTATTTCTACAGATTGAAATCTTTTAAAAATTTAAATCATGTCATATTTTAAACTTACCGAAATATACAGAAAACAAAATGACACCCAGCTGAATGGTAAGCCACCTACTTAATAGATGTTTATTTTTTTCATTTGCTTCCATTTTTTCCTTCCTTCTCCCCTTCTCTATTTATATAAAATTTCAAACACATAAAAGAAAAAAACACAATCTTGTTTCTTATACCTCTGCCCACTTCCTCCAGCTCCCCAGATTGTTTGGAAGCAAGCACTAGCCATCACATTACTTCGCCCATACTTCTTTTTAACATTAATATCTAAAACATACAGATTCTTTAGGTATCTTCACAATAGGATTGTCTCGCCTAAATAATAGTAATTCCTTATTTCCCTCCATATTTATTTAATATTCAATTTTTCTTTTTTTCATAATTTTTAATAGTTTATTTGTTCTAATCAGAGCCAAACAATGCGTATACACATTGCAATTGATGGATAGATCTCTTAACTCTCTTTTAGCCTGTAGATTCCTCATATCTCTTTCTATTTTCTTCCTTGTAATTCATTTTTTGAAGAAAACTACGCTCCAGATTTTGTGGACTGCAGCCCACTGGCTTGACTTAATATTTTCCTTTGTCTCTCATTTTCCATAAATTGCGAATTGGTAGAAGTTTAAACTGATGTAAGTTCTCTTTTTGAGCAAGAATGTTTCACAGGTATATTGTGCATGTCTATGAGGGGCATATAATGTTGGACTGTCTTTTATGATTATTGGTCAGATTATCATTTTCTCTTTAAAGAAATAAAGTGTTAGAGATATACTTAAAGTTCCACTCCATATTACTTCCCTTCCCCAGACGTAACTACTATCCTAAACTTTGTGTATTTCATTTTCATAAATCTTTTTATATCTTAATTATATAGGCACATTTTTATAAACTAGATTTAAAATGTGTTTGTATGCTTTAAAGTTTTACATAATTACTATCACACTGCATGAAGGTACTTGCAGCTTTTTGGGGAAATTGATCTATGCTGATACACGAGAATCTAATTCATTTTATTTAGTATTGCATTCAGTATCGCATCATAGTAGGGGCACTTGGGTGGTTCAATTGGTTAAGGTCCAGCTCTTGCAGCTCTTGACTTCAGCTCAGATCTTGATCTTGTGGTTCATGAGTTTGAGCCCAGCATCAGTCTCTCTTCAGATCCTCTGTCCCTCTCTCTCTGTCCATCCCCTGCTTGCACTCTCTCTCTCTCGAAAATAAATTTAAAACATTTTTTAAAAATTATAAAAAGATACTGCATCATAGTAAATCCCAGGCTATTTATCAGTTTATCTACTTAGGTGCCACTGCAGTGCTGCTGAACAGTTTCAATTTATCTACACGTCATTTTAATTTTGCCCTATCATAAGCACCAGTGCAATAAATATTCTTATTTTTACATCATTGAGCATATATACTCAAGTTTTTCCAGGGAAGAAACTTAAAAGGGAAATTTCTACTTTGTGTTGGTAAACTGGGGCTGTATGCTTTTATACATACTGCAACTATCTATGCTCTTGAGGGTATTTATTTTATCCGTATGGAGGAAATAGTACAGAATAGCGTCAGACTGGTTATCTCTTTCCAACTCCGCTCTGGGTGGCACCGCATTGGTAGCTTGGATTCAGCCATGGTGGGAGTATTCACACCACAGAAACCAGACATGACTACAAATACTGGGTTAATTCATTATTTTGTTGAGGGTCTACTTAAGAAAGGAGATGGAAACAGTTAACAAGGCAGCTTAATCTTAAAAGTGTATTGTGTCTACAGTCCTTACATTGTGCATAGCCCAAAGAATGGGGAAACATTCTTCCAATATTAAAAAAAAAATTATCCAATAACACATCCGATGTCACATTAAATGGTAACATTTAAATTCTTTGAGAAGTGATGGGCTATTCAGTGAATGATTACAGCAGCTTAGAGGCCCAGCTCACACCATACTCGAAAATAAATTCCTCATAAATCAAGGATCTCAAAACACAGCATTTTTCTTTTGAAAGAAAACATATGGGAATCTCTTTGTGGCCAACAAGGAAAAGCACCACCCAGATCCGTTTTCAAGAAAGGTCTCATGGACCAGCTACAAGCATGTGGGTAAGTGTCACCCTCCAGCTGTCAGCTTTGTCTGCCTCTACCTCAGCGTTCAGCCCAAATTCATGCTGTTGTTGAGGTGGCTGTTAGCAAATGACTGAGCAAGGTGGCAATTCAAGGTTCCAGCCATTTCCACCCAATGAGGAACTGCTTGGATGGGTAGTCTTAGCTCTGGAGCTCCCGTTAGGCTGGTGGAGACTGTCCGGTACACATTGTGGTTTGACAGCCCCTTGTCCAATCCTGCTTTTTCTCTCTTTTTTTCTTTTTTATGAGTTGCCCCCTAACAAAACTTTCCCATGCTTGACTTCATCTCAGGGTCTGCTTCTTTGTAGGGAAGCCACCTGCAACACTCTTTATGACTTTGAGTTAGAAAAGGAGTTTTTTCCTTTGCTAGCTCAGGAGTTCTACAATGTGAGTCCAACATATTTGTGTTTGGAATTACTTACTGTATTATGGTATGGCTTGAGTACAATTCCACGGAGTTTGGAATTCTGACACTGAATTCAGACTGGGTGCTGAAATGTTAAGAGTACTCGTCTTTGTGTGGTGGGATTAAACAAACATTTATTGAGAACAATATAAGTTGCCAGGAATTGTTATGAAACAGTAGAAGAGTCAAACGCAAGTAAGGTTGTCCTTGTTCCCAAGGATCATGCAAATGAGAACAAGGCAGGGGACACTCTGTAGAGGTGTTCTGGCCAATGGATCATATACTGTCTTAATTTGTCTGGTCAAATTAACTTTGAGAAACTTTGGACGTTTCGGTTTCATGTGGTAGCATCATCATATCTAGAAAATTACCCTAGATTTACTTAAAGGAAGAAATCATTCTTTCTGGGGGACAAAGAGTCTTTCTTATCTTATATCAAAAGGGCACTAGGATGTAACTATTGTGTGAGTGGAAAAATTTCTTACAGTACTTAGCTAGTTAGCTGGCACCACTAAAGGTACATCAGCCATGTCCCCATCAGATGGGGGCAGCTTATAAATTTTACAACTATAAATAGAAAGGCTGTACAAACATGTGAGGAGTATTCTCCTTCTACCACATATGGTCTTGTTCTGAGATCTCCGTCTTGGTCTCTGATAGTTGGCCCTTTCCTCCCAACAGTGGCAAGAAGATGAGCACCATATGCTTAGAAATAGAAGCAGGAATGAAACCTGCAGCATCACTTGGCAATAAAATAATATACAATTTTTGAAAAGTTATTTACACTGATATTGAGTGAAAAATGTGTAGGAATGAAAAGGAAACAGTTGTGTTCTAAGATTTTGAAATAAGCTGGCCAACAATCCCTTATGACAGAGAGAAATATGTGTCTGATGAGGCCAGTGGCACTAGACTAAACTGAGTGATAGTGATGATTTAGAATCTGGCATTGCAAAGTTTTTCATTCTGTGTATAAATTGTAACACCCCCACATCCACTGGACCTGAAATAGAAAAGATACTCTAACTCATCTCACTCAACCTTCAAAGAAAAGCTAATCAAAAGAGGAGCCGGGGGAGAGGAAGAGGGTGAGTTTTATGTGTAACCTGTCAGGGAAGGAGTCTCTGAATTTAGTCTTTCCAAACAGAAGAGATTGCTTATTGTTTTCCTTGTAGACCTATCACACATTTGGCAATGTCCCAAAAACTCAATTTATTCTCTAGGGTCTTAGAACCAGAAAAAGACAAAGGAGAGATTTTTCTCATGGTCACTCAGAGGAAATGGAATGAAAATCTTGTGCAGCTGTAGTTAAAAAGGAAAAGCCTTGAAGACCAAGACAACTTTTATGAAATTTCTGTGTTTGGGCTATTTTTAAATTTAGAGTGGAGAGGCCTGAGAAAACCGTGATCATAAAAATATTTCATAGACAATCTAGTTTAAGTTTAGTTGCATTTTGTTGAAATACTTATGGCTTGATATTTGTGGAAGACGGAGGAAAAGATGCAAAGTTATGAGTCACTAGTAACCTTCTTTGGTACTTATGGAAATTGAAATGATCTACTCTCATACTCCCAGGCTAGGAGTCTAAGAATTCAGTCCCTGAAACTCCTGGCAAGCCAAGGGGCTGCCCTTTATATACTTCTTCGCCCTGTCTCCACCTCCCAGACCAGGGAGCCTCCGTGGGAGATGAGCTATTATGTGATTCCCTCACTTAGCAAAACTAGTATTTTTCATCTATTTAAGACACATCTTTCCTACATCTTTGATCTACAAAATCAAATGTGTCATACCTTGATAGCTCATTATTGTGTAATTGGCAGTATTTCTTTCTTGGTGGTAAATAAAATAACGGCCTGCTTTAAAATACATTAAGTGAAATGTAATAATGATAATAACGTCAGCTCTATTTTTTGAAGACCTTCTTTATATTAGCCCCAGTGCTAAGAGATCTACAATTAGTATTTTATCTACTATAAACTTCATGACAATGTAGGAGGATCAACTTCACCTTATCTATTAGAAAACAGACTACAAGTTCTTACCTTGAAAGAAGGAAGACCTTCCAGAATATAGGTCTATCTGAATCCAAACTCTATGCTCTTTCCACTATGCTACATTGCCTCTCAAGACAGCAACAGCTGCCTAGTCTTACCCAGCTCTATGAATAACAGCAGCATAATGGGGGCACCTGGGTAACACAGTCAGTTTAGTTAGCATCTGACTCTTGATTTCAGCTCAGGTCATGATCCCAGGGTCATGGGATACAGCCCTGAGTCGGGCTCCACGCCGACAGTGTGGAGCCTGCTTGAGATTCTCTATCTCTGCCCCTTCCCCTTTTCTCTCTCTCAAAATGAATAAACTTTTAAAAAATAAAAAAATAGTTATAAGCAAAAATTTTAATAAAAAACCCCCAGCATAATGATGTAGGCAGCAAACACTTAAATGGCATTTATACACTGTTTGTGTGTGTGTGTATTCACTGAATACAACATAGCTATAAAGTACGTACTGTTTACCACTATTATCCTATTTAATGGAATAGAAAACTGAACCACAGAGGCACTGCCCAAGGGCACACAACTGGTCTGTGGCAGAGTCAGTGTTGATCAAGGCAGTGTGTCTCCAGAGACTTAAATAACCCACCTTGCTCCCACACTAGATTAGCAATCAACATTAGGGAGCTCTCCACTCAAAGAGAGCTCACAGCCAAGTGTCCACTGGATTTGACCACAATTCATTCATCTGTTTTCACGGACTACAGTAATTTATATTTGAGGTGTTTATCTTTTTCCTTCAGGCCCTATATGCCTCAATATAGAACAGGCTTTTGTAAGTTGCAAAAGAAATGTATATAATGTTATTCCTTCAGGGGATTTTATTGAATTATCAGGGCTTAGCCACATAAATACATTAAAGTAAATTATAAGGCCAGAGAGAATGGAATTAATGTATTTTGTACTTAATATGAAATAAGTATTTTGCTTATGTGACACATATAATTATCATAACAATCTATTATTATTCTCCTGTATAGATGAAGATGCTGAGTAAAGGTGAGACATATGAGATAATGTGAACAAAGTCACACCAATAGTGACAGAACAGGGGCACCTGGGTGGCTCAGTTGGTTAAGCTTCTAACTGGCTCAGGTCATGATCTCACGGTTCATGAGTTCAAGCCCCACATTGGGCTCTCTGCTGTCAGCATGGAGCCCACTTTGAATCTTTTGCCTCCATCTCTCTCTGCCCCTCCCCTGCTGCTCTCTCTCTCTCTCTCTCAGAAAAAACAATAGTGATGGAAAAGGTCTGTCTGTGGCCAAAGTCAATATGGAATTAGTGGCCAAAATGTAAGAGGTCCATAAAGAGAAGGATAGGAAGAGAAAGAAACATGATTTGGAACAGAATATGGGCCCCAGTGGTGGCTCTTCCTATGGTCTAGAGGGCAGAGAGGGCATTATAGAAAGCTGTAGAAACTCCATGAGAAAAGCATGACAGTAGGAGTAACCTGCCATGTTGAGGACAGTGGCCCTGAACAGACTGAAGATAATTTGCAAGACAAGGAGGAAAGCTTAGCGAACATTTTACTTCATAACATTCAGCTTTAAAAGACCATATGGAAGGTCTGCACCTGATCAGGAGCCAATGTGAGGCCATCGAGTCCCCAGGAAGTGTCCAAAGGACAATATCGTAATTAATTAAATGAAATGATTATTTAGTGAACATGAGAAAGCACATCCATTAAACCACAACTGAGATTTATGGAAATTCTAAATTAAAATTAAAAATCTGGCAAATGACATAGAAAATTCAGCCAAGCTTTTACCACAAATCTGCTCCTTAAAAAAAACAAAAAACTAGCCCAACATCTTCAAAATAATGCCCAGGCAATTGAAAAAGCCAGCATGTGATTTATAATATGCCACTGAATTTGAAGAGCATTGGAAGGAGGTTTACTTAAACCTCATGAAGACAATGATTTAGAGCATGGAATGAAGCCACTAGTGTGGGCAGAAGCGAGAAAGGTTATTACACAAACAGCCTGTCTTCTCTTGGTAGAAAAAAACCAGAAGCAGGGAGGATCTGTAGTCAATCAGCATGTTTAAATGACTATATCACCCTAAAAAATGCAGGTCAACATCAGGCTTTTCAAAGTTAAGGTGGATTTCACCTCCTTACCTCCTCCCTCCTCTACCCCCTCAAACCTCTTATACCACCATCTTTTGTAATCACTACAGGATACAATCAGCAATGAGCTGGAACTGAGATTTGGAACAGAGCTCTGTCAAATCAACACACCAGCTGGAGCAGAAAGTCCAAGAGACATAAATTTCTTGGAAAAATGACCCTACATTTTGGCAATTATTACTGTGAGTGAGAACACTTCAGAATCTCAACTCTGAACAAAGTAGCAGGATTTTTTCCTCCAAACTCCTCTACAGTATGTTTTACTCATGTGTTTATCCCTGAGTCACAATTGCAGGCAAGTTTTCATAACATTTATTCCTGAATGACTTTGAAGGATTCTGTGCTATAAAACAATACCAGACTTTATTGTACACGGTCTATTGAAATTGCCTACTACAAGTTTTTATCTCACCATGATGATTTTTCTTTCAGAGAAAGAATACTTGAAAAACGTATTTCTGTGGAATGCTTTAAAAATGAGAAATACAATAAACTTAGACTCTACTAATGTTTACAGTTTAAACCTTCCCATTTTTAAGTATAGAATCGGTATGCCAAGTCAGCCTGACTTAGAAGCTCCCGTAATCAGAATCCCATGGAATGAAAGAGAGAGACAAATGATAAGTAAAATACTTTTGAGATTTTGCTGACTTTTTCCTTTGGGCAGTGTACAGTAGGGAACCTGAATAATTCCACCTTATTCTATGGTAAATAGATTGTGCAAGTGCAAGGAGAAAGACCTGCAGAAATTAGTGTTCCTCAATAAAATTCTAGAAATGATTTGATTGTGACCTGGAGTTTATACAATCAGACAGAATCAAAGACCCATTTCACATTTTTTCAATGTAGGGATTTCATTTTTCGCCTCTGTTTATTCTCATAGTTTTTCTTTTGAGCTTTGAAAAGCAAATGGTGTATACAGTTGAAAATAATTTGGGAAGAGAAACTCCTCTTGAAGTTGAGACCTGACTTCTTTAATAGTCTGGTCTTGGACAACCTTAACCTCTGAGCCTCAGGTGTTTGTTTTTGTTAACTCACTTATTCAAGTTGTATTTACTGTGGGTCTGCTGTTGTGCTAGGCTCTGGATTAGACACTGGGGTTACACAAATGAACACTGTATTCACAAACTCTGTCCTCATGAACCTTATAGCTCATGGAAAGACACAGACATTAAACAAAACAAAACAAAAATATTCATTAATAATGAGTTGATTATAGTTTTGTTTAAAAAAAAAAATAAAAGAAAAACACAGGACCAAAATGGCATCACTTGTGTTAAGGCCCCAAATCTTACTTATATCAAGACTTAACCTGACTGGCCTGCAGCTGAGATAGGGAACCTGAAGGATTCCATAAAAATCTGCTTTTTGCTCCTTTTCCTATTTCTATTCTTGCTAGGACCTGCACCCCCACCCCACTTTACACATGCTTCATAACGTAAATACTATAAGTCCTTGCGGGACGTGGAGTTAATGGTTTCTTTAGAATAGAGGGAATCTAAAGAAGGACCAGGGAAGAAGGACTAGAGGAAGCAGAGCATATTCCAGACCACAGGAGCTAGACACCAAGGACCCGGGGCTCCAAGGAAGAGCACTTGGGCCTCTGCCTTTGTTCTAACCGGCCCCTGGCTGCCTGAGAAGACACATACACCGGACGACCAACCTCAGTAAAAACCCCAGACCCCTCCCCCCACAGCATAGATGCGGGTCCTTTGTGAGTCTCTCTGAACTCTGTACCCGCACTCTGTCTAAACCTTCAATAGACTGCTTTCACCTCGTCTGGCTGGTGTTTGATTTCTATCCTGAGCACAGCCCGGGACTCACTTGGCTGGTCTGTAGGATCCCCTCACGGTCCCCAGACCTGGACTGCCCGCCGGCATCCCAGTTTCAACCCCACAGAAGTGTAACCTTTAACCAGTCAACGTGGGAATTTCCTGGTCAGCATTAGGAAATTTATTGATAGACACTTTCCATTCCCCTTAGGAGGGTGACCTTGCCCACAACAGTGGATTCTTTGCTAATTGTGTTTTTCCACTCCTTTTGTACCTTTACAAATCTTTCTTTTTCTGCAGCCCTTTGGATATCCCCTCTACTTGCTAGGCAGGATGCTAATTCATGAATAAAGCCAATGAGATCATTAAGATGCACTCAGTTGAATTTTGATTTAAACAGATTTCCTAAGTGTTAAGAAAGAACAGTGGAGTATAGATTGACACCTCATTTTTTTTAAGTTAAATTTTATTTTTTTTTAATTTTTAAAATGTTTATTTAATTTTGAGAGTGAGTGACAGAGCAAGATTTGGGAAGGAGCAGAGAGAGGGAGACACAGAATCCAAAGCAGGCTCCAGGCTCTGTCAGCACAGAACCTGAGGCAGGGCTCGAACCCTTGAACCGCAAGATCATGACCTGAGCCAAAGTCAGCCAGCCGCTTAACCAACTGAGCCACCCAGGCGCCCCTGGATTGACACCTCATAATGGAGGTTCCTAATCTTGCTTTTGTGGATCCTAAGTAATAAATTGTCACTGCCACACAGAAAACTCAATAAATGGTAGCTGAATCTGGAAACATGCTGTTTGGCTAATGTAGAAACTGGGGAAAAAGCAGGGTCAAATTTCTCGGATTCTTATTTTAGTTCTGTTGCCTATCAGAAAAGCGATAGCAGGGGCGTCTGCGTGGCTCAGTCATTTGAGTGTTTGGACTTCTGGTTTTGGCTTAGATGATGATCTCACAGTTCATGAGGTCCAGCCCACATGTGGCTCTGTGCTGGTAGAACCTGCTTGGGATTATTTCTCTCTCTCTCTCTCACTCTGCCTCTCCCCTACTTGCACTATCTCTCTTCCTCCAAAAATAAATAAATGTTAAAAAAAAAAAAAAAAAAAAAAGGAGGGGTGCCTGGGTGGCTCAGTCGGTTGGGCATCTGACTTTGGCTCAGGTCATGGTCTCACGGTGCGTGAGTTCAAGTCCCACATGGGGCTTGGTCCTGACAGCTCGGAGCCTGGAGCCTGCTTTCAATTCTGTGTCTCCCTCTCTCTCTGCCCTTCCCCTGCCCACACTCTGTCTCTGGCTCTGGCTCTGTTTCAAGAATAAACATAAAAAAAAAAAAAAAAAAGGAAAACTGATAGCAATCTTCTTACCCGGAGGCTGGTAGAAGAGAAAGGAAGAATTTCATGCAACAAATGCTTTAACTTGAGGAGAGAGAGCACAAATGTTTTAAGGAGTCAAATTTAGTATGTCTAAAGAGGCATATGTTAAAGAATTCATTCATCTTTTTTCTTTTCCTCCTTTCTTTCTTTCTTTCTTTCTTTCTTTCTTTCTTTCTTTCTTTCTTTCTTTCTTTTGTTCTTTCTTCCTTTCTTTCTTAACTGCTTTCGCTTCTTTCTCAAAACTTAATTCCTTTAACAAGAGTTTTTGTTTGTTTGTTTTAAGAAAGAGGCTTAGAACAGGACATTCCAGCACCAGTAGGTAAGGGATTTAACTGAAATGAATTGAATTCAATTTTGTGCAATTCGCCACATTTTGATGCAGAAAAAAATAAAAGGAATCTGCCTTGCTAACTGAGTGAAGGCTTGTTTTGACCCCATTCATCACATTCAATGACTATTCTGCTCCAAGCCAAAATAAAAATGGAATATTACCCACATCCCAGAGGCAGCTTAGGAAGCTTCTCAATGGCTCACCTGCCCAACTCAATCTATGAGGAAAAACATTTCTTTGTATGCAATGGTTCTGTTTTGCATGTCATTACTTGAGATATTTAGGATATCTAGTGTTTTTTGTGGCCGTCTTTAAGATCAAGGAACCAAAACAAAGGAGGAAATTACTTCCTCAGGGAAATGGTATTAGTCATGAGTAGAGCCAGAAATACTGTTTTCTGACTCATTCTGGTTGGATTCAGCTTCAGGGAACAGTGGTATGATGAAGGCAACTGGCAAAATGAACAAAGAGGGAAGGGAAGAAAAAAAGAGGCATAAAAGAGAGGGGGAAAAGTTGAAAGAGAAGTTAAAATTTTTTTTAACATTTATTCATTTTTGAGAGACAGAAACAAGAGTGTGAGCAAGGGAGGGACAGAGAGAGAGGGAGACAGAATCTGAAACAGGCTCTAGGCTCTGAGCTGTCAGCACAGAGCTGGACGTGGGGCTTGAACCTACGACCTGAGCCAAATTTGGAAGCTTAACTGACTGAGCCACTCAGGTGCCCTGAAAGAGAAGTTTTAAAAGGAGTGATTCTTCCATATTAACTTAGAGTGGCTGACAATACTTTTATAGAAATTTCAGTGAAAAAAAGAAGTCTACGCAATGTCTTAGGTTACAGGTTGAAGTTTGGTATATGTGTTCCTCTGCCATTTTGTTCTCTTAAATTACACTATGTTCTAATTGCTCATTTACTTTGTTGTTGTTGCTCAGCCTCCGAATTTAGTTCAATTCAACTAATGTTAAGTTACCCCCTCTCATTCACAAAGATGTGGCCAAAGAGATTTAAGAGGAAAATGTAAATAAGACATATTTTCAGCTTTTAAGTAGCTTACATACATGAAGTGATCAATTATCCAACTTTGTTGTTACTTTTTTTTAATTTTTATTTTAGTATGTTTTGGATTTATGGAAAAATTACAAAGACAGAACACAGAGTTCCCGTGTACTTTATACCTAGTTTCCCCAGTATTAACATTTTAAATTAGTGTGATACATTTGTCACAACGGATGACCCACTACTGGTACATTATTATTAACTTAAATGCATACTCTTCTCAAGCTTCTTTAATCTTTCCCATCACCTCTTCTATCTAGGATTCGATCTAGGATACCACATTATATTCAGTATTCATCTCTCCTTAGGCTCCTCTTGTCTGCAACAGTTTTTCAGAGTTTCTTTGTATTTGATGACCTTGAGAGTTATAAGGAGCACTGGTCAGGGGTGCCTGGTGGCTCAGTCGGTTAAGTGTCTGAGTATGAACAGCTCATGATTTCAGCTCAGGTCATGATCTTGCGGTTTGTGAGTTCGAACCCCATGTTGGGCTCTATGCTGACAGCTCCGAACCTGGAGCCTGGTTTGGATTCTGTGTCTCCTTCTCTCTTGGCCCCTTCCCTGCTCGCTTGTAGGAATATACTATCAATATGATTTATTACTATTGATACTCACCTTGATCACCTGGCTGAGGTAGTGTTTGTCAGGTTTCTCCACTATTGTTACTCTTCCTCTCCCTTTTCCATATTCTTTTTTGGAAGGAAGTCTCTATGCACAAGCCACACTTAAGGAGTAGGGAGTTAAACTACACAAATTATCTGGACTTGAGTATCTATACAAATTATTTGGAACGGAATACACAAATTATTTGAAATTCTTTTTTTTTGAAGATACTATTTTTCAGTAATTTTTACACCCAATCTGGGACTTAAACTTAAAACCTTGAGATCAAGAGTCGCATGCTCCACTGAATAAGCCAGCCAGGTGCTCTTTACATTCCATTGGAAGGGAAATTTACCTATTATTCCTAATTTATTTATTTATTCAATCATTTATTACATTGATTTGACTCATGGTTATTTATTTTATTTTATTCTTTGGGTGGCAACTCAATACTACTTCATTTAGTTGCTTAAATCTTTCCAGCTTCAGCCATTGGGAGCTCTTTCAGCTGCTTTGAATCCTTTGGCATATCTGCATCCTGTGAGTGTGTGTGTGTGTGTGTGTGTGTGTGTGTGTGTGTGTGTGTGCTGGGGGGGGGATGTTTAAAGCATTTTCTCACTTTCTGATACTAATACACTCCAGGCTTATCTGCAGACTCTACTCACTCCCAGCCCTTTTAGTGAGGTTGTTTCATACCTTTACTTTGTAGTTTCTTTCAGTCACACTCTGCATTCCATTCTAGTTCTCCTGAACTCGTGAATGCTGTTTTTTGTTGTTGTTTTGTTGTTTTTTAGAGAGAGAGAGAGAGAGAGAGAGGACAAGCTGGGGTGAGGGGCAGAGAAAGAGAGAGAGAGGGAGAGAGGAGAATCCTAAGCAAGTTCCATGTCTGGTGTAGAGCCTGACATGTGGCTCAGTCCCACTACTCTGGGCTCATGACCTGAGCCAAAACCAAGAGTCAGATGCTCAACCAACTGAGCCATCTAGGTGCCCCTTTTAAAACTTTTTAAATACATTAGAGTTCACTCTTTGTGTTGTACAATCCTATCGCTTTTGACAAATGCATAGAGTCAGGAATTCACCACTACAGTATCGGACATAATTTCACCACCCTAAAAAAAAACCTCTTGTGTTTCACTTACTAATCACCTCCCATGACCCCCAACAACCACTGATCTGTTTATTGTTGTGCTTTTTCCAGAAGGCCATATAAATAGAATCAAACAGCATAGAACCTTTTCAGCTGGCTTCTTTCACTTAGCCATATGCATTTAAGATTTAGGCACGTTATTTGGTGACTTGATAGAACTTGTCATCATTTCTTACTCATCACTTGTGCATTTACTCTGGGGACTTACCCATGATACTATAAATTTTGTGAGGATAAAGACTCATTTTCCTTGTTCTTCATTTTATCACCAGTGCCCAGCATAGTGACTGGTAGATAAAAAAAGATCAATAGCTATTTGCTGAATAAATAAATCCAATCAAGTCCTCTTAGATATTGCTGTGTAAAAGCTCTTTTCTCTGTTCTATTGCACAAATATTAATATTATAACTGTTTTTTTGGTGGGGTTGGTTTTTTAAAAATATTTTTAAAAGTTTATTTACTTTTGAGAGAGAGAGAAGGGGAGACAGCATGTGCACACAAGCAGGGGAAGGGCAGGAGAGAGAGGGAGAAAGAGAGAGAGAGAGAGAGAGAGAGAGAGAGAGAGAGAATCTGAAGCAGGCTCCAGGCTCTGAGCTGTCAGCCCAGAGCCTGATGTGGGACTTGAACTCACGAACTGCGAGATCATGACCTGAGCCAAAGTCAGATGCTTAACCAACTGAGCCACCCAGGAGCCCCTATAATTAGCTGGATTAGAACAAGAGAATTTTCTGTCCAATTTTATTTGCTAATTCCTAAAAACTTTTTGGAATTTCTACAAATTTCATTTTAATAATGAATATTTTATTTAATATTTTAATAGTATTTTAGCTGTGACTTATCTGTGACAAATATGAAACTGCAATAGATAACTGGTTTATTTCTCTTAGTATAATGCATATAAATTGAACATATAAAAGTATCACTTAAAAAAAGCCCAAATAATAACCTTTGGCATTAATTTTTACAACCTGAGAGAAGTCTCTATTTTTATTTACTTATATTTTAAGAAAAAAGAGAATATTACTTTTTAAATTATATAGACTTTTTAATCAAAATAGAAAGCACATACATAATAATGCATAAATCAAAATGGTAGAGCTCAGTGGATTTTCCCAAGTGAATATATTCAGGTAACCTTCACCCAGATCGAGAAATAGGATGTTAGCAGAACCTCAAAAGTTCCTGTCATGTCCCCGTTTAGTCACAACCTCCTATTTAAGTCACTCACCCTTCTGACTAATTTTGTCTGTTTCTGAACTTTATATAACTGACTCATACACTACATATGTTTTTTATGTTTGGTGTCTTTTGTTCAACATTGTGCTTATGGGATTTATCCATATTGTTTTTTGTAGATTTAGATTTTTTTCATTGTTAGATAATCTCCCTTGTATGAAATATACCACCATTTATTCATTCAATTTTTGGTGGGAATTTAGGTATTTTCTAGTTTGGGGTTATTATGAATAATGCTACTGTAAACATTTAAGTATATGGTTTTGATTAACATAACACAAAACATGTTGAATATATATCTAGAGGTGAAATGGCTGGATCATAGAGTATGTGTAATGTTGTAACATAGCTTATCTTTAAAATTATGTCAGGATTTTACTGATTGTCCTAGAAGGCTAAAGTTGATTGTTTTCAAATTCATAGTATTTAATAAAATCATAGTGTATTACATTTCATATGAGAATACAATTGTACCTGTAGTAGGCAAAATCACGAGCTCCCTGCCCCCTTCCCAAAGATTCTTCATTCTAATCCCTGGGATCTGTTTAATATGTTACTTTACATAGCAGAAAGGATTTTGAAGGTATGATTAAGTTAAAGATCTTGAGATGGGGAGATTAGCCTGGATTACCTAGGTGGAGCTAATATAATCACAAGGGTCTTTGCAAGAGGAAGTAGGAGGGTCTGAGTCAGGAAAGAGATATGTTGACAGGAAAGAAGAGATCAGAGACAGATTTAAAGATGTTGTCCTACTGGGTTTGAATGTTGAGGAAAAGGACCATGAGCCTAGGAATGCAGGAGGCCTCTGGACACTGGAAAAGAAAGGGAGCACATTCATGGCACGTGGGTGGCTCAGTCGGTTAAGCATCCTACTTCAGCTCAGGTCATGATCTCGCGGTTGTGGGTTCGAGCCCTGTGTTGGGCTCTGTGCTGACAGCTCAGACCCTGGAGCCTGCTTTGGATTCTGTGTCTCCCTCTCTCTCTGACCCTCCTCTGCTCGTGTTGTCTCTCTCTCTCAGAAATAAATAAAAACATTTAAAATTTTTTTAAAAAATTAAAAGAAAGGGAATACATCCTCCACAGAAGAGTCACCAGCAAGGGAATGGGTTCTCCCTTTGAGCCTGCAGAAAGAACACAGATTTGTCAACGGTGATTTAGCTTATATGACCCATTTCAGACTTCTGACCTGTAGAACTGTAATATAATAGATTTCTTTCACTTTAAGCCATTTAATTTCTACTTTGTTGCAGCAGCAGTAGCAAACTAATGTAATGCTGAATTTGGTCTTCTATTTGTTTCATAAAACAGTTAAAACATTTTCTACAGGCTCTTGAGAAATATGAAAACTGGTTTCTTCACCAAGAAAAATGATCAAAAATTTTTTTACATGCGAATTTTATTTCAGTATTTTTTATTAAGCTTTTCATTTTAATTCCAGTATAGTTAATGTACAGTGCTATATTATCTTCCAGTGTACAATACACTGATTCAGTTCTATACATTACTCAGTGCTCATCATGATAAGCGTACTCTTAATCCCCTTCATCTATTTCACCCATCCCCCCTCCCATTTCCCATATAGTAATCATTAGTTTGTTCTCTATAGTTAAGAGTCTGTTTCTTGATTTGTCTCTCTGTCTCCCTTTTCATTCCCTTTGTTTTGTTTCTTCAATTCCACATATGGGTGAAATTATATGGTATTTGTCTTTCTCTGACTGACTTATTTTGCTTAGCATTATACATTATATACTTTCTAGCTGTATTCCTTTTGTTGCCTGCGGCAAGATTTTCATTCTCTTTTAGGGCTGAGTAATATTCCATTGTGTGTGTGTGTGTGTGTGTGTGTGTATACACATTTCTTTATCCATTCATATATCAATGGACACTTGGGCTGCTTCCATAATTTGTGTATTATCAATAATGCTGCAATAAATATAGGGGTGCATGTATCCCTTTGAATTAGTGTTTTTGTGGTTTTTGGGGGACAAATACCTAGTAGTGCTATTATTGGATTGTAGGTTAGTTCCATTTTCAAATTTTTAAAGAAACTCTATAGTGGCTGCACCAGTTTGCATTCCCTTTAAACAGCCTTTTTTTTTTTTTTTTAATGTTTTATTTATTTCTAGGAGAGAGAGAGAGAGACAGCGCGAGCAGGGGAGGGTCAGAGAGAGAGGGAGTCACAGACTGAAACAGGCTCCAGGCTCTGAGCTGGCAGTCAGCATAGAGCCCGACGCAGGACTCGAACCCACGATCCGTGAGATCATGACCTAAGCGAAAGTCGGTCGCTTAACCGACTAAGCCACCCAGGCGCCCCTAAACAGCCTTTTAAAAATGAGCTATTTTAAGTTCTACTTCCGTTTTTATTTCTTATTTATTTATTTATTTGGAGAGAGACAGAGTGAGAGTGGGGGAAGGGCAGAGAGTGAGAGGGAGGCACAGAATCCAAAGCAGGATCCAGGCTCCGAGCTGTCAGCACAGAGCCCAACGGGGGGCTTGAACCCACAAACCACGAGATCGTGACCTTATCCGAAGTCGGATGCCCAACCAACTGAGCCACCCAGATGCCCCACTACTTACATTTTAAAAAATCAAATCTCTTATTTTATTTTAATACACACTTTCATTTTAACATTAAAGATGACTCATCTTTTGTATGTTAAATTCTACTGCATAAGAATTAATAAACACAGGTTAATTACAACTAAGTACTCATACAGGCTGCTTTTTAAAATATTGCATTTATTTTAGTGATACCATATTTATTGTTTACCTTCTTTTTCTTCCACAGTTTTATTTTCCCATTGGAAAATTTATTTTGTTTGACCCCCATCATTTTTTAAGTTCTCTGTTGTTCACTCCATATTCCAAGACCACCCTCTCTTTCTTGGGACGGGCAAAAGTTTGCCCTTTTCATTGTCAGATAGGAACAAGTAGCTTTTTGTGCTACAATTCAAGAAACCAGTAATTCATGGGTCTCCTCTGCTTACATTTCTAAAATATGGTCTAGTAAATCAATTAGTGGACATAGAACACATATAGAATTTCAAATGGTAAAAATTGCTATTTCATTAACCTCTTTGGTCTCTATTTCAAGTAAACCTGTTTTTGATCTAAATTTGGTAAGATTCATATAACCAACTAAGCAGATGGAGGAAAAGTACGAGAATAAACAAATGCAAGACCTATTAATGTTCTCTGGACTCCATCTTTCCCTGTTTCCCCAAACATTTCCTCCTATGTTCTGTGACCTTCCTTTTTCACTAGAACATCGCCCCTCTTTAACCCAGCAAAGAAATGCTTAACACATGCATAAGGAACAGAAATAAAGAAAAACACAAGAATTAACATAAAGTCCAGGAAAATTTTGATTGCCAACACGTATTTCCCTAAATTAGAGTATGGCCACAGCCCCTGGCTAAATCCCAAACCCCAAAGCAGCAGCCTAGTAGCATCTGGGTGGGGATTATCTGATCTATCCCAGGGAAATCAAATCCACTTCAGGGACTCTGAGGCCATGTAGAAATTGTAACAAAGACTCAAATAGCGAGATTTTTAAAAATTATGAATACTGCATTATTTTTGTACAAATTAGACAGGAAATATTTAAACTGTCTTAAAGTAGTAAGTGTACTAATACTTTGCCCATTACAGTATTCCTAGTTCTTGAAATCCTGTGCCAGTTAAACAATGAGCCGTAACATTGGAAAACACTACATACAAAAATTTTGTAAAGGAGTAAATTAGGGAATAATTATTTGTATGTATACGTGTATACATGTATGTATATATGTATATATAGATATGTATATATCTTTCATATACCTTTGTTTTGCAAAGGGATTAATAGAAAGCGACTGATAGATTTAAATTGTGGTTCTTGTCTAATTGGTGAACAATATTTACAAATCCTGTTTGTTTCTCCCCCTCCTGGGTTTGCAGTCTGATCTCTCATTACAGGCTGGTCAGGGGTCTATGCAATCCACTGTTGCACTCTAGCTCAAAGGTCGAGCCCCAGGATCTAGGCCTGCTGCAAATTTCTTTTGTTGAACTGGTAGTCTTGTCAGAAGGAGAAGTAAGAGGAGAAAACAGTATATCAGGGTTAATTAATAGAAACAGAATGTATGAATTTAAAGGAATACAAATGGGTTACCGAGTTGGGGGAGAAACAGATAAAATCAGGAGGAGAAACTCTAGTATGCTTACTTTCTTTGAACCACAGAGATAAGGTGAGCCAAATATCCACGTAGGTTAAACTTTCAGTAAAGGACAAATTAAAAATCCTCCATTCCCGCTTGCCTTGGCAGAGGCCCTCTCCCCATGTTAACGACATTAAAATCACAAAAGATATAATTACAGCATTATTCAGAATATCCGACATAGTAGGAGCAATCAAAGTGTCTGTAAACAGATAAATGGATAAAGAAGGCATGATATGTATATCTAAGATAGATAGATAGATAGATAGATGATAGATAGATAAAATAAAGCTATTCCGCAGTCATGAATAGCTTAACATTATAAGATTGATCCATGTTGTTGCATGTAACAATGATTTATTCTTTATATTGCTGAGTAGTATTCTATGATATGAATATACCCAAACTGATTTGTATAGGGTCCAATTGATTGACATTTGGATTGTTACCAGGTTTTGGCTCTAATGGATAGAATTGCTATGAACATTCTTCCACATGTCTTTTTGTAGACATGTATACTAATTTCTCTTAGGCATATACTAAAAGTGGAATTTCTATGTCATAGGGTATTTTCCATGTAACACTTTAGTAGATACTTCCAAAGAGTTTTCCAAAGTGGTTGTGCCAAGTTACATTCCCATTAATAATGTCTGAGAACCCCATTTGTTCCAAATCCTTTCCAACATTTGGTATTATCAATCTTTTGATATTTTTAGCCTTATGATAGGTATATTGTAAAATCTTTGTAGTATTAATTTTCATACCCTTGAAAAGTAATAACATTGAACACTTTTTAATGTGCTTATTATCCATTTGGATATCTGCTTTTGATGAAGTGCTTGTTTAAGTCTTTTGTCCATTTTTTTGGTATTGTTTGCTTTTTAAAAAACAATTAATAGGTGATTTAAGAGCATTTTAGACATGTTTCAATTCTCAGATATAGATATTCACACATATGTCAGATATAAATATATATATCCCTTAGGTTGGCCAGTAAGACAATGCTCCAGAAAGATCATGAAAGGACATGCTATAATCATTTTGCTTCATTTCTACAGTGTGTAGAAGTCTTCTTAACACAGAAAACATTTCTGGTTTGTTTAATAAAATTAAGATCACTATCTTATAGGTCTTCAGAAGGTAACTTTCTTTTTTCCTAATGGCACATCTTAAGGATAATACTGAGAAAAGCCAAAATAACCTGCTTTCATTCAAATACAGGAAATGTCAAAATTATAGAACAAAAATTCTTACCATTCCCACCATTCATTCTTCCATATATTTCAATTCATAATATCACAACATGGTCCAAAATACTGTGTCTTCATGTTAACAGAAATAATTGGAGGAAAGGAAAACATACATCCAGAGCTGTATGAGGCTTTGTCATAATGGAAGTAAAACACTCTTTTTTAAAGATTTTTGGTTAGGTGGGGTGTAGTTCTTTTCTCTGAAATGTGACAGGCTCATTCTCAAGCAATGGGTACAATTTCAGTGGAAACTGAAAAGCTAGAAATTGATTGTCTTATGATCATGGCTTCCTGTATACCTCTTGGAAAGCATTCCCCTTTGGAGACACATACCTCAGTTAGCGAAACTCTGAATTAAGACTTGTGTTCATTGTGAATTCAATTGTGAAGCTACTTGATAAGTTTGGTTATCAGAATTGTGAATTGCATTCGGGTGTGCTGGATACCTTGATAAGTTTGGTTATCAGAATTGTGAATTGCATTCGGGTGTGCTGGATACCTTCCACTGGCCCCTTCATGTCTCTCATCACCCTTCATCACCCTGCTCTCTACTCTGGACAGCTGGGCTTTGATGGATTAACTCAACAAGCACCTCTTCCCTCTGGCTTCCCATAGGGTTTGGTCGATGGGAATTCCTGACAGGAGACTGGTGAATAAAACAGGGTATTGTTAATCTTGACTCTTCCTCTGTGAAATTGCCTTGAGCCTACCACATTCCTCTTCTGAAGGTCATTACTCTTTTGAGTCTCTCTCCTGGTTTTCATAACCCCTTTGTGTGCATCCTTTTGGCCCTAGAGATGGAAGAGATCTGCTGCTGGTAGCCTGTCTCCTGACTGTGCTCTGTAGCTTCCCAACATTGCCACGCCTTTGCAATTAGTCCCTTTGTAAATAAAACCTTCTTAAACTTTATCCTAATTTGGAAGTGCCATCTGCTTCCTGTTCAGACCTTAACTGATACTCAATTTAGAGATTACTGGCTTTGCCTGAGTTCCCTTGGGAGAATAGCTCCAACTATGTTTGGAGCCAAGGAGCTCAAGTTGGATATGGACAGGATATTCTGAGGTCTGAGAGGTGCAGAGGCACAGAGCCATTCTGATGGTTTTTCTATTACATTGTCCCCTGTTATACCAGAGTAGAGAATGATCTAGTCCTGGAATACCTGGCTATTGTGGAGGCCTTGCTGGGTGGATAGGCTGCAAAGTATCCCCGAAGGCCACAGGAGACTCTGCAGTGATGACAGAGATCCCAAAAGAGTCCAGAAGCCTCTAAAAAGCCTCCTAACAATAAAATGGATATTTGCTGAAGATTAGGGAAAATAAAAGTTATAACAGCATAGAAAGGAAAAAGTTGAAAACTTTCCTTAGAGATAACTGCTTCCATGTTCAAGGGACCACATATTCAAACACCATTTCCCATGTTCAAATACCAAGTTGAGCAGCTTATCAACTTCCTTGAGGATGCTCACGTTTCCTAACTTAAGTGTTGTATGTGCCTGTCCCCTGCCAGTTTACTTATTTTAAATTCCTATAAAACCTCCACCTACTTTGTGAGAGCCCCTAGTCTTATACTTATCAGAGTTTATTATCCCAGGATCCAGCCTCTTTTGTCTTGTAGTTAATATCCCTAAACCTGGTATTCAGTTTTAGAATAACCTCAGCAGGCCAGTCCAGGGTAGGCCCTCCAAATCTCACCAGAAAAGCCAGAGTGGAGAAGAGCACTCACAATAGTGTTTAGCCTTCACCTGAGTGAGTATGGAAGGGTGCCCCCCCAAAGGATAACCATTAAAGCAAGGGAAATATTAGCTCTGAAAGAGGATAGTCTCCTAAGGCTTTCTCTTCAAGGAGAAGAGAATCACTTTTTAAACTGCCTCTTCCTTTGGAAAGCTATCTACCCCTAACTTCCGCTGTGTTAGCCTTCTGCATTATTATGCAGACTGCTTTAAATAACTCATTTTCCTCCTTTCCCAAACTCTACCCTTTCCACACTGTCACCTCTAGTCCTAATAGTATTAAGGACCATAGTCCCTACAGAGTGATAAACATCTTAATGGGTACTTTCTTAGACACACACACGCGTGCACACACACACACACACACACACACCCCAATCGAAGACCTTAAAAGCTGTTCATTTCGGGTACCTGGGTGGCTCTGTCAGTTAAGCGTCCAACTCTTGATTTCTGCTCAGGTCATGAGCTCGCAGTTCATGAGATAGAGCCATGAGTGGGACTCTTCGCTGACAGTGCAGAGCCTGCTTGGGATTTTCTCTCTTCCTCTCTCTCTGCCCTCCCCCATGTTCGCTCTCTCTTTCTCTCTCTCTAAATATAAACAGTTTTTTAAAAGCTTTCATTTCAATGTTCTGCAGTCCTTCTAGCCTTATAATGAAAAACAGCAGCACCTGCTCATGCCTCCCCACTCCCTGTTCCCGTCCTTTTAAGCGCCTCTTTTGTTTTTAACATAGTATATTTACCTATAGCTAAAAATTACGCTTAGTTTGGAAACTCTGGGTTTTTCTTTTTTGATATTGCTGATTATAAACACTGTGATGAGCTGTTCCTTTAGGAAGGAAGCAGCTGTGACAGGAACTGCTGGCACACAACCCTCAGCTGACAGCTGTCTTCAGGGATCCCTTCTGTGCCAACGTCAGGGAAGCCCACATTCTGCGAGTCATATACACAGCATATAAGTTACCAGCCCCCTCAGGGCAGCCAGGTGGTTCAGTCGGTTAACTGTCCAACTCTTGGTTTCGGTACAGGTCATGATCAAGTGGTTTTGTGAGTTCAAGTCCTGCATCAGGCTCTGTGCTGGCAGCCGGGAGCCTACTTAAGATTCTCTCTCTCCTTTTCTCTTTGCCTCTCCTCCACTCGCTCTCTCATAAATAAAATTAAACTTAAAACAGTATTTTAAAAAATCACCAGCCCCCTCATCCTGACTTGGGTCAGACAAACTTTGAAGACCTATCTAGTGTCAGAGCTTCCTGGAGGGGTTGGTGGAGATCTTCCTTGAGACTCCATTACAGCCCAGCCTCTGCTCAGTCCTCCTTTTCCTTCCCTTTTGGAGAATGTTCCCCAGGAAACTTCCGGCTGTTGACCTCCCTCTCAGAGGAGGCTTCTGGGGGATCCGCCTGGAGTTTTACTACCGTGACTTCCTGCTACACGAGATGAGGCCCTTCCTATCCTGTACAGCACTCCTCCGTCCTTTGCCTCGTCACAGTTTCCTTTCGTTTCACTTTCTCTGTCATTGCATTGTCATTTTTAGATAAACCGAAGCAGACATGTTACCAAACGCTTGCCTTCTCTCCCCTAAGGACACTCTGGTTAACCTGATTGATTTATGAGCCTGTTTTGCAGAAGTTGACCAACTACTGATAAGACCAGCTGAGACTGGAGCAAACTGGAAATTGTCGCTGGTGGGAAGAAGGGACCAAGAGTGGATGAAAGTAACCCCTGTGACAACACACACCTCTGGGTCTGCCCCCTACTTGTCATGCTTACGCCGCCATTTTTGATGAACACTTATCCCATGAAGACATGTGATTCCTGAATGTGCAAGCTCAGGAAGGAGGGCATCTCCCTTTTCCCTGTATCCAAATAGCATTTTCCATCCAGCCTGCATATATGGTGACATCCTGACCCCTTGTCCTCCAGGGAAGAGGCAGATTTGGGGCTTCATCTCCTGTCCCCTCGTTTGGCTGCCTTTCTAACAAACCCTTTGTTTGCTGCATAGTGGATGTCTCAGTGGTTGGCTTTGCATCTGGCATATGAACTTGGAATTAGTTACAGAGTCAGAATGTAGTATAATGGCAAGGCAGGCATCATTCACAGTTGGGTCACATCCTTTACTCTATGGTTTTTTTTTTTTTTTTTTTTTGATTCTTTATTTTTTTAATTTTTTATTTTTTTTTACAAAGAGTTTATTGTCAAGTTGATTTCCACATAACACCCAGTGCTCATCCCCACAAGTGCCCTTCTCCGTGCCCATT
>NW_024081060.1:1314526-1318224 GCF_003009895.1 Hyaena hyaena | reverse complement strand
CCATTTTCATTCATGATTTTGTCTATTTGGGTGCTCTCTCTTTTCTTTTTGAGAAGCCTGGCTAGAGGTTTGTCAATTTTGTTTATTTTTTCAAAAAACCAACTCTTGGTTTCATTGATCTGTTCAATTATTTCTTTGGTCTCTATGTTGTTTATTTCTGCTCTGATTTTTACTATTTCTCTTCTTCTACTGGGTTTAGGGCGTTCTTGTTGCTCTGCCTCTAGTTCCTTTAGGTGAGCTGTTAGATTTTGGACTTGCACTTTTTCTAGTTTCTTGAAATAGGCCAGAGTGCAATGTACTTTCCTCTTAGGCTTGCCTTTGCCGCATCCCATAGAGTTTTGGATTGTTGTGTTTTCATTTTCGTTTGTTTCCATATATTTTTTAATTTCATCTCTAATTGCCTGATTGGCCCATTCATTCTTTAGTAGGGTGGTCTTTAACCTCCATGTTTTTGGGGGTTTTCCAGTCTTCTTCCTGTGATTGATTTCAAGTTTCAAAGCATTATGATCTGACAGTGTGCATGGTATGATCTCGATTCTTTCATATTTATTGAGGGCTACTTTATGTCCCAGTATGTGATCTATCTTGGAGAATGTGCCATGCACACTTGAGAAGAAAGTAAATTCCCTGGCCTCAGGATGTAGAGTTCTAAATATATCTGTCAGATCCATCTGGTCCAAAGTGTCTTTCAAGTCCATTATTTCTTTAGTGATTTTCTGTCTGGTTGACCTATCCATTGCTGTAAGGGGAGTATTGAAGTCCCCTGCTATTAGCACATTCTTATTTATGAACCTGTTTCTCTTTGTGATTAATTGTTTTATATATTTAGGTGCTCCCATATTCGTTGCGTAGATGTTTATGATTGTTAGTTCTTCCTGATGGATGGACCCTGTAACTATTATGTAATGCCATTCTTCATCTCTTGTTATTGTCTTTAATTTAAAGTCCAGTTTGTCTGATATAAGTATAGCTACTCTGGCTTTCTTTTGATTTCCAGTAGCATGATATATATTTCTCCATCCCCTTACTTTTAATCTGAAGGTATCTTCCAGTCTCAAATGAGTTTCTTGTAGACAGCATATAGATGGATTTTGGTTTTTTTATCCATTCTACTACCCTATGTCTTTTGATTGGAGCATTCAGCCCATTTACATTCAGTGTTTTTATTGAGATATGTGGGTTTAGAGTCTTTGTGTCCTTTGTGGAGTTCATGCTTGTGGTGGTGTCTCTGGTATCTTTTTTCCTTGCAACATTTCCTTCAGAGCGTCCCCCTCAGGATTTCTTGTAGGGCTGGCTTAGTGGTGACAAATTCTCTCAACTTCTGCTTATTTGGATAGATTTTTATCTCTCCTTCTATTTTGAATGACAGGCTTGCTGGGTAGAGGATTCTTGGCTGCATATTTTTTCTGTTCATCACATTGAAGATCCCTTGCCATTCCTTTCTGGCCTGCCACGTTTCAGCAGATAGGTCTGTAACCACTCTGATAGGTTTCCCTTTGTATGTTAGGGCCCTTTTCTCCCTAGCTGCTTTCAAAATTCTCTCTTTGTCCTTGTATTTTGCCATTTTTACTATGATATGCCTCGCAGAAGGTCGATTCAGATTACGTCTGATGGGGGTCCTCTGAGCCTCTTGTATTTCAATGTTTACTTCTTTTCCCAGGTCGGGGAAGTTCTCTGCTATAATTTGTTCCAGGACTCCTTCAGCACCTTTCCCCCTCTCTTCCTCTTCTGGGATTCCTATGATACAGATATTGTTGCGTTTGACCGTGTTGCTGAGCTCTTAGACCCTTCTTTCTTGTTCCTGGATCAGTTTGTCTCTTTTTTTGTTGGCTTCTTGTTTTTCTGTCATGGTGTCTTCTAAATCACTTATTCTCCTTTCTGCTTCTTCAATCCGTGCATTGGAGGCCTCTAATTTATTATGTATCTCACTAATTGCTTTTTATAATTCTTCATGCCTATTTATATTCTCCATTTTGTCTGTAGCCATAGTTTTTTTTGATGTCCCTTATGTTTTTTTCAAGCCCAGCTATTAATTTTATGATTATTAATCCAAAATCTTGTTCATTTATGCTGCTTATGTCTGTTTTGAGCAGTTCATTAGCTGTCAATTCTTCTGGGAGTTTCTTTGGGGGAGAGCTTTTTTGTTTCGTCATTTTAGTTAGTTTTCTGGCTCTTGTTAGTTTTCAAGAACTGTTATGCTCTCTGCACCTGTGAGCGCTGCCGTATCCAGGAAGACTCTTTGACTGTCCAGGGCCTATCCTTTCAGAGAGTGTTTTTTGAATGGTATCTCTTTGTCTCTCTTGTTGAGATCTTGGTTATTTTGTTTTCCTACTCGTAGTGATATCTGGGCCTCTCCACCATGTGTACTTTGGCTTGTTTCTTGAGGTAGCCCTGGAGAGGAAAACAGACTGAGAAACACACAGGGAGCAGGGGCACACAAACGCACAGACAAATCTGACTAATATGCAAACTTAGATGGACTGTGAAAAAGTTTAGGGTAAAGATTGAGGAGGGAGGTTGAATTATAGAAAATCAAAGATTACATAAAAAGGTCAAAAGGAAGAAAAGAAAAGGAAAAAAGAAGAATACCAATGGACAAAGAACGGTTTATAGCATATAACCAGATTTCCCAGGTACAATTAAATAGCCGGATGTATGCAGTGCTGGTTGAAGAGCATAGAGACAGAGAGAGATGATAGGGCGGGGATGAAGCAAATTTGGAAATAGAATGAACAGGCAGAAGGGATAAGAAGCTTTTATCAAAGAGTTAAAGGGTGGAGTATGGTTGGTTAGGTGAGAGAAGGATGCTGGTGTTATCCAGAGAAACTATATAGTTTAATTACTCCTGAGAGAAAGAGATGAATAGGTCAGGAGGTGTAGAATTTACATCTACAGAATGGACTAAATTAGATTGTGTAAGCACGCCGGTGAGCAGAGGTAATCAGGTCAGTGTTCTGTGGAAAAACAAAAACAAAAACAAAAACAAAAAAAGGGAAAAGGGAGGAGGGCAGCTCTCAAGCAGGGATGGGCGTGGTGTGATCCAATGAGTCAGGCGGGAGTTCTGCCTGGAGGTTGTAGGGAGGAGAGTGGCGGCGCTCTACCTCGCTTTTATAGGCTTGTAAACTTCCTGGGCCAGGGGCTCAGCCAAAGTTTGTTGCGCTTTTCAACCCAGGCCAATAGGCCAAGCACCCTGCTGAAATTGCCTCAGGCGGTCCCCTGGCAACCCCCTCAGGGCAATTCCAAGCTTCCAGGCTGGCTCTGGGGGCGGGGCCAGAAGCCGCTGCTCCTTCTCCTCCCGGTCGGGCTGGGGGGCCTGGGCGGGGCAGGGGGCTTTGTCTGCAGGCGCGCTGAGCCCGCTGCAGTGAGGAAATCAGTTCCCTCTGTGTCTCATCACCTAAAACGTGAACTCACGGTCAAATCTGCCAGTTTTTAGCTCCTTGCCTTCCCTCTAGAGCTCCAGCCAGCCAGGAGCGCGGACGCCGGTGCCTGCGCACCTCCTCCATGCGTCCAAGCCCGCCTCGAGGGTAATGGCTGCAGGCGCGCAGCCTCTCGCAGCCAGCCAGGAGCCAGCGCAAAGAAGCAAACCGCGAGCGCAGCCCCTCCGGGGCGAGTTGGAGCGTGGGGGGGCCTGAAGTGCAGGTATTTTGTGTGCAAAGTTTTTCTACACCCCGAGCGGAGGTTTTTCCCCCGAGCGGAGG